>NC_081410.1:143258348-143570014 GCF_030272615.1 Cryptomeria japonica
GTTCTACAAGGTCGTACTCAGGCTTGGTTGATGAAGGATTGGTATTCTTAGCGGAGGTACCTGGCAATGTAATCTTACCTCGACGGGTTGTAACATGACATTCAGAGGTAGACTCAGACGAAGATCCCACACCTTTTAGGACAATTTTAGGTCTCTGAGAAGGATTCTCAAGATTTTTGTTTTTGATAGTAATGGTAGAGATATGATTGTCCATTGAGATGTGATTGATAGTAGAATCATAATTGTAAGGTGCTCTAGTGTAATTGGCTTGATCATCTGTGACTTTGCCTTTTCCTTTGTCATGTTTTGGGAATGGTTCCTTAAACACCTCATGCTCTTGGTTAGATGAATGTCCCTCAATCTCAATATCACCTCTGTCAATGAGATCTTGTACAATGTTTTTCAATCGATGGCAATTACTTGTCTTGTGACCCTTGCTCTTATGAAATTCGCAAAACTCATCATCATTCCACCAATTTGGTTTGACCTTTGGTTCATATGGAGGGAAGTCTGGGACCGTGATCACTTTGTTTGCTACAAGCTTTTTGAATACTGATTCAAGTGGTTCTCCCAATGGAGTGTACTTCCTTCGTGGTTTTGAAGTTGTTTGATTGTTCACTTGATTGTTGGTAGAACTTGATCCAGAAAAGACGAACTTTGGTCTCACTGTATTGGCATCAACAACACCATCATTAACCGTGTTCTTGTTCTTGTTCCAAAATTTTGGTTTGTCCTTTCCTTTGAAGTCTTCTTTGTTTTCTTTGAATAGCTTGATAACTCCTTGTTCAATTAAGACCTTTTCTGTTGCTAAGCCCTTTTCAATGACATCCTTGAATGTAGACAAACAAGCTTTCCTGAGATCATAGCCAATAGCTTTATTAACGTTTTGTGTAAACATATCCACCATTTGTTTCTGCGGGATTTCACAAGAGCATCTGCTAGCTAGGTTTCTCCATCTCTGTAAAAATGTTGCGAAAGATTCTCCTTCCTTTTGTTTCGTATTGCACAAGGTAGTAACTGAGACATCTGTTTCAATGTTGTAAGAGAAATGTTGAATGAATGCCTCTGCCAAGTCGCCCCATGACTTAATACCGGGAGGTAATTGAGAAAACCATTCCATAGCTTGATCTCCTAAGCTCTGTGGGAACAACCTCATTAAGTATGTTTCTTCTGCCGCCACCTTAATGCAAGCTGTGAAGAATTGTCTTATGTGTGCCTTGGGGTCTCCTCTCCCTCTATATTTGTCGAATTTTGGTGTCACAAAATGTGGAGGAAATGGAGGCATTGGAATGCTCTTATCGAAGGGATAAGGGCATATATCTCTCATAGTGTATGTAGGTTTTGATGTACTCATGTCCTCCACTTTCTTTTGTAGATCTCTAATTTGTTGCTCCAAATTATTCTTGGGAGGAGATGGATTTCTTGTAGCATACCCCATGTTTGAAACACCATTTGAGGAGGGACTTGTTGCATATATGGATGATACTGATCGTAGACATGTCCATATGGAGGTCTATATTGTTGCGACATATATGGAGCACTTGGCATAACTTCTTGTTGAGGGACCCCATATCTGTTTTGTGCATATAAACCATATTCAATAGGCCTTTCATTTTCCATTGTGTTGCCCCCAATTTTGACATGAGGTCTCCTTGTGTCAAAATTTTGAGGATGTCCTTGAGTATCCACTTGTCTTGATGTATCCATATCTTGAGCATGTGTTTGAGCATAAGGCCTCCATGATGGTCTTTGAGTGTAAGTATCATATGTTTGAGCTTGTGTATGTGGGATTGCTGGTTTCTGAAGCAAAGCTGATGGTGACTCCGGCATCATATTATTTTGTCCTCTATTTCCTCCACTATTTGGTCTCCTTTGATCCATGTTAGGTTGAGTTTGTTGTGAGGGTCGACTTTCCATAAGTTGAGATAAGTCAAAATCATGCGGTATTTTGGCTCCACTTTGTGCCATCATGTTTAAAAAGTATTGACGATCTCTCCTCATTATCTCTTCAACCAATCTATTGAATTGAGGATCCATTATGGATTCTTGTATGTCTGCTGATAGTATTGAAGAATTGTCCACGGTGTCATTGTGTGTAGCATTGTTTATAGTGTTTGCGCTTTCCACCTCTGGATTGTGTCTATAAACATTCATGTCTGGCAATGTAGTGTGCTCAGGATTGTAGAATAGATCATTGTCATACCCATAAGAACTCATGTTTACAGATTCTTGAGCTTCTTTAGCTATTCTCCTAGATTTTTGAAGGCGGGTTTCAACCATGAACTAGGTGTTTAACAATATGTGAGAGACTAGACGAAAATGACAAGAGTATGGAAGACCAAGAGTTGTATGGATTGTAAATGAATCTTGAGGTGTACTTGCAATGTCCAAAGTGTAAGACCAAGTATGTAAGTAGTAGAGTAGGTGTGACTTCCAAAGAGAGGATAGTTTCTCTTGATGAGGTAAGCTGACCTTGACTCTAAGTAAGACCAAATGAGACCCAAAGGTAAGAAACCTTGATGAGGGACCACTTAGAAAAGTGTAGTAGTATGTAGTGTGTTGACAAAGTATGATGAGGACAAGCAAGTGACCTTTTTGACTCAAGTTTAGACAATTGTGAATGTAAAATGAGGTATGAAGCAATGATGGACTATATGAAACCTTAGAACAGGTTGAATGCTAGATGAAACCTGAAGAGACAACCTAGGAAGCTCAAGTATGCCGAAACTGATTTTCTTTGTTTGGTTGACTGTTAAAGTTTTTAAATCCTGACACAGACGCCTCTGTATACTTCACAAACGCAGTTCCAAGACACAGACGCTTCTCTGTTTGACGCAGACGCTGACAAAAACACAGACGCTATTCTGTACTTCACAGACGCGCTTATCCGACACAGACACGGTTTGAACAGACACAGACGCATTTCTGTAACCTTAGTGCAATTTTTCCTATCTGTGAAGTTGTTTTGTTGTGACCAAATCTGATTGTTCGACTGTTTTTCGTGACAAGAGGACACAATGTTGATGACTCAATGTTTGCAGACTGTTTAGACTCCAAAAGTGTGTTGTTTGATGTAAAAAGTTTTTGCATACACTTGAAGACACAAAAGACACAATGTTTTGCTGTTTTGTTTTGAATGTTTGAGTGTTTAGCATAAGACAAGCACAAATCTTAGGGCTGGCCAAGACAATAGTTGTTGATCCCACATAGGGTTTTACCCCCGAGGCTACGCTATTCAGAGCGGATACTTAGATGCTTGACCTCACTGGCTCCACCCTCGGCACTCACTTCTCGGGTCAGCCAAGCATCAGTCCCCATGAAAACTCCCCATGGCAAACTTTGTATCTCTACTAAGAACCGTATGTGTGTGGGCCACTACCAGAGGTCCGACCTCCTGCCTCAACAACTAGAAGGATTTGGGCATTTAAAACAAAGAGGTGCTAGTAAGGGCATCCGCTCGTGTGGCCATACATGCGGCACTTTCAGCTCTGTAAATACAGAAGGCTCCCAGCCGGTAGGGGTTACGCCCTACAAATGATCAAATAAATTTGATCAAACGGGTTTATGGGGAGACATAGTGTCGGTATGAACTAATCAGCACACGTTATTCATAGTTTTCACCATGAATACATTTGATTATAGTGGTTTGGATGAGGTGGGTTTTCCTCGCTACCACTTGGGTCGTTCTCTTCTCACTAGTAGTCCTAATGACCACACGGGAAGACAGACCCTCTAAAAATTAAACAAAAAGAGCCTATTGCTCAAGACACAAAAGACAATGATTCAATTTTAGTGCACCAATTGAAGTGTTTGCTAAGCTATGAAAACAAGGCACACAACAAAATTACAAAACCCTAGCTAAGGTCCTGCAACAAAATTGTTAGTAGTTTGGGTTGTTTCAAATGATAACCCCTTCCTGCAAGCACACAAGTTAGGTAAATTTTAGAAAACCCAAAAAGACTTTGTGAAAAGGGGCCTTCAACAAAAACATTTTTGCCTCCAAAGCAAGCTGCACAAAACCAGGTTAGCTAGATCTGCAATAGTTAGCCGAAGATAAACCAGATCTGAAACCTTAAGTACAAAATCCGAAAACCCGAATCAAAGAAAATTGAAAAATTTACAAAACAGAATGCACAGACGCCTCTATACCAGACACAGACGCGTCTGTACGACACAGACGCGGTTCTGTAGTTCACAGACGCGATCAGAGGTCACAGACGCGACTTTCGAATGCAGACGCGATAATATCAGGCACAGATGCGGTTCGGAATCACAGACGTGCCTTTCAGAAACCTGCAAAAATAAAGATTGACAGAAACACAGACGCGATTCCCGATATCGCAGACGCTTCTGAAACATAAAAACGCGATCCGAACACTTGCAGACGCGGAAAAACCTAAAATGTTGTCTAAAACTGTCCGATCTGCAACTTCAAAAATGCAAAATCTGCAACAAAAATGTTAAATGCAAAGGGACAAGTGTCCCACCGGGCGTGCCAAAATGTTTATGGTGAAAATGGATAACAATAACAACAATATTGAAAGGCTAAAATGAATCCAACCACTAAACCCTAGCCTAACAATGAACAAAGATCCACCATAACATATGAAGATTACCTAAGACAATGCAAATAACTCAAATTCACAAAGATTATACCATCACATGTCCAATAGGGTTTTGATCTCCATTCTTCCTATCTCCATTGATCTTGCTTGATATATTTGCTCTCAGATTTTTATATGCACAAGAGCTCAATAAAGAACGGAATGTGGTTGCAAGTAGGATCTTAGTGTAGCCAAGTACTCCAAAATCAGTCATTAGGATGTGTCATTAGGGTTTGACAATGAAGAAAGCATCTCCTTAAATAGAAGACAAAATAGGAAATGGAGGGTTAAGATTGAGAGGTGTAAAAAGAGAGGTCGGCTAGGATTAGAGGGTAGGTAAAAGAAATAGCAAAATAATGAAAGAGGTAGGTAGTGTATGAATTAAGAGATGAATGACATGTGTCATGTGTAGAAAAAGATAATGAATTAATTAAATAAATAAAGATTTATTTAATTAATAGAAGAAATAGGACAATTAAATAAATAAAATATTTATTTAATTTAGGAAAGGGATAATTTAAATAAATAAATGTATTTATTTAAATGAGAAATAAGGCTAGAAGAGGATAAATGAATTAATTAAATAAATAAAAATTTATTTAATTAATAGAAGAATTAGGCTTAGATAATTAAATAAATAAAATATTTATGTAATTAGACATGACAATTTTGAGTGTCTACAGATATATTAGACAAGTAATGATTAGCAAAGAAAATGATATCTCTATTTTTGTTTTAAAAGAAAGATTGTATTCTCAATGAAATTTGTGTTTGAGGGAACCAAGCTAGGGTTAAGCTTGAGTTAGAAAATTACCTTTTGGGATGGGTGCCGAATGTGGATGATTTTAGCGAGAATAGTTGCTTTTTCCAACTATTATTTTGATGTGCATGGCATATACTTGGTCAAGTTATTGTTTGAATTATCCATAGAAAATGATGGAAATTCCTTATTTATGCTCTCTACCACATCCTAGTATGATAGCGAATGCTTGTTTCTTAGAATGAAGTAGAAAAATGAAAATGCATATATTATCTAGGCATGCACCAGATTCCCTCTTGCTTTCGAATTCTTTGGTTAAACCAATTCGTGCAGGGTTGGGTATTCTTGATTGACCAAGAATTCCAGGGAAGCGTAAGCTTCAAGGTTGGGCGGAAAAAGTGCCTGATTCTTGTTCTCATCTGCGTTCAAAGGATAGAAGGAAGCAACTCAGACTAAAGATCGACGGATGCATCTTCTTGTATATTCTTAAGGCAATTTGGAAGCCTAAGTAGGAAATAATAACTTCTAAGTATGAAATTGTATTAGTCATTCGCATTATAATGATATATCTATGAATTTTTTTATATCCATATTCAATGTTTGCTTATATCTTGTATAAAATATGCTTAGAGATTGAAATTTAAGTTTATTTATGAATAAAGAGTAGTTTAGGTTTAGATCCTAGATTGACGTCTTTACATTAGAGGAGGTCTACATGTGTCTTTGAATGATAATCCACATCAATTTCTAGGAGATCTTGGATTGTCATCCTCAATAGTGTGGCTGAGAATGCCTAATTGGAGTTGACAACTTTTAGCATCAACATGGACACACTTGAACATACTTCAAAGACATCACATTTCATCCATCTTTCCTCATCCTTCTATATGGAATGGGAATATGTCTTGCATCCTATCTTGGTTTTGTTTCTTTCTAAGGGTAGGAATATTTTTCAGTACCATTGGATCATCGTCAACATTTAGTGTCGAGCATCTACCCTCATTGCAAGAGACTCTACAATGGGGTTGATAGTGAGGGGTTGATGTATGACCTCTTTTCTTATTCTCTATTATTGGGGGACACTTTGCTCACATAAGGTTTTGTCCATCTCATTCTTCTTTGACAACATTTTATTTTCATCTCACTTTTAGGGAGGAGTTTTGTCCCATTAGGTATTCTACTTTTTTCCATTTATGTCAGATTGCATTATTTGTACATGGGTACCTAACATGGCCTAGTAGCCAAGACCCATTTAGCATCTTGCACTATTTATATTGTGTATATTCTCCCTAAGTTGTGCTTACGAGGGGTGTTAGTGTGAAAGGGGTATATTATACCTAGTGTTGCACCTAGAAAGTTCGACACCTAGAACCTAATCACACATGTTACTTGAGTATACGTAGGGAACACATAGAAAACTTCCCACTTTTGCTAGATACTAGTCACTTTTCCACCTTAAATGGATGATAACTTATCACTTGATGCTTCAAGTCATAATATGTCATAATTTTATGCCATCCTAACTTCACCATAGCCTAAATAACCAAGGGGCCCCCTTTGTAACATAATTCCATAGCAATTTATCATTTGCGTCCTTGATAGAATAACATTATCTTTCATTGTTGATCTCTCCTGTGCTTTCTTGGAGTGCCTAGATCTTGGGTAGATATAATAATCATTCAATATTGCATTGTGTAGTGTATTCTATACCAACTCTAACAACTATTACTACCATTAGATCCATAGTTCTTTCTACTTCAAATTTTTACTATTTGTCTTCTTTTTTTCAAATTTGTCAATGAAAGCTTTTCCTTTCATAGACTTTGGAGTGTTAACCTTCCTACTCACCTCTTTTTTATTGATATGTTGTATTAATGTCTTTATAAAATTAATAAAAAATAAAGTAATTTATAAAATAATAAGTTAAAGTTTTCAAACGATACTTATTTTGTCATTAAGTCAAAGTAGGTGGTTCAAAATGTAGTTATAATTTGAGGTCATTAATTGACAAATAGTTGTTTTAAATATGGATAATACAACTTGTAGATGTTATGCCAATTTTTACTATTTCTATAAGAATACAACATCCCTCATTACAAACTTAGGACAGTGATATAAATCTATTTGTGTGATAAGAATTCCAAGAAGGAATGGCTTTTACTTATATTCTTTATTTTAGTTCACAATAGTTGAGCATGGTATTAAATAAAGAATACAATGAGAAAAAGTATTAATGTTTTTTGAGTTTCATACAAAAGAATAGAGCTCCATACTAGATGGGTTTTTGTTGAACTTGTGAAAATCTATTAATATCATCCTTTCTAATGGTTGAACATAATATTTCGCGACCTACACATGTAAAAGTTTGTGAAATAATAGTGTTGGTAGATAAGACATTAGATTATTGACAATGACCATGAAAGACTTGTGTTATTATAAGTCCTAATAAAATTAGAGAAATCTAAAAGATAATTGAAATCCAAAAAAAATTGTGAAACTATAAATAAATAAATAATAGTTTGAACATAAATGAATCAAAGAGGATAAATATCCTTGAAGGAGTGTACATCAAAATCATTAAGTGATTTTTTTAAATGTGCATAGTTGAAGAGGAAAAATGTATATTAAATGTAGAATAAAAATGTATAGTTTCACTAGCACCCTTGCATATGTCACAAGTAATTTTTATTCAATTACGTATAACGTATCAAAGAATGCATATTATATTAAAAAAATGCCTGTCACTTTGGTGTAGGAGCATATGGTGCAGGAGCATATCATTGGTTTTCTTTCCAAAGTTTTAGTTTGTTTTGGTTTTTGTTTGGCAGTTGTGTCTAGTCTATGTTTGCCTAGGGAGAGAGAGTTGAGAGAGGCCCTAAATGTAAAAAATTGTTATGGTTTTGGTCTTGTGTCATTATCATCTGAATTTGTTAGTGGAGAGTTTTTGCATATTTATTGGTTTTGTGTTTGAGTTTGTAAGTTGCAGCAGATGGATGTTTTCCTGTCTTGCATCAGCATACCTAGGGAGGATTAAATAATTATATAGGTTATAACACCAAAAGGCGTTAACTACTTTATCCACCCCTAAATGATACAAAGGGCCCTACCTATATAGGCTTCTTTACTTACAAGTCTCATGGAACATAAATTGAAATGAGTTATATAATGAATACAAATACATAGATTCAATTATTGGAATGTGAAATCCAAATTGGATTTCCATCTTGCAGTGGTTTGAGTCATCTTGGATTCCCTTCTTGTAGTGGTTGAGACATCATGGCCTTCTTAGCTAGTAAGTTTCTGAGACTTACTATAAATAAAAAGTCTTGTTAGGAAACATACTATAAATAGTAATTTCAACATGTGTTTTACATGTAGTTGTGCGAGTCATATTTATTATATTTAGTAAGTTGTCTTCAAGTAGGACTCTGCAACTCGGTTGTTTTAGGCTACTTGAAGTCATGTTTTGATGTACAATTTTTGAAGATTGTAGTAACTCTATAATTCTTGAGAATCAATACGAAAGATAATTTTCCTGTGGTTTTTTACTGGTATATTTTTACCAGATTTTTCCACATATATCTATGTGTTATGCGCTATTGTTCTTCTCTGCAATTTTTTGCACTTGTTATTTTTCTCACAACTAAGCATAGGTAATTTGTGTAGAATTTGTTTATTTTGAGAAGTGAGCAATGGATGGAAATAGTATTACCAGATTTGAGGTGCATACGTTTGATGGTTCGAATTTTGCTCTATAGAAACTTAAGATTCAAGCTTTGCTAACGAAGGATGGATGTGATAGAGCTCTTAAAGTAGCATCAAAACCTAAAAATATGAGCACGTAAGATTAGAATACCATGGATACCGTGGACAGAGCAACAATCCAGTTATCTCTATCAAATTTAGTTCTGTTCAATGTAGCAAAGAAGAAATCTTCTCATGACTTGTGGAATAAGCTTACAAAGTTGTATGAGACAAAGTCATTGGCGAACAAAATTCTACCATGAAGATAGTTGTATAATTTGAGGATGTGTGCAATTTATCTGTCACAAATCATCTCAACGATTTCAACACACTGACAAGCAAGTTGGCTTTAGTGGGTGTGAAAATTGATGAAGAAGGTAAGGCAACAATATTACTATGCTCCTTGCCAAATAGTTAAGATCAATTGGTTATGTCCCTCAGTACTTTTGCACTGAGTGGGAACCTAGTCTTTGAAGATGTGGCGGTTTCTTTAATCTCTAAAGATTCAAGGTGAAAGACATCTCAACGATCTTCTTCCAATGAAGCCCTTGTTGCAAGAGGCAAAACTTGGGAAAGAGAAAATACTAAGCATGGACAAACTAGGTTCAAATCCAAGGGGTATAAAAGGGTGAAATGATAGAACTGTGGCAAGAATAAACATGCCAAGAAGGATTGCAGGTTGCCAAAAACAACCAAGGAGAATCCTAGTACACATGCATATGAGGCTAACACTATAGAAGTACAAACACCGTTGGAAGATGGAGAGGTATTAACTGCAAATCTGAGGGGCTCTCTACTTCATGTTTGGATTCTTGATTTTGATTCTTCCTTTCATATGATACCACACAAAAACTGATTTGATACTTATTGGTCTTGTGATTGAGGTATGGTTTACATGGGAAATGACAACCCATCTGAGGTTGTTGGTTAAGGAGAGGTAAGAATCATGATGTTTGATGGAGTAATTAGAACTATTCAGCATGTTAGGCATGTATCCAGTTTAAAGAAAATTTTACTTTCACTTGGAGTGTTTGATGAAGAAGGTTATCAATTCAGTGGTGAAAATAGTTTTCGCAAGGTAACAAAGGGAGTTTTGGTTGTACTAGAGGGAGAAAAAGTTGGCAATCTCTATAGGTTGGCTGGACAAGCTAATATTGGAGAGGCTAATATGGTATCTGATGCAGAGACAGACTCACTGTCAACCTAACATCAAAGGTTAGGCCAAATGAGTGAACAAGTTCTGAAGGTACTACTAGATAGAAATCTTCTTCCAAGTCCAAAATCTAAAGATTTGAGTTTTTGTGAACATAGATTTTTTGGGAAAAAAAATAGATTGATTTTTTCTAGAAGTAATAACAAAAGCAAATATGCATTAGATTTAGTTCATTCAAATACTTGAGAAGCTCCTGTAACATCTATTGGAGGTTCATCATATTTTGTTTCATTTATAGATGATTATTCCCATAAGGTGTGGATTTATCTTCTCAAAAAGAAATCCGAAATGTTTTCTTGTTTTAAGAGGTTTAGGGATCTAATAAAAAATTAGAAAGGTACTTGACAATAAAATGTCTAAGAACTAAAAACAGAGTTGAGTTTTGTTCAGTAAAATTTAACCAGTTTTGTAGTGAGCATGGCATTGCAAAGCAATTGACGGTTGCGAGGACACCACAACAAAATGGTATTGTTGAACACATGAATAGTATAATTATGGAGTGATCTATATGCATGTTGAGAACGATTGGTTTGGAGCAGAAATTTTGGGGCGAGGATATAAATACAACTTGTTTCTCAATCAATAGATCTCCCACTACTACTCTTGATAATAAAATTCTTGAAGAGATATGGAAAGCTAAACTAGTGGATTATTCATTTCTCTTTGTTTTTGGTTCTGATGCTTATGTACATATTCCTAAAAAGAATATAAATAAGCTAGACAAGAAGTCCACAAAATGTATTTTTCTTGGCTATGTAGAAGGTACAAAGGGGTACAGATTGTGGGATATTGTTGCCCACAAGATTATTGTTAACTTTGAGATGTTTATTTTAATGAAAAATCAATGCAAAGATATGAAGAACAACAAGGTATGAAAGTTATTCCAATAGAGATAGAAAAACGTGATGATCATCTAGATGTGTTTGATTAAAAGCAACCAAATGAAGAGCAACTAAGTGATGATCAACTAGAAGAACAACCAGCTGAGCCACATCATGAATTATCACTTGTTTTAAGGAGATCCAATAGAGTAATCAAACCACCTGTAAGGTATTCTCTTACTTGTAATTCTACTTATGCATTACTTACTGATGTTGGTGAACCTAGTTCATATTAGGAGGCTTGTGGAGTTGAATGTGCAAGCAAATGGAGAGTTTCTATGGAAGAGGAGATGGAAGCTTTGCATAAGAACAAGATATGGGAGCTTGTGTCATTTCCTAAGAGGAGAAAATCTATTGGGAACAAGTGGGTCTTGAATTTCAAGAGGGATATAAATGATAATTTGGAGAGATATAAAGCTTGGTTAGTGGCCAAGGGGTATGCACAAAAAAATTTGGTATTTGATTTTGATGAAATTTTTTCACTTGTTTTATGGTTGAGTAAAGTTAGAGTTGTTTTAGCTTTTGTTGCTAGTCTTGAATTGGAGTTAGAATAGTTAGATGTTAAAATAGCCTTCCTACATGGTGATCTTGTTTGTAGGCTTAAAAAAATAGTATGGTTTGAAATAGGTGCCAAGATGTTGGTACAAGTGGTTTGATTCCTTCATGATGAGTTTGGGTTTTAATAGATGTGAGGTTGAGCATTATGCCTATGTTCAAAGGTATGATGATGGAAGTTCTATTATTCTACTACTATATGTTGATGATATATTGGTAGCAAGTCCTAGCATGTATAAAATCATCCATTTGAAAACTTAGCTTGCTAGGGAGTTTTATGTGAAAGACTTAGGCAGTGCAAATCAAATTCTTGGAATTAGGATACATAGAGATAGAAATAATAGGAAATTATAGTTGCACAAAAAAATTATGTGGAGAATGTTCTACAATGCTTAGATATGCAAAATGCATGACTAGTTAGTACTCCATCTCCTATTCATATTAAATTATCTATGAAACAATGCCCAAGCATAGAAGCAGAGAAGACACAGATGTCTCATGTACCATACTCATCAGCAATAGGACGTATTATGTTCACCATGGTGTGCACCAGACTAGACATTGCATAAGCAGTGGGAGTTGTCAGTAGGTACATGGTAAATCCTGGCACTAATTATTGGACAATTGTGAAGTGGATTCTCAAATATTTGAGGACTTTAGATGTTTCTATCTGTTAGTGGGAGTAGTCTTCAAATTAATGGGTATGTGGATGTAGATTTTGGTGGAGATAGAGATAAAAGAAAGTCTACAACAATTGGGTGTCAAAGTTGCAGATAGTGGTGGAATTGTATACTACTAAGGTAGCAACATAGGCTAGCAAGGAGGCAATCTAGCTTCATAGACTTTTGGGTGAATTGCAAGTGAATCAAGATAACATGGTACTGATTTGTGATAGTCAAAGTGCTTTACACTTAGCATGGAACTCAGCTTACCATTCTAGAACAAAGCATATCGATATTCAATATCACTTTGTTTGTAAAGTGGTGGAAGGAGGATAGATCTCTTTAGCCAAGATTCACACTGATGTAAATCCTACATATATTATGACAAAACCTTTAAGTAGAGAGAAGTTCATTTGGTGCAAAACTTCTCTTGGTCTGTAGATTATGTGATGATAGGCAACTCTTTTAGTAGAGGAATTATTCATGAGTTTTGAATTCGACTTCAAGTGGGAGAATGTTGGAATGTGAGGTCCAAGTTGGATTCTCATCTTGCAGCGGTTGAGTCATCTTGGATTCCCATCTTGCAGTGGTTTAGTCATCATGGATTCTCATCTAGCAGTGGTTGAATCATCATCAACAACACCCATATGTATGTCACACTAAGGTTTTAACAACAACACCTATGTGTATGTCACATTGATGTTTTATCAATCTAATATGGAAGAATATATATTATTTTCAAAAGAATGCGTATCACAAAGGATTAAATTCTTGCACAATGAGGATAATTTCCTTCTATAAATGATTTGGAGGATATATTGATAATTTTATTTGAAGTAAAATTATATTGAATATAAATGATCTACTCTTAAATCATCCTTTTGAAATTAACGTATTTAATGTTCTTTGCCAATTGATAAGGTATCAAGTTCATTAAGATCTTGATTTTAAACTCTTGTTACTAAAATAAGTGATTGATGATTGGCGGAAAGAAAATTAAATATTAGTAAAGATTTTCTAAAACTAATTAAATTATGTGGTATCATTCCTAACATCTTGATATGTATCCTTGGTATAAGATTGAGACAAGTTACTTCTTTCTCAAGAACAAACATGACCAAAATTGAGATAGACAACACTATTATTTTAATCCTTAAGTTTGAGCCATAGATCTTAAGGGTATACCCTAATCCCTAACTTAACTATTATATAAAAAAACATGTTTGTTAGATCAAGTTCATATAATTTAAACATCTCTTAACATTGATTGACAATGCTAATACTTATGTATATATTATTGATAGCTATAGTTAAAATCACAGATAATATGGACGAACAAATTATTTATTTATAATTTCCCTATTCAAGATCTAACAAATTAGTACTTTTATAATCAAAGATATGAAATTATAGTAATTGTTTATTTATCAAAATTTTAACTTAGAAATGAAAAATAATAGATTTTTTAATAAATTTATATTAATTTGAATTTTTTTTCAATATGGTGTCGTTAATGTAATAGCTCATATTTTTTTGTTTGAATTAGCTCATAATGTTATCATCCCTTAATCTTATTAGTATTGATTTTTAAATAAGACCTTATTTTAAAAATGTATCAAATATGCTATAATACAACAATGATCTATATCACCTTTGCAAAATTAAAGACCTAGCCCACATGAATTCAAATCTCATCTTAGACCCAAAATGAGTTATTGCGCAATTTTTTAAGAAACCACTAAGAAATCATTCTAGGCATTCACAAGAGAACGCAAAAAACAAATTATAATAGCATTCTACTAATGTCATCAAATTATTATATTATCTTAAGTTTATTGCATAATGTTTATTTTTCAAATGTTATAAATATCTTTTAATTCAGTTTTCATAAAAATTATATACTTACATTTAATGTATTTAATTTTGACATTTAATTTTTATAATATCCATAGTCAATTATAATTCCTCTCATATTGTAACCATATACATAAAAATCAAAACATAGTCAAACACATATTTTAAAATCTATAGCTATAAAAAATATGATAGGTATAATTTAAAATTAAAATAAAATGAACACATGCATTATTTTGTCAAAATAAAAAATAAATATCTATCTCATAAATTAAATAGTATTATTTATTTTTTAAATATATAAGTATCATTTAAAAAATATATATATTATCTAGATGAAAAACATATTAAAATATAGTATATTGATATACAATATTAAATTCACTTTTTTAAAAATAAAAGTAAAATTACATATAAATTGAAATAATTCTTCAAATAAAAATAAATTAAATTTTTTAATTGGAAAATGAACATTTGTTTTTCTATATATAAAATAAATAAAATAATTTTAAAATAAAGTGAAATATATAGTTAGATACTTTTTCATTATAATTATTATAATTTAATAATTATAAATACATATTTTTCATATAATCTAAAACAAATTTGATGTAAAATATTTTTTTCTTTAAGATAAATTAAAAAATCATCTTTTATCTTAAACTGTCTTTATATCAAATTGAAAAATACTAATCAAAAAATTAGTTTAGATATATTTTCTATATTTTTGTTAAAAATATTGCTTAAGAATAGCATCAAACATTTTACATTCATATTATAATAACTTCAATTTTTTGTGTTCATGACAATTGTCACAGTTATGCTCACTTTTCTTTACTATTTTGATGTTGTCATCTTTCTGACAAATATCTGATTCTAAATTATCACAATTCAATAAAAGTAGATATTCAAGAGATTTGAGATTGCTAAAAGTGAAAGGCAATTCTTTCAAACTTCCACACCATCTTAACTCCAATCTTCTTAGAGTTGTAAGCTGGCCAAATGATTCTGGCAGATACTCCAATTCATCACAGTCCTCAATTCTGAGTGTAGTCAACAGCGGTAACCTACACACTTGCTCTGGAAACTCACATAAAAACCCGCAATTTATCAAACACAAATGCTTCAACTTATTTAGACTCTTATTATGAAGAAATTTGTTAAATGCATTTATGCTCTTATTATGCTTTTCATTGAAGGACTCTCGTTCTTTATTAGAGGAATCTATTTCTTCATCACAGGACTCTCCTCCTGAACTTGGCATTAACTCCTGCGTTTCACCTCTCTTGAAATGTAGACATAGTTCTTCCAAGGAGGAATTTGGCACTATTTTTGATAAGTGCTGCGCTTCAATCTCGGCATATATGAACATCAAATTTTCAGGTAACTGCAGAGTTACTATTTCGTTGTCAGAACTTGAACTGAGTAAAACAATTGAAAACATAAGTTAAAATAGAATAGAAAAATGTATGTTATTGTATTGAGGACTTGCCTTCAGATGATCCCCCTCTTTAATGGAAAGCTCGAAAAGTCCCAAAAAACGCAATTTTTTAAGTGTTTCTACATTCAGCCCACAAATATCAGAATTTGCTGTAATACATCTCAACTCTGGCAATGCCACTGCGTCTGTCGCGTGAACATCTATACTACCCTTCCACATCAGAATTCTTAATGTATCCTTCATCGAACGAAGGTGTCTCTTCTCAAGCCTGCAATCTTTATTTTCAACCCAGATTCCTTTAATTCCTTTCATCTTGGCCTGCGAGACTCTAGTGTCAGCAAGTATTATTTAATTATTTAGCAAGTATCAGTTAATTTATCCATCTAATAACACAACAAGATGTGAAATATACCTCATCCTTTTCAGCTTCAAACCACGAATCGTCATCCGTAATTCTACTCGACTTTGACATAGTGCACCCTATTGATCGAATAATATCGTGAATAGACAACTTCTCCTCCACCATGTACTCATCCATCACTGTGGTGATCAATGCTGCATCGACAAGGAATGCGACTTCCTCAGCCCCCACTATGTACTCTACCCATCGACGAGGCCAATCATCGCGAAAGAAACAGCAGATGTCTAAGAATGCCTCTTGAGTAGACTCCTCCAACTTGCTATATACAAAGTCAAACAAACAGTTGCTGAGGTCCTTTTCTTTGATTTTTTGTCCTGTATGTAAAGCTTCAAGTATCTGTGTACAACGATCTGCTTTATATTCCTGCTTGCGCAAATGTGCACCAACAATTTTCAGAACCAACGGAATCCCGTTGCAGAGCTTGACAATCCTTTCTAGATCATCTTCCATACCATCACGGATTGCAGTGTCATTGCACAGAATTGTGAGCGCATGATCGTGAGAGAGAGTTTTGACAGGATAGTCTTTGCGTTGAAGACCACGTTCCTGAAGCACATCTGTTTCCTTGAGGATTCTGGTCGTAACAAGAATTCTGCTATTCTGGGGAAGACCTCGCAAGTTTTCCGGCAGAATTTTCTCCAAGTGTTCTATGTGCAGAGCATTATCAATATATAAAAACACAGGCTTTTCTGCTCCACTTTTAAAAGCCTGAGTTAAGTGCTCTCTACCATCTTCATCATCTCTCAAATCTATTTTGCTTCCCTCCTCATAGCTTGGAAAGGCATCCTTCAAAATTTGTTGCTGCATTTCTTTATAGTTATTTTTTCCAGAATCCAAATCTAATTCAATTCTGGCATAATTGTAACGGTTTCTGTCTACAGTGGAGACAACAGCTTTCGCAAGTGTTGTCTTTCCAATGCCACCCAAACCCCAAATAACAACAGCAATTGATGAGCAATCTTCCATATTTTCCATGTCGAGGAGCTCATTTACTGCTTTCACTTGACCTTCGATTCCAACTGTAAACAAGTAAAAGAAAAAAAGTAAACAATCATATCAATCGAAAGCAGGCTAAGCTTTTGTTTTATAACTGTTTGGAAGTTCTCAAATAAACAGGAATCTATCAAATACATATCAATCGAAAGTACGCTAAGTTATTGTTTTATAGCTGTTTGGAAGATTTCAAATAAACAGGAATCTATAAAATAGATAATTTAAAAAATAAATGGTATAAAATCAGAAATTAGTTCTTTAAATGTTAGTATAGAAAGTGCCGATGATTATATGGTAAACCAAATAGTCACTTCTAACTGCATTCCAATGTATTCATGAATCGGTAATTATTATGTTTAAGAGAGAATTTAACTTCGACTCCAGAGAAAGTTTCTTAAAGAGTATAACTGTACGATTACATTTGTGAATTTAAAAATTGTGGGAAAAAGAGTATGTTAAACATAGATATTTAATGAAATATATTTAATTCTAAGTATATTATATTTCAATTACTTAGTTTTAAATTTAAGTCAACTGTGAATGTAGTTTTAGTACGATTTCGAAAGATATTTATAGAAATAGAGAGGATGTTTTTTAGTGTGTTCAATTTTTTTCATATTATATTTCTTTTTCTTTTTTTATTGGTAAATTTGGTGAAGGGGTCAATCTTATAAATTTTTATATAAATAACATGATTTGGATTGCTCCATAATAAAAGGCCATTGAAAGATAAGTGGACCAACCAATAAAAACGAGGATGTATAAGGATCCTAAATTTCACTATCACTAAATAATCTGACCTAATTTGGAGATGTTACCACTATTTTTAGAGTGTCAATGCACGTGCATATTATGGAAAGCATTAATGCCGTTGTTGGAAATTGTGTTTTTTCTTTTTTACAACTCTCTATGCATCATTGCAATCTTCTTCAATTTAATGGGTAAGCATAGATGTTATAAGGATTGTAGACAATTCATTGTGCTTCTCATGAAAAGCCAATGCTCATTTTGAATTACAAATGTTGCCATTTCTTTGGATTTTTTCTTGCCTTGAGATAAAACTTGTAGATCCAAACTATTGTCCAAGACAAGTTGAGACCCCTATAAACTCTCTTGTTCTCCCATTGAGCCTGCAACCAAGTAAAGATGAGAAGCAACATCCACTTTGATAGATTTTTTTTGTCATGATTTAATTTCTATTGTTTATAATTTTCTCCCAAATCTCAGGCCCAAGGAAAGTATCTGAAGCATCCAATGGGCTCTCAACAATATAGTGGTGAGGGGCATTGTCTTTCCACCATAGTGCTAAATTATTTTCTTTGGACTTGGAGTTATGGCAATAAGCAACAAGGTGGCTTGTGTTCTAGCATCTTTGACAACAAAAATAGTAATCCTTTTGCAATCCACTTTAAGGATTATTTTTGTCGAGAGATCTTTTTAAGCACCTAAATCTACCAAAATGTGTGCATAGGTCATGTGCATGAAATTTGAAGATTTCTTGTCTATAGCCTAATGGTTTCCCAATGCATCACCAATCACTTTGAAATAGGAGTCACTCCAATAATAACAATGAAAAATTAGAGAGATGAACCCAAATAGACTTGACACTAAAGAATTTTGGGAAGGGTTGAAAGTGGAGTACCACGATTCGATAAAAAAAGATGTTTTCAAGCCCATAAATTACAAAAGACGATATTTTGATCCTCCACACAATGAAATATTGTTAGTGGTGGATAGAGACTAATAGATTCAAACAAATTCAAATATATACACAATCACACATAACCACAAACAAATACCTTAAATGCTACAACACATCCTCTATTTATTGACCAATCCGATTACAAATCATTACAGCTTAAATGCTACAATTCATATTTTCTTGATCACTGGATCAGCTACACACTCAAATAATAAAATCATGACAGTTGCCTCTTTAAATAGAGGGGATGGGAGAAATTCCACATCCTAACAAATATCATAACAAAGTAACCACCAGAACTAGATAAATTTTGAGCCTTTCTTTTTGCAATCCATTGATGTAATTTATGGAGACAAGACCCTAAACAACTAAACCTACAAGTTAACCTGTGTTTTGTAAAGAAATTTCTACTTTCAGCTACTTCTTTCTTTACATCATCAAGGGAGCCCCTCAAGGTTTACATGTGACAAAACTTGTTCATTACATAGCATAAATACACATTATTAAGAAGATATTTCTTTGAAGAAACAAATATTGAACCAAGTGGAACTCCATCAAGTTGTCTTGTGACCCTCAAAAAGGTGTAGCTCTGAGCTAAGTTCTTGAGTTCTGAAACTACCCTTTTGTTGAACTCTCAAATCATAAATTCTTAAATTACTGGATGAGAATCAATATTGAGTTGTACTCATAAAGATCCATCAAATTGTCTCACAACCCCTAAAAGGGTGTAAATATCAATCACATAGTCATGAACTCATAGGTCATTAGTCTATATTGTTTCCACCAATTTCTCACCTATCTTCAAAAAAAGATTCACATTATATGCATCTTTAAAATATATCAGCATAAAAAGGAAACAAAGAATGCTTCTCATTCAAAACACCGTCTCAAAATAAGAAGATGGCTTGAGATGATGGAAATCACTCCATCCTCTAGTGTCACTAGCTTTCAATTACCTTGTTACACTTTATCCATTCAATGTCACATTGATCTCTTTGATACTGTAAGCATGTGATTCTTGGAATGCCTCGACATGTATAACAAAGATGACCTTAAAAATACAAGAAATGTTTGACATATGTGTGTCATGTTCAAGTGTTAAAAATAGTTATGTCAATTTCAATCAATGATGGATCCATTTACACTAGTTATCTTTATACTTCAAATATAAAATCATCAAAAATAATTATTAAAGGCGCAATCATGTTTTGAATTCCTTCACTTAAACATCCATCAATTTCAGCAACTCACCAATGCATTATGTTTGGATATTCTCCACAAATATTATTATTAAATTACTGCAAAAATAAATAACCCTATACACAATAAAAGCTATACATTACCAAAGTCATTTTACTCCTTTTCACATTCAATTGACCTTTCCTTCTAGGGAAAACTTTTCAACACCTTTCAATGAATGTAGTAGGCCATTTTGAATGGAAATGATGACATTATATTAAATTTTGTTATGGATTGACAATAAGGGAACTGAATCCTTCAAAAAATATTCCACTTTCTCCTCTATATACCCATGCTAAAATAAACATATACCTTCAAATACAAATAGTAAATATGTATCCAACCACAACCCGTATAACAATATAGTGATCTTAAAAATAAATGTAGTCATGTCTTCCTTCATGATCATGAAACCTTTATACACTCAATCTCAAAAATACCTATATATTTATATGACTTTATACAACAAGGGAACTTTTGGTCATATGCATGAAAATCATAGAAAATTATATCTATTGCATGGAGTAATGCCTTTCATGGGTGCTTGTATTAGTTCCTTCATCCTTTAACACCTCCCAAATACCTTCTATAAGATTGGATGGATGCCTATCCAATGATAAGCTCTCAAAAAAATGGAAGATTTGATGTCCAGAACACTGTGTTGGTCATTAAAAAAATGTTGGATGCATTCCTCATGAGAATGAAATATATTATAGATTGAATAAAAACATAATATCCTAATTATTCTTGCATCTATACTAAGGGCAAGAATAGCCTTCAAATACTTATCCTTTATTAGGATCCACTTTCCCTTTGTTGAGTTATATCTCTTATAACGATTTTATTTTCTTGCATAGAATTTTTTGTTCTTCATAAGGATCTTATCCTTTCTTGGAGGTGTGTTCCCTTTATTAAAAGCTCTTCCTTTCTTCAAAGCATATAATTTTTAAATGATCTCTTCTTGGTGTTGAAAGTGTGTAATCCTTCATCAAGAATCTCCTCTCCTAGCAATTGTGAAGGTATGAATTCTTGATCTCGTTCTCCTTTTAGTGTCGAAGATGCCATCTTTGTTTAAAGATCTCCTTTCTATATGGAGGTAGACATATTTAGACAAAGATCTCTTCCTCCTCTTTGATAGTCGTGTATTCTTAATTAGGATCCCTTTACGCTTGTTGAAAAATATCTCCTTTACAAATATCTCTTCCTTCTCAAAAAATTGCATCCTTTATAAAAATATTCCTCCTAACTTAGAACACATGCATTTTTGTTGAGGATATCTCCTTGGTGTTAAAGGTGTTTTATCCTTATTGTGGATCTCTATCTTCCTTAAGGTATCAACAAGACAATATTTTGACATATTAAGTGGAGGCATATGAGGCCTCCTCATAGCTTGTAGTCATTCATTGGTGTGCTCTCATAGCGGCGACATTCTGTTACATAACCCCCTATAAGGCACGATTATCAATATATTTGTAGCAACTTGCATAGCATTTAACCTTTGTTTTGGTCATCTAGCATAATGCGGCTTACTACATTGATCCCTTGAAAACCATATTATATGCTTTCTTATATATTTCTAAACTAGAATAGCATGGCACACTAGTTTGAATGTTGTTATCACTTTTTTCTCCTTGAGAATTAGCTAACTAAAATAACATAAAGTGTTAGCATGATCATTGCCATTGTTTACACTTGAATCAACATTTTGCACCAAATCTTCACTTTATAACACTTATAACAACTAAACCATTAAGAATTTGAAGATGAAGTAATCTACTAATTTGTGAGAATTTTATTGCAAGTTTTAAATATATTTAAAAAAAATAGAAATGAATTGTGCATGTCTTATGTAACTATTATTAACTTAATTTTTACAATAATCAACATTTCTTAGATTTGACATTTATTTTGTAATGCATAACATTTTTCTAGAAAGAATAAAATTATAATTTTTAAATCATAGATTCGTCATATCAATATCTCTAGTGTATGCATATTTTTTTGTAATATTTTGTTGCATATATTCTTTTTAGTTAATTTTTTAAGTCAAAGTAATTGTAATTTGGAGGGAGGTCTATTTATTAATGCATATTTTTTTTGTGTACATTTAACTTCTTTTTGTGTTGAAATGAGGATATTGATAGGTGCAAAGGAGACTGCACTGTAGATGTGGTTTAAGAGTAGAGAGGTTCTACCAAACAGAGTTTGATCTAAGAGGATTTGATCTAACCCTCTTCAATTAGTTCCTTCAAATGGGACCTCTCAAGGATTAAATCGTTATATTTTCTAAAGAATGTGTGATTTTAGCAAAAAACAAGATGTACCAAAATGTGTAACCTAGCATTGACTACCTAGTATACATGGAACCTTTTTTTCTCTTAAAATTACTAAAGTCTTATTCTTTGTATGTGTATATTTTAATATTTTGTGTGGATTTATAGGATCCTAATCTTGGGGACTTTATCATTTCTCATCTTAGCGTCATCCTATCCCTAGCTTGTCTTGCTCTTAGCTGCTCTATTTCTACATCTCTACATTATTGTGAGTGTGAGTGTCATTTGATACTCCCACTAAAGTGGGGATAAACTTATTCTCATAAATTGTAACCCCTATACAATTTGACACTCCTTTTGGGTACTTTATTTAGGGATCCTCCTCATCAATCATTTCAAATTTTTTTAGGCATTATGCTATCATACTATTGTCATATGTCAATATTAAGACCAATTTTTATGTCTTGGGTCTTGGTAGTCTACCACTATTGGAAACATAAGTTATGATGAGTTGTGTGGTCATTGATATCAAACTTGTCTGGTGTTTGTCATTAATGTCTTAAAGAATGTTGAAAATCTGACTTATGATCAGTTGTGTTGTCATTGATGTCAAACTTGTCTAGTGTTTGTTAGTAGTGTCTCAGTTATCTATATGTAGATGTGGAGAGGTTGTAGCAGATTTTCAGTAGTGTATATGGTCTAGTAATGAGTGTTCAGGTGTTCATATGGTGTCTGGTGATTTTGTATAGCATCTATGAAGTGTTTCCAAAATGTTGATATAGTGGAAGTTTCAATATGCAGCAAAAAGTATTTAATGTCCCAGGAGAAGAATGCTTTGCATTCCTCTGATATGTCAATATTATGGAGTATGGTTCTAGATATAATGTTTATGATCTATGTATGTTTTATTATCAATTTTACAAGCTCTTTTTTATTTCAGATGGTAGATATGGTTGTTGTTATTATAACAATATGGTTGTCTATTGGAACTAGTTCGAAGAATGATTGGTGATTCTCTGATTTATGTGGAGTCATGTGTTGTAGCTTGGATGAAATGTTCATTTGGTTTATGTAGTGAAACTGGCAACTAAAGTTATGGTGATCAGAGTTTTGTGTTGTCAACTGGGTTGGTTTTTGGTTGACTAAGGTGGTGTATCCTATCTAGATAATGCCTTTTTGGTCTGGATATACTTTAGTGATTGTTTTTAGATGTTGATATGGGTAGAACCATAATGTGTAGATTTGCATTGATTTTTGTACATTGGAAGATGTTTTTGGGCTGAATGGTTGGTATGCTACATTTTTCATCTACATATTTCATTTGATGATGACATTGGACTGAATGGGTGTGCTACCTTGGAAATGAGCTATCATGGGCCTTACTCTTGCATATCTCTCAGGTTTAGTGAGATCTTTGGTCTTGAGCCTAAAAAAATTAATCAATTATTTATATTAAGTCATGATTCTCATTGTGTTTTCTCCCTGTTTAGGGTTTGCAAAGTAAATTTGGTGTTCATGTGCATGTGCATGTTCTTTGTACTTTCATGCTTTTTAATTATAATAATAAGTTAAATGTGGTTTCAAGTTTAATAGATCAGAAGTATAGTGTTTTGATGTCCAAACCGATCCACCCCCCTCTTAGTCCCATGTGTTCAAAAATTGGTATAGATCTTGGTTCCTCTTAGAGAAGCTAAACTACTTAAGGAAGAGTTGATATGGTGCAAGAAGTAAATTACAAAGCACTAAAGTTTGATTGCACAAGTTACTCTTATTGGAAGGAAAGAAGGGAATCTCATTTGGAATCTCTACTGACTGGAATATGTTAAATTATTCAAACTAGATATACTACTCTCGCAAATGGTCCTCATACTCCAAATGAGTTTAAGGCACATGAGAATAGTGTGAAGGCTAAGATTGCGTTTATCAACTATTTAGGTGATTTGATATTTGCTAAAGTTGTTGGGTTGAAGTCTGTTAAAGCAATTTGAGAGAAGTTGAGTAGTATTTATGAAGGTGATTTTAAGACAAAGAAAGCTAATTTGACAAATCTAAATCAAAAGTTTGAAAATATGAGGATGTGTGATGATGAGAATATTAAGATATATCGACATTGAGTGAACGAGAGTGTGAGTGCACTAAGAGGTATTGGTGAAATGTTAGAATAAAGTGATATTGTAAGAAAATTTAAGTCAACACTACCTAAATGCTACAAACCTAAGAAGAATGCTATTGAAAAGAAAGTCATGATATGGACACTTACACTTTAGATCAGGTGTATGGCTCACTCTCTGACTTTGATATTGTTGAGCTAGATGATATAAAAAAATGAAGAAAAAAGAATCATTCAAAGTTACTGAGAAGATTGAAGATGAACTAGAAGCAAGCAATGTTATGGATGAGAAAGAATAAAACTTTATGAAAAAACTAAAGAAGGATTTGGAAAATACAGAGGTATGTTACCCTTTAAATGTTTCAATTGTGGAAGGATTGGCCATTATGATTCTAGATGTGGCTTATAGATAAGATTATAATAAGAAATATGATGATGACAACAAGGAAAAGAGTAGTTATAAAAGGAATGATAGAAATAAGAGAATAGATGACAAATAAATGTCTGAGAAGAATTTTTGTTCAATGGAAACTTATTCATGTGAATATGAAGTTGGTGATGACTCAAATGAAGATTCATTATTTTTAGCTATAGAGAAGAAGAAGAATAAAAAAGGATCTGACAATCTGAAATGTGAAATAGTTAAAAACCAATGAGTGTGAAGACTGCATTGCATGCAAAAGTAGAGCATAATGTGTGGATAATTGACTCTGAATGCTCAAATCATATGACTGGTGATATATGCAAGTTCATTGACCTCGAGAAGCATGATGGTAAATCAACTAAGTTTGGAGGTGAGGAAGTTGCACTTATTTGTGGTAAATTAAGTATTTCTATTGGTGGTAAGCATAAAACTGGTGATGTTTATTATGTTAAAGGTCTAAGACAAAATCTTTTGAGTGTAAGTAAGATGTGTGAATAATGAAATTAGATTGAGGTTGTACCTAAGACTAAGGTTTCCCCTATTGATATAGAAGAGAAGGATGCTCTAGAAGATAAAATTCGAGAAAATATTGTGGAAGAGGAGCTGAATTAGACAAAGGAAAGTTGGACATTGGACCCAATACTTAGTTCGATAGACAAGAGTGTGGTAGAAGACAAGTGGGTATTCATGAACAAGATAAATGAAGATGGTAAAGGAAAATAAAAGGTCAAGGATGCAGTAAAGATCTCTAATCAAAATTATTTCCCTTAGGTCCAAAATAAGAAGCCTTTCAGGAGGTCTCCTGCTCCTCCTGCTCAAATTAGGTATTTTCGATTTTTCAATGGTAATTGCCTTTCATAAATTAAATTTGGACATAGAGAAAGTGAGTGTATAAGTAAAAATAGATCTCAATTATTTATTAGACAACTTTATGCTTTCAATAAGGTTGTTCATAAGGCCAATGAGTGTAGGAGTAGAATGGTGTGGAATATGAGTGGTAGGAATGTTTTGTCTTTCGATGGATATTGTTATACTTGTAATGACTTTGGGCATAAGATTATTGAGTGCAGAAGTATTATCAAAAGGAACAAAAGTGTGAGAAGAAATAGAAATGGTCCAAACAAGGTCCAACATGCTATAATTTCAATAAATTTGGACATATTGCCAAGTTCTTGAAAGTGAAGGATGTGAAGACTTTGATTTGGTAAAAAAATTGACGTCAATGAAGAAAAGGAGAAGATGTATAAGATTTGGGTAAGGAAATCAGATGAGAAAGATGAAATTGATTTTGTGGATGAGACCACACCCTCTGACTCTATTGATTCCTCTTTCAGTAACTAGACAAAAGACTTTGCCTAACGGGGATAATTAATGGAGACTTTTTTCAGAGAATTTTGAATGTTCATGGTGATCTATAGCGTTTTTGTGAATTTTGGTAAAATAATATAGCAACTTTGGCTTAAAGCTTATATAGTTTGTGAAAGATGTATTCTAGATAAAAAGGATATAGATAGTTTGTTCCCTCAATATAGGTTCTAGATCTAAGGAAAGATTCAACCTCATCATAGGTGAGGATATAAAAGCCTATGAAAAATTGATTAAGCAAT
Organism: Cryptomeria japonica; assembly: GCF_030272615.1. NCBI lineage: Eukaryota > Viridiplantae > Streptophyta > Pinopsida > Cupressales > Cupressaceae > Cryptomeria > Cryptomeria japonica. Next base: position 143,284,832 of record NC_081410.1, read on the forward strand.
AGATGAAGTGGTGCAGGAGCACCTGAGCACCTGAATGCTCAAATCCTAGCAGGTATAACATTTTATTGCAAATTAAGCATGTGTGTTTATTTTATGCTTCTAGTAGGTTTAATAGGTTTGTTTTGTGGTGTAATAAGGTTTGGAACTCATTTTGTGAGTTTCCAAGATTTTTTTGGTTTTTTGCTCGGTAGGCTAAAAATTGTCAATTTTGGGTCCAAATGAGCATTTTTGAATTTTTTGATGTTGTAAAGCCTTGAAAGGAATTGGAGCGTGTTTATTTAGTGTTTCTAAATGATGTTGAGTCATTGGTTTGAGTGCCAAGTCACCGGAAGTCAAAATGCAATTTTTGAGCAACAAAAAGTTGTCAAAAGTTGTCAAAAGTTGTCAAAAAAGTGGTTTTTGGTGGTTTTGGTTAGTTCCAGCCTATACCTGCCCATACAAGGGCTTCAATAAGTTGTCACATGTATAAAAACCATGTTCCAATCATTGTATGGGTTGTTCATTTTGGAAAATTAAGAAAAATACTTGTTTTGCTCTTGTTTTTTGTGAGTTTTAACTAGTTTTCTGCACTTTTTAGAGTACAGTCCGTACCATGGCTCCATGAGTCCGTACTGAACCTGTTTTTGATTGATGTGATCTCCTTTGATGTTTGAGTAGTGATCTCTGATCGTTTCTTGGGGTTTGGAACAAGTTTTGTTTGAAGTGCTCTTGAGAAAGGAATTGTTTTGTGGTTCCAGTGGAAGACCATTCATGGTCCAACTAATTTCTTCAAAGTCTCTTCATTCATGGCTTTGAGGGAATTTGTTGGATCTGTACATACTGTACCATACATCCATTTTCCTTTTCTAGCAATGAACAAGTGTTTGTAAACCCATGGCAAGTATGTGAAGTGATCAACTTGGCTTGGGTATTCTTAATGTTGTGTGAATGGTACTTTGCTATTCATAGCACTGTACTTTGAAATTTTGAAGTAGACTTAAGTTGGCAAGAGTTATTATTGCACTTTACCATCCTTTTCTCTCTCATGACTTGGTTGGATGCAAGAAAAAAAGGTGTAAACAGACTGAAAGACAGTGTCACTGTTCCACTGTTAAAACCTCAGTGCCAACCTCCCTCAAGGACAACATGGAATTATGGATTCTTTTGTTTATGCATCATGGAATGTATTTGTAAATGTCTTCAATGTTAAGAAGGCAAGATACACACTTTGGTTGTAAAGGACCTAAATAAGGATCCTAGAAAGGTGTATTTTCTGTCATAGTCTCATAATGCTGCCATGCCTTGGGGCATCTTTTAAGTGTCCAAATTTACAAGATTTTTGAAGAGGATAAATGCATTATTCTATCATTCTTTTAACCCCTTTTTTGCAGACCAGGGACAGAGTGAGGAAGTGAATTAAACAAGAAAGAAGGTTGCAATCAGTTTTAAGACTGTCAAAAAGCAGTAAAGGCGGGTGTATGAGCAAACAGTCATAAGAAAACCTTTCCTAATTGTATTGCAGGGTGTTACAACTTCTAACAAGCCATTGTTGCTTCTATATTTGTTAAACCTTCATTGTATTTGCTTAACCAATGTTGGAAATGCATGTAAAACCTTGAAAAGTTGTTGTCCCAGTCATCTAGACTGTTATTTCTGTGTAAGGGCAGTAGTATGACGCTTGTTTGATATAATGACAATAGTCTAAGATAAGTTTTGAATCTTTGGAAGTGTTTGGCATATGTTAAAGCAAGGTGTGAACATTTAACTTGGGTCTAGCTTCAAGGAGGAAACCTTTAATTTGCAAACCCTCACCAAAACTCTTAAAAACCCTTGAAAAGTGCCTATTTTGTGGGGCAGCCCTCAAACAGTCTGTACAGTACTTGCCATAGCAAAAATCCTTGAGTCTCCATCATCAATAGACCACATCTCCAAGGGTTTGTCATGAAGTTTAAAAAATTGAGCAAGGTGAACAAATTTCATTAAAAACTAGGGCTAATTCTAGTAGCCTTTTTGGAGCAATTTTGTCAATTTCATGAAATCGGTAAGGAAGGAGAAGTAAATGATTGTTTCAAACCATCAAAATTGGTGAGTTGAGACCTAAGACACCCTACTACATGCTCCACAGCATTGCACTAAGTCATTTGTTCAAGATGACCCTTTGAACCTAGAAGTTGCCTTGAGTATTTCAACGCTCCTTGTATCCAACTTGGGAATTTTCATTCTTGGAAAGTGAAGGAAAGTCATCATACCTTGCAGACCTGACCAGATGCTCAATCAACACTTTAATATGATTGAATTCCTTAAAGGTGCAAACAAGATTTGGTAAACCATGGTTCTCCAACAGTTGCCCATTCCTGGAAGAGAGGAGATTCAGCCAGTTGGACAACCAAACTTGTTCATTTTTGGTGACACTCAAGAGGACCTCATTTCGGACTTGAATGCCTTAGCTTGGAAGGTAAGGAGGAGTGATGTCCAATACAATAGGGTGCAAGCAGTGTTGAACAGAGAGGAGGAGATAGGAGAAAGGTTTAGAAGAATCCCATTTGTGCCTAGGGATTGATTTGGGAAGTACATTGAGAGCAAAAGCCCACTAACCTCAAAAGAAGACCAACTTCCCTCTATACCTCCTCATCATGAAGAAGCAATCAAAATCGCAGAAGAGGTGACCAAGATATGGGCGTTCCCAAAAATAGTTGTGCTAGACCAAGTAAAAAAGTAAATATTGATTGTGCACCTGAGTCAAAAGAAGAAGAGTAATGAGGATATTGGTTGAGATTGTGGTTCAAAACCTATTCAGATATGGAATCCAATAAGGGTAAGAAGAAAGTTACTAAAGACTAAGTTGAAAAAGAGACTCTAGGAAGATTCAAGAAGAAATAATAGATAGGAGAAGAAAGAGATGCAGATGACAAAAGAAGTGCAAGTAGTGGTGCATCTATCCAGGGTTTTTTTTAGAGATCCTCTCTTGCTTCTTGGATTGATGCAGTCGTTGCTTTGAGGGAGAGCAGTTAAGGTTGAGGTTTTTTAATTGAAAGAAAGTGGTTATAGAAGAATGATATACCTATGAAGGGGAGTATTGTAGCTATTTGTGTTATCCCCGAAAGGGAAAGAGAGAATAAAAGGTTATCGTCTATAGTGGTGTATAGATTTTTCAAGTTTGTATTCGTTGTCCTTGATTTCAAAGGGAGAGATAAGTTATTGTTTTTATTAGTGTTCCCTTTGTCCTCGATGTCAAAGGGGAGAAATTTCAATAGTGGTAGAAATTTTAATTCAAGGAATTAAGAATTTTTAACAACAAAATAATAGACATTCAAACTAGTAGAGTTAAAATCTATGCATCATCCCAAGACATGACTAGTCCTAACAACCATAGGGATTGATTAGAAAAAATAATGAGGGAAGTAACAACCACAATACCTCTAATCAAAAGGTAATAATTAGCATGTCATCCTTCCTTCTCTTGTGAGACCATTCAAACATGCCAACCTTCATTCTCCAACAAAATCCTTCCTACTTCAGTTCAACCAACATTAGAGTCATGTCAACCTTACTTTTCTTATGAGACTATACCATCCTATCCATCACATCAACCCAATATTCAAACCCCTTTGAACCAAAATAAAAACCCATTCAACCAAACCCAAAATCAAAACCCAACCATGTCAAAGCCTCAAAACAATTCATATGATCATCCAAAGAAGAATACAATAGTAAATATTCTTACAGGAACTTCCCAAGTCACGTTTTCCAAGAAAGATCATAATCATATACTAGTGTCTAGCAAGGGCTTGTTCTTTTATGAAGAAGGTGACCCTCAAGTAGCCTCCATATCTTCCACCATTTCATCATTCCTTGAAGTCACACAACAGCAACCCACACCATCTCTATTCAATAACACAATCTCCCAAGGGCTCTCCATAGTACAAATCCAATCTAATCCAATTCATCATGGTAGTCCCTTCCATGCTTCAAAAATTCAAGATCCAATGCCACCATATGTTCCATTTCCAAGAAAACCTACTTGAGAGAGTTTCATTCAAAATCCTTTCTCATCAGCCAAAGTGTTGAAACCTTCCAAGAATCTCCCATGCATATCCAAACTCCTTCTCCATGTCAAGAGGATATTCCAAAGTCAGAAGAAACGATTCCTTAAATAAATCAAGATCAAGAACAAACCCTTCCATCCTACCCGATTTTTTATCAAGATCCCACCTATCAGGAATCTTATGATGATCCCCTCATTCTTTTCTATTCCATTTATAATGATACCCTTTTATCTCAAGAGCAAAGTGTCCTTTCAAGTCCCATCCAACATCCACCTCCTAAGAAAGATCATGATATCCCTTCCATCTCCTCCAATGATACAATTCAAAATCAAGAGCGAAGCACAAACTTCGATGATCATGTTCCAAGTCAAGATCAAAGTATCCCTTCTTCTAAATCCAAGCACACACATTTGCTATCCTCCAAATCCATTCTGGGTCCTTTTATTCCAAAATATAAGTCTTCCTCCCTTCCATCCATATTAGGACCCTATGTCCCTTCATCCATTATTCATATTATCCCTAGCTCACAATTCAATTATCTTATCATTAATCAAGATCAACAAAGGAACATATTTTTGAGTAGCTTCCAACCATCTACCTACACCAACCCATCCAAAAGACCTCCAAATCATTCTTAATCAACCATGAATCCCATTCCCTTTAGAACAAATTTGGATGTCAAGAATGAAATCTATAAGTCCAAAAATCCACATGCATCCAGAAATAAACATGTCCAATCTAAAAGACATGTCAAACTAAAGAAAAATTTAATCCAAAAGAATAAAGTGATATCCAAAAGGCCATAGAGGCCCATCAAGCAAAAAGAAAAATCAAAAAGTATGTGGGTTCCTAAGTCAATCATAGAAGTAATGTGTTCCAAAGAATCCGAAAGAAACGAAAAATTAAAATCAATGTGGATTCCCATAAAAGAATGGCATCCCAAAGAAAAATCAAAATTAGCATCCAAGCTTTTTATTCCAAAATATTCCCTCAATCATCCATCTACGCATCTCCCACTTTCCAAATCTATTTTTCCATCATTTCCTTCATCCATTTTGGGTCCTTATGTCCCAAAAATCAATTTTCCTCCATCACTTCACCACCTCTCAAGTTGTGTACCAACATTCATCTTGAAGACATTTCCATCTTTCCTTGAACAAATATTCAAACATTCTATCTATTATCCAACATCTCTTTTCCATCATTCCATTCCTCTTGTTCAATCAATTGCATAAATCCTTCATCTTTAAAATAAGCATTTGTGTCATTTTGTCACATGATCACTCGTCTATGCTCAATCTTATGTTCAGTCCATTTCCTAGATATCTATTCATGAAACACTTCAGAATCTAAGGTTGTTCCTCTTTAATATTATCTTTTGGTTGGGATGCATACTCGATCTGTAAATAGAATCACTTATTGTATCTTGATATCAACATCTTCTTATTACCATATCTCACATACTTAATCAATTGCCCTAAGTCATTGTGTTTTCTTAGGTGAAGATGTGGCTAGTGAAAAATCTAAAATCCTAATTCAATGCCATTGTAATTATCTAACCAATGTGATGTTCATTGATTATGAGCCAATGCACAAAATAATAAATGACAAGAACAAAAGCAATATCAAAAGATCAAAACAAAAGCATGAGCAAGAAAAGAAATATCAAGAAAAGCAATTTAATGCAATGTCAAAATGCTTGGCTATGGGAACATGTGAGTAACTCCATCAGGGCTATGGAATCCTGGCTGGAAATGGAGAAATATTTGTGAGATTACAATGATAACCTCATAGAAGCTGTAAACGCTTACTGGCAGTGAGGCTCTATTCAAGATACTTTTGAAGTCAGGATAACTCACGCAGCTAGTCACGTTGGAATCTAAAGATTACACTGATCATGTGAGTTGCAATCAACCTAGTTGCACATACATGGGTAATCAAAGACTAAGTACCTTGATCCAGTTTGGGATTCTTCTTCCCTTTTGAGTATGATTCCTAGTCACTAGATACGTTCGGTTGAATTTTCCAGAGGTTCTAAGTGTGGGTTTGGTCTCTATCTTTGAAATGTTCAAGAACACTTATTTAGGTGGTGCTATATGTTCTAATGATTTCACACATCACCATTTTTTAAATGGAGACCTCTACACTTGAGGGAAAGTTTCATCCACTCCATCATTCCTATCACATCTCCCATTACCCTTCTTCCAATGTCCATTACCCTATCTACATCCATCTTGTTTTTCTATCTTTGATCTTGAAATAAGATAGGGATATTCATAAGAATTAGGCATCCTCTCTACTTCACCTTATCAATATCCTCTAGTCCATATCCCTTATCCTATCTATTCCTTGCTTCTATCATCCATCACTGTCTATGATCTTGCTTCACCTTATCCATACCCTCTAGTCCATATCCCTTATCATATCCATTAATTTCATCATCCATCATTGTTTATGATCTTGCTTCTCCTATCCATATCCTATCTTCATACATATCCCCTTTTTTAAAAAAAAAATAAAAATCTTTCAACAAAATCAACAAACAAAAAACCTAAAAATCAGATAAAGTCTTGAAAAAATCCTAAAAATTAGATAAAGTCCTAAAAAAATCCCTAAAAAATAGAAAATGTCATGAATAAATACCAAAAGAATCAAATACGATTCTAAATAAATCAATTAAAAAACATCGAAAAAATACCAAAAGCAATAAAAAACATTTGAATATGATATTGAAAAACCCCAAAAACATCGAAAAAGCTCTTGGAAAAGAACTAAAAATCCAAAAACAATCTGAAAAACTTGCAATAAAAGGTGTCGCAAGAATCAAACACCCTAGAAAATATCAAGCAAACACTTCACACGAAGTTCACAAAGGATAAAACTATCTTATCGAAATATGCAATCAAGCTGATCAAATTGTCTTATCAGTCATATCAAGTGATCATTATCTTGTTTTAAACAGAAGAAGAATACACTCGAAACCAGACATGTTAGTCTTAAACGGGGTCCACATTTTCTGAGATCAATCATTATCAACCATCACATCAAACAATTAAAGAAAAGGCACAAATTAGTGTGGTTGCTGAATTTGGTCCTAATTAGTCTGTATCTTTTATCATTTGGTGATAGTCATGTTTCTATGCTACTCAAGGATGTCCACAAGTGACTAGAGAGTTGGGATGGGCATGATCATTTTCTTTGTTTGTTGTTTGTGGTGTGGACCAATGAAGTTCTGGGATAATGGTGCCATGAGCGTTTGTGATTGGTACATTCATTTGGCAAGTATCCCGTGATGGATAACTATGCTTGTGACTACTGCACATACCTCAACCCCTAGCATTATACCCAGAATAGAGGGTTCATTCCTTGTCTACAATGTGTTTGTTTCTGCAATGAGATATGTTTACATCTTGGTTCCTTATACCATAGTGTGCTAAACTCCATTATTACATAATAAGGCTCAATGATGAATATATATTGCACTATGAATAAAGGCACACAAGTTCGTGTATCTATCATCATCAATCATTTTCATTTTCATTTCATTTTTCTTAGTTTTGGTGATTCTTTCTCTTAATCAATCTCTCATCTAACATATCCTCACATCTATTCTCTCTAATCTTTCATGTCTTCTTTCATCTAACATTCTTCTTCTTGAGAGAGAGAGAGATCATTCATGTCTTTAATGCACAAACAATCTCTTGAGGGAGCATTATACCCTAAGCGTTGTCAGGGCATATTGAAGCGGGAAATTTTTTAATTTTCTTTGAAACAATGTTGTCTCGACATTGTTTCAAAGAGGGGAAAATGTAGACACCTAAAAAATGTCTCACTAATATCATACTAATTATTCAACTTATTAATTAAATAATTATTTAATTATTTAATTAAACTAATAATATTCTTCTAAATTAATTTTAATCATCATCATCCATCTTCTAATTTTTTCAATTTCCATCTCTTCATTAATTAATCTTTCAACCCTTTCTCAATTATTAATTAAATATCAATCATTTAATTAATTACGATTTAAATTCCTTAATTGAATAATCTTTATGATTTAATTAAATTTCATTTCTAATGATTAAATAATTTTGTTTAAATTATTTAATTAATTCATTCATTCTCCAAATCCCGAAATTTGGATTTCAATTAATTTCATCTAATTTCATCTTTCCAAATTCACGTTACACCAAATTTCAATTTCATCACATTTCAAGTTAATGTGCATTTGAATTTCATCATTTGAAAATCAAAATTTCAATTCAAAAGTCATACATCACATGTTGAAAATCATGACTGATTGGTCAAATCAGTTAACTAACCAGTTAATTTAGTTAACTCTCCAATCTCCACTTTTAACTCTCAATTACCTTTTTCTAACGTCAATCAATTCAGTCTTCTCCCTAGTCAATTCAGTTAACTAGCTAATATATCTAGTTATCAATATAATCAATTGAGTTATCTCTCCAATCTATCCACTTAACAGATCAATCAAAGGAGTTAACATAACAATCAAATCAGTTTAACTGTCAATTAGCACTTGAGTTCCATTTCTCACCCAATTTGTCCCAAAAATCTATAAAAGAAACATCATTTCTCCATTTCAATCAATCAAGATCTTTGAATTAATTGTGTCTAATATATGCAGAAATCCGAGTGCAATATCTGAGAGCCACCTACAACACAATATTGGAGAAGAACAATGGAAGACATGATTCAAAATAGGGAGTTTTTTAATTATTCATTTTGCATCTATTTTATTTATTTATGTTTAGGATTTACTTAATTAGTTAAGGAATTAGTGATTTCCCTTTTACTCTAATAAGATTTGATTTACCTAATGATTTTAAGCATGAAAACAAAAACCATACCAAAATCACATGCAAAAATAGGTTTGCACAGATTGGATGCAAACAAATACCCTCAAATCATGGTCTTTGTTAGCTGAACTGCAAACTATGAGGTGAATTGACTACTGGTATGCAAATCATAGATTTAAAAGTAGATCATAGTTTTAATTACTCCTAAGATCTCAAACATGCATAAAGATAGAGATTACAAGTTTAAATAAAAATATCATCACATGCAAGTCTAAGCCTTGCAACCTATAAGAAATTTTTATGGCCTCACATGCATATAAATGACTTTACATGCCAGATGAAAAATTGAAACCCTTTACATAGTGTATTCAATCAAAAAATTCATTATATGGATATAATGATCCAAAACCCCCTAAATGTGCTTTTAATCTGCTTAGCTCTCTACTACACATTATTTTGCAAAGATCAAACATAGAAAGACAAAACAGATAAATCTTGGTCTTGTGTAAACAAAATACATCTTTTCATATAAACTACATGCAATTTTACTATACCAATATTTCAAGCCATAACATCACTTTGAAACCATGTAAGAATTTAGATCTTTTTGAAGAATGACAATGCTTGGTCAAGCCACAAAATATGAACAATCAAATTCGCCTTCAATAGTTAGAAAATGAAAGTATGCAATACATAGAAGAAAATATGAAGGCAATGGTCAAATAAATTAATCTTATAATAAGTTGTATATTTTATGTAGAAAAGAAGAGCAACTGTCACCTAGAATAGTGGTATGCAATCTCAAGAAGTCACACCTAAACAAGCTTATCTCCTAGCAGGATCTTCTACTATAAATTTTATCTTCTATTAAAATTATCTTCAAATAGGAGTAATCCATGCAAAGTATGAATACTCTAGAAGAAGTAATATCCTAAGAATGTGCTACACTAACAATTAGGGGTTTTCTCTTGTTCATACTATTACTATTATTCTTTTCCTTGATACATGTATCCTTTTGGTCTTTAATATTTTAGTTCCCAACACAATCATGATGTTTTGATAACTTTAACGTGCCCATATAGATTAATTTATCCTAATCTCTAGTGAATGCCTTGGCAAAGTCATCGGAATAAAGAATTGTGAATCTTTATTTTATGACAAACATAGTAACATAATGTATAGAAATAAATATTGAATAATCAAATTTAAATTTTTGAAATTACACTTAAAATTAATTGATATTACTTCTTCCAAATGTTGCAAGCTTTTATTTATATTCTTACATACTTCAATTTTGTGATAAGTCCTAAATGTTTTGATTAGATAAAAGATGGGATAGGCCTATTATTGGTACATAACAGCCATACAGGTGCACAAGGGGAATTCACAAGCAATGAGATCATCGAAAACGCAAAAAACAAAAAAGTCAGCTCATTTTTGAAAAGGATACTTTTGACTGGAGCATCAACTAGTAGGAGAGAGATCCCTATCAATAAAAACTACCTAATCACAACAGAGGTATTTAGGAGAACCTTGAACCATCTACCAATGGAAACCCCTTACACTAGAACAATGCGATCAATGGAGAGGACAACAAACATCAAGTTTTGAAAGGCATCCTAAAACTTTTCACCTAAAGAGCCATTACGAACAACATTGTTCATAGTAACAATATCATAGGGTTTTGATAGGTATCCCTAAACTTTTGACTGAAAGAAAAACTTGCAAACAACCCATAGAAGGCCACCTCAATAGGTTAGTTATTAATAGAAATACAAGAGAAGAATCCCAACAAGAACAAAAATAGAGACAAATGAATCCCAACTCTAGCACTGAATAGGAGGCCTCAAGGGGAACAAACCCAAGGGAAAAATCACTTGACAAGGGGAGCGGGGTTCAACGATAGAGAACCTAAAAAATAATAGGATCCCCCAACAACAGAAGGAATCTAGCATAAAAGAAAATTCATAAGAAATAGGGTGCTCTTTGGTTAAACACCCACAGGGTAACTAGCCCTCAACACCTTTCCACAATCCATGCACCACAACCCAAAGAAAACTTCTATAGAAAAAAATGTCATAATTCTCGAGAGTGAAACCACTCAACCCCCATAAACCTCTATTAGAAAAATGGTCAATGAAGATCCAAGAACCTTCATGGCCCACCTCCATAGGGACTCTAGAACAAGTGAAGAAAGCATCCCTCCCAGAACCCTTTCCAGATAAGTAAGGAATGCCAAAAGAAAGTCTCACGAAAGAAGAGACAAAGCTACCCCACTCCAGAGACCAACAACACCAAAGAAAGTCACTTGAATCAACACAAAATCCCACCTCGATAGGACCAGTACTAAACAAAGGAGCCCAAAGAAGCACACAAGCCACTTTCAGGAGCCAAACCCAAGTGATGCTACTCCACTAGAGAGTGAGAGAAGAGAAGGAATGGAGCCCCAAAGCACCAAAGGGCACAAGAAACAACAAGCCTAATATGTTCTCAAGTAAAATTAACTAGACTTAGGAGATAAAGTCCTAAATGTTTTATTATTATATAAGCACGGGGATGACCCTGAACCGAGAACAACATAAAATTACATAGTTATATCACCAAGCAAAGAACAGCCACCCAGAAACCAAAAATCAGAGCCCACCCTTCAAAGAATAGTCCTAAGTGTTATTAACATTACTTTGACTTAATTAATTACCTAGCATTACTTAGTTGACATACTTAGCGCACAAGCTGAATAATCACATATTAAAAATTCCTCTATCGTTTTCCACAAGTTCCTTGCTACTGTGAAACCCTATGACATCTAAAGAAATACACAATTCTCTAAGCCATGGGTGCACCAATACTAGGAGTATAAAGATATACTCGCTAGGCTGGATTGAAGCTGATCCTATAAGGAAAAAGCTATTCTATAAGAAAATGGGTACATCGACACAGAGTGGCGGGGACAAATTACATGTAAAACCAAACACAAATCTCTAAGATTAATAAGAATGCCTCTGGATATGGACTCTAGAAATCTCATTCCACATGTTTATTTTTCTGTAAGAGTAAAGTAACATATCTTTGCTGGCTGAGAGTGATATAGATTTAGAAATGAGAGAAGAAAACCTCTTTCCTTGAAATGCGTGAATTAACACAAGAATAATGGTAAAGAATAATCCATTGGTCAAGAAGGTGGGGTATGTATCTCATTTCAATTACTTTTCATCGTGGATTCCACTAACCGACCAATCAATTCAAACGTTTTTCCCACATCCAAGTTGTTTTTATTATTATTTTATTTTGTATAGGGAAAGGGTATCACTAGCCGTATAGTTAACTTGGCATAACCTAAGCTTTGATTTTGCCATTTTTTATTTTACATGTAATAAAAATTTTCTATTATTTTGTTTAATTGTTTAGTTTGATTATCATAAAATTTGAATTAAATTCACCTATTTTGTATATATGCCTTACACTATAAAGCCTAAGAATAAGTTGTCTCAAAACAGAAGGGGGCCTGGTTTAGGGCCTATAGCTGAGGGGATGGACACAATTATCCTCCTTGAAACACATGAATATGAGGGTTGCAAAATTCAAATTTTGAGGGTTACACAAAGATGTCAGTTTGGAATGAGTTAACTGAAAGCAACAAGGGATATGGAGTGGTAACAATTTTAGTAAGAGACTCTTGGAGAAAAATCATACAAGTAGAAAAGGAAGACTCAAATAAGTAGTATATATGGGTAAAAATAGAGGTAAAGGAGAACATAATTTATCTTGCAGCATGTTACTTTTCTCCTCATGGCTCAAAATTCTAAAAGAAGACCCATATGCAATGTTGAGAAAGGATATATCAGCATAACCACAAAGGTAAAATCAATTTTAAACTCCTTACTAACTCAAAGAAAGCAGTTCTCCTGGCATTTGACATAGCTGTTAAGGAGAATACCAAAATCAAAGCCTCTTTGGGTATCCCCATGTTCCCCATGTTCAATGTTAGTAGGATTTCCAGCTTTATTTCCTTCTCCTTTCCCTTGGTATCCCCGGTTTTTCCAATTTTAGACTTTTTCATATTCGGTGGACTAGAACCCTGTAAATTGGGGTTAGAGATATTATACTTATTGGTAGCCCATCTAGGATGTTTGTTTCTTCTATTGTTACCAGTGCCAGGTGTAATATTTTGTTAGGGGTCCTCCTCTTGAGAAGGACGGTATTCCAAATCATCTGACACATTGAGGTCCAACCAATTCATAGCCCTATCAAACTCTTATTTGTCCATCTCCATATCAGACACATAATGTACATCAGTGTTGGCCGGAGAGTTGAGGGATTTAACCGTCGGGGAGGGTTTAACCCCATGATCCTTAGCATATTCCATGATGAGGATGATTAACCGAGCCTTATGCACAATAGGGTTGTCACTATTTTCGGCATGATTCGCTAGGCTATTTTCAAGAGAAGATAACAAATAGAAAGGCAGAGAAATTCTTTTGTTGTGCCTAAAATGGTTTAATATCATAAAGTGGTAAGAGAAAATATTGGCATAGCGTCCATCAAGAGTAATGTACCTCATAATCACTTCGACCATCTCCAGCCAAAGTGATTGCAGGTCCTTCCTATTATAGTCGACGTCCTTCATCTTTCGCACCCTTTTTCTCTCGCTTTCTTTGTCAAAGAATGCCGCAATGACTTCTTCCGTTGTCTTCCTCTCTTTGTAAAACTTCTTGCCTTCCATATGCGAACCAGATATCTTCACAATGAAGGTTTCATCAATTCTAAACTCCACTCCAAAAGTCGTGAGGATGCCTTTCTCCCAACTGTTCACAAAATCCTCTGTCACTTTTGGGTCATTTCGAAGCCTCTCGAGATATGACACAAGGCCTCCATCCATAATCTCTATCCATAGCTCTCTATTTTTTTTTCCAATTCTCGTAGAAAGTAGGCTCCATTATGTTTTTGTCGCCTCCCATGAGAAAATTGCCTGTACAACAATGGATGAAGTTACCAAACCCAAACTAGGTAATGAAAAACTAGATACAAAAGAAGACTTTAGAAACCCTAGTGTTGGATTTCGAACTAAAATCCCACGAACAATTATTATTCATTTGTCAGTCTATCATCATTAATGCGCTAAGAATGGCTAATACATTCGACGTCCTTTCTCATCAGTTCACACAATTGTATCAAGAAATTTTCCTTTTTCGTCCACCACTGTATGTCCACATAATCCACACCAATGTTCGCCAGGTGGTCCGCTAGCATGTTACCTTCCGGATAAATGTGGGAGATTTTTAAATCATCCTATTTGGTAATCATAATGTGGCACTTTTGAATCAAATGCTTGATAGTCTAATTGAGATCATTTGTTTTACTCACACACCTAATGATATTTAGAGAATCACTCTCAAGCCAAACTTTTTTGAACCCTTCTCTGATAACCATGTGTAACCCAATGCAAGCATCTTTAGCCTCGACATAGTGGTTTGTTTGGGTGCCTAGTGGGAGTGCCACTGACAAAACAAGCCAAGCATTGTGGATAAAGTCCTAAATGTTATTAACATTACTTTGACTTAATTAATTGCCTAATATGTTCTAAAGTAAAATTACTTTTAATCTTACCACTTTATCTAAAAAACTTCATAATTATTTTCCATATGTGCTTGTGTTTATATAGTTCTTAAAGAGTAATATTAGATCAAGAGACTTAATTATAAGGAAACCCTGAAATTCATATTAATTATTAAACTGATTAATTTTATCAATGTCTACAATAGGCTTAACTTTCTTAGTTTTTTTTATTATGAGAGATCATTTGTCCCTAGGAAATAAAATCATCTTAGTTTTCCATATGAAAAATTTGTAGGGCCTTAAAATATGTACTCTTTATTGTTCCATTAGTCTATAATTGAAAATAATAGTTTAACATTCAATAGTCAAGGTATAGTAGAGTGGGCATGTAGGTTGATTATTGGAAAAGAATGTTCATGGCAAGTGTGTGCATTGAGGATATGGTACTTAAGTGATAAAGCCAATGGGTAAACACTAGAGGTCACAAGAATAATAATGTGTTAATGAACGACAAGAGACAAACAAAGGTGACAAATGATGAAATTGTGTCTAGGAAATAAATTAGAGCCATCATGAAGTAGGTATGTTGGTTAGAAAGTGAACCCAATTCTTAGTACTCATCCAATGTATGCTATGAAATTTGTGTAGTGGAGGGTACACCAAGTATTGGTATACCAAGGGTACCACAAATTAGTATCCTTTGAGAACCTCATAAAACTTCATACTTCTTACCTCAACAATTGTAAAACCTTAAAAATTGTGAAATTTGGTATGTTATAGAACCTAAAGCCATATACTATTGTTAAAAAAATATACCTTTGTATGCATTTTGGAAAAAGGATGAAGGCTTTAGATAGAATGTTTATATTTAAGCTAATGAATGATATTCCTAGGTTTTGAGCCCTTATATAATGACAAGGTAATGTTAAAATGAGACCAAACTATGTCATACCATGTGTTATTTACAAAAAATAAAGATCACTAAAAATACTCTTGTTCTATTAAAAAAATAACCTTAATTCTCTCAAAACGTAATATAAAAATACTAATCTAAAACATTATAACTCTAATACCATATAAGATTTTAAGGAAAAAGAAAACCAGCATGTAATGCCTAAAAATTACTGTAGAGAATATCATGACAGAATATCAAAAATAAAATATATAAATTGTTGTAATTCAATTGATAAAAGTTGCAAAACATAAAGAAGATTAAGAAAAAAAAAGCAAACTAACATATAATGCCTAAAAATTACTTTAGAAAATATCATGATACCAATACCAAAAATAAAATATACAAATTGTTATTCAATTGATAAAAGTTGCAAAACATAAAGAAGATAAGGTAAGAAACGGTGGACACGTCATCCAATAAAAAATGTAACTCTCAGTCTCGAAGAATGGAAAGAGTAACCTATTTTTTCCTCAGTAATAAAATAAAGATGTTTTGGAGTGTTTCTCAAGGTAATTTTTTCGCTCATTCACACTTTCTTGAAGAATTAATTAAAGAGAGCAAGTGTAAAAAACTAAAGATCTAACAAAATTTTGTATGTTATACAGAACGAATAACTTGTTTTTGAGTTACCTGTGCCCTCCGGAAAGACTTGTGGTAATATTTCTTTTCTAACCGTCTTCTGCCTTAATATTTCTTTTGTGACCGTCTTTTGCTGTAATGTTTCATCAAGAACCTTTGTTGTAGCCGTCAAATTCAGATCCATATAGAGCTCACTTATCTTGGTGCGAATACCGCTCAATTTCTCAGAGTTTACACTTGATTTCAAGAAGCTGCAACATTAAAAGTATTTATTAAATGGAGAAACAAAAGAAAATTAAGTAAAGAAAGCATAACATCGTAGAGGAAATGATGTGCTGACTAACCTGAAAAATTTTCCCGACTGTAGTTGGGATGCGCAACTTAGAGATCCTTCTAAAATGTATTGAAAAGCTTCTTCAAATTTCCCCTTTTCTTCTTTTATATGAATTTTTAACTTTGTAATATGAGATACAAGCTTGATCATTTGTTGCAAGAGCTCTACACATTCATTCCTGTTTTCGGATACTTTTACACATTTTGAGACTAGATAGCCTACCATGGAAAGCCCTGCAACTGCCCAATGCACCTGCCCAATTTGCTCAAGTATATCTCCTACAATTTTTGTTGCTTCTCCCAACTGAAAAGAGCTATCCTGTAATCCAAGTAAAGCACGGGTAAGAGAACAGGGAAAAATGTATCGAGAGAAATATATTTTATTAAATGCAATGTGCAAGTAACTAACTTTAGTGTGTATCAAAAATGTGATTTGAAATGTTGATATAAATAAAAACATATAATAAAAATTCAGAAATGTTGATACAAATAAAAACACATAATCTAATATCATGACGATGGATCACAAAAGGAAATGTTGATGCAAATAAAAATGTATAATTTAACATTCTGATGATGGATTATAGAATTGATGTCAAATCCAAAAACAGCACACAGGGTTGTGGACAACTGACCTTACTGTCGATTTTTATTTTCTCTGTATGATCATTAACAAATTTTAAAAAATCTCCTCCGTTCTGGATAATGGAAGCCCAGTTTGAGAGCTTGTCTGTATCAGGAGAACTTGTAGATGGAGTATCTGTTGTAGGCTGCAAACAATAACAAGAATTGAACACTATGAAAGGCCTCTCATCATTATTTTACCCTTTGAATTGAAAGAAGATCGAGCTTATACTAACCTTTTGGGCCGTCCTTAAGAAATCTTCAAAGGCTTTGATAAAATCATCTCCCTGACTTTCAATGTCGATTTTTTGGAAACTGCTGATAACTTCTTGGAGCGTGGGTAGTGGCTTTTTGGAAGTAGAAGGTGGTTGTGGTGCTGTGGATGATGGCTGTGTGGAGGAGATCACAATCTGAAGTTGATTAGGAGAATCTGCTGATGGGTTTCTGGAAGTAGTGAGTAGATCTTGTGATGAGGATGTGCAGGGATTTACAGAAGGATTTGGTGGTGCCCTTTCTGTGGGCTTTCTTTTCCAGCACCAACAACAATTACAAGAAGGACCCATGGCCAGTCAGAGAAATTTTTGGTTGAGATACTTAGCGGACAAGCTGAATAATCACATATAAAAAATTTCTCTATTGTTTTCCACAAGCTACTGTGAAACCCTAAGACATCTAAAGAAATACACAGTTCTCTAAGCCGTGGGTGCACCAATACTAGGAGAATAAAGATATACTCTCTAGGCTGGATTGAAGCTGATGTTATAAGGGAAAAACCTATACTGTAAGAAAATGGGTGGATTGACACGGAGTGGCAGAGACAAATTACAAGTAAAAGAAAACACTAGTCTCTAAGATTTAATAGGAATGCCTTTGGATTTGGACTCTGGAAATCTCACTCCATAACATGAAAACCTCTTTCCATGAAATGCGTGAACTGACACAAGAATAATGATAAAGAGTAATCCATTGGTCAAGGAGAACGGGTCCCTCTCTGGTCTCAATTACTTTTCGACGTGGATACCACTAAACCGACCAGTCAATTCAAACGTTTTTCCCGCATCCAAAGCTGCTTTTATTATTCTGTTGTGGCTTACAAAGATCATTCTATCCTAAAAAGTGAGGCTCATTTTATCTAAGTTTGTCATTACCTTGTAGCTTGGTTTTGATTATCTTTATCCTCTTAGGAATTGTGATATCTTCATATATACAATGCTCGTCCACTTAATAATATAGTCAGTCAAATCAACTCTTCTAGATTCAAATTTACATTAAAATTTGTTACCTCCATCATCGTGCCCTATTCATTCTTGAAATTGATCATAAATTTCTCCCTTCACTTAACTTATGCTTTCTCTTAATTCTTATTCTTCATCTTTTGTGTCACTTGATTCTTTTCTTTGGATAAACTACTTGTGTTTACTTTGATCTGCCACATCTAATATTGATTTGTCTTCAATTTTCATACAAATCTATTTATTTTCCTGACCATATTAATAAATTTAGGTTTACGTATGTTGGAGTTAGTGCATTGGGTGATATTGTTGATTGCAAAGAAAAAAATTGTTGTTGCAACTATGGGTTATACACACATAGCTCAAGAATTCCAAACAGAGACCAACTCTAACTCATAGTTGCAAATTAAGGTTCCAATTAAGAGCTTTTAAACCAAGAAATGATAATTCATACATACATGCATAAATAAAACATAAAATTGGATGGAAAGCTTTTAATTCATTTAGATCTAGAATTGTAAACTTCTAATGGTGTGAAGCCAAAACAATGAATCCTATCTAGTACTAGAATATCCTTCAACAAATCTCCCTCTACAATACAACCAATGTTGGATATTTATATATTAAATGTTTTGGGAGAGATACGCATCTAAGAAATCTAGAAGGTATTGGAGATTTCTAAGGTGGAATTTTCCATAAGAGAACAATATTAAAAAAAAGATGTCAATCTAGATAATACCTTTCTAGAGTTAGATAGTTGGAATTCTATATCAAACATGAAAAGCTAAATTTCACCATAATTTAAGATCTAATGGTAAATCACCTTGAAAATTAGTGTTTTAGGTAGCAAATTATGGAACTAAATTTGTTCTTTATTTTTTAACTATATTATGTATTAAACAGTTTAATGATAAAAAATAATAAGATGATTAAGATTTAAATTTCAAGGATGCACACTGTTGTAGAATCCTCATTAATTTATCTATAAAAATGTTACCTTTATTTCTTTTCTTGAGGATAAAAAAAGATTTTTGAAAAGATCCCTAATAGAACATAATGTTATTAGGGGTCCATATAAAATATTATTTGAATATAATGAATAATAAGTAATAAAATCTTGTTATTATTGTTATTACTATATTTTTATAAAGCATGTGCTATTTAATAATCAATAATATAATAAACTATTATATTACTAATTTACAATTGTTGATTTTAAATAGATGTGACAAATACACTTTCAATTATTTTGTCACACCTTTTATATTCTAAGAGCTTCTATCTCATTTGGAAGTAATTCAATTTTAGAGATTATATGAATTTTATCACCATGCACAAGATATATTATCAACTTTGTGAAAGTGAGAAGAAGTGAGTTTCCCTAAGTTTGGACTATTGATTTGTAGATACAAATGTATGTGTTTTAGATTATAATGATACTTTATAGAATTTTTAATCTAGAAATATTCTCCCATGTATCTATTGTGCAATACTTAAATGTGTACATCTTGTAATTCTCATTTCATTTATTTTATATTTTATGTGTGATGATTATTAACCAAATTCTTAATTTCTAACCTAGTATCAATGCAAGTTAAGCTATATTAATCATCTTTATAGATTATACTAGAAGATAGTGATAACTCAATAAGTACGTATTTAGAGTAAAATTCAAATATCACCATATTTATACTTGTTTGATGTGATTGAGGAAAGTGTAGAGGTAGGAGTGTATGCTCTTGTCTATTTAGACAATCAGAAATATAGACCCTCAAACCTTTTCTAGTTTGTTTTTTGCATACCCTTAGTGGGCCCGCCCTCCCGATTCCCCTGGCACACTTGCACAGGCATTGGTGAGAGGGGAACGACCCAAGTGACTACAGCCAGACCTGGGCATTCCAACTCATTATATGTAATAAATAGGCCTCTTGAGATGAAAATTTCAAAGGTTGGAGCTATTTGAGAGTTTACTCTCATATTAAGCATCTCGTAGGGCCCTTAAGGTCTAAATCACGCTTGCATGACTACTAAGGTGCTTGATAGTTTGTTGGGCTATATGTCTCAATCCCGCTTGCGCAACCTCGAAGAGTAGTCTTCTAACTGAAATCCTTACTAGAATCCTTGTGCTTACGGACCAAAAACCTTCTAGTCATTGGTGCAGGAGGTCGGACCTCCGAAGGCGCCCACATTTTTATGGCCTTTAGTAGAGACACAAAGTTCGCCATGGGGAGTTTTCATGGGAACTGATGCTTGGCTACCCCGGAGAAGTGAATGTCGTGGAGGGGAGCCAGTGGGGTCAAGCATCTAAGTGTTCGCTCTGGGTAGGTGTAGCTGGGAAACCAAGTGGGATTCGTTGACTATTGTCCTTGCTAGCCCTAAGAATGTTGTAAATGAGTATGAGTATCTTTGATTCCAAGTTCATTTGACCATTGTGTTTGCTTTTCTTGACACTTGTTTAACAAGAGTAGATCTAACACATCATCATCCCCAAGCACTTTACAAAACATTTATCCAAAACAAACATTTTTTCCAAGTCAAAGTCAAAGTCCTAGTCATCATCCTAGTCATGGTCGACAAAAATTTGGACTTTTTGTCAACAAGTCCAAATTCCCAAATGAGTCTAAACCACATCAAAACTTTGTCCGTCTCATGTATTACAAGCCCAAGTTGTATAAGCATCCTAAGAAAACCCTTGCACATCCAATTAAAAAGAAGAAGCTCACACAAGCTCAACTTGTTAGGCACCAAAAGTTTTGGTACATTAATCATAGACTCATGCTTAAGCATAGGACCTTCTTGCATAGATACCTCTATCCCTTCATACCTTTATCCCAACATACCTCTATCCCTTCATCATTTATTCATACTTCTCTTCCTTCATCATCAATACATGCTTCATTTCCTCAATCCTCCATGCCCTTCTACAATACAGCTAAATTTGTCTATGCTTCCACCACACAACCAAACACATACCGCGGATCCCAACCCATGTACTTTGATAAATTGAGCAAGAAGAATGAATGGTGATGTGGGAGAAAGTTGACAATTATTATGGTTTAAATTTCCTATAGAATCATTCCCTAAATTAATTTTTATATTCATAGAACAAACATGGAACAAAATATATTAGATTATCCACTAGCAATAAAATATTGAGCAAGCCCTTTAACCATGTGATAGTGACATTTTATTGTTCTTACATTTTTTAAGATAGAGGGTCACTAACCATCTAATATTATTGAGAATGGGGAGGAAGTGGAGATGGAAATCACTCATCCAACTAGATGTGCAAGACATTCCCAACGAAGAAAATCATTTTTCAAGTGATAACCTTGAATGGACACCTATTGTAAATGAGAATGTCCAAGATTTGGATTTATGTGTTGTTGTTCCTCTTGAGAGACTCTCTCACTTTGTCAAAGGAGAAGGTTTATTGGATAGTGCAGAGACATAATTTATACGCAAGGATCATCAAGAAATCAACTTGACAAATCATACTGGATCATGCTACCAAGATGTATTCAAGGTTTGCCTATATTTAATATAATAATCAAGTATGTCACATCTTATACTTATCATTTACAATATATATTAATAAATATATTTTGGTACATGTATAAACAGGCATCATTGTGCTTTTGGGGCTGAGGATAAAAGAAATAAATATAAAAAAGTGCAAAGGATATGAAAGTTTACTCAAAAAAAGGGTCGTCAAACCCACTTCATTGATAGGGTTATGTATGGAAAACCTAACGTTGCAATACTTACATATAATTTTACCCACCAGGATGCTAATGTTGAATTTTGTCATGGGAATAATGACCCTTCTGGTGATCCAAGGAGCATTATTGCGCCAAGACTATCAAATGAATGTAAATCATATATTGAATCCTTTTTATTGATGGGCGTGGGGATTGACACAATATGCGAACAACACTACTTAGATCGTGGTTTGACAAATTTGTTGAATAAGAGGGACACATGTTTTCTAAGGCAAGATGTATTGAATGCATGGAAAAGAGTATGCTCCCTTATATCACTAAAAAATGAAGATGATGCAAAAAGTGTAAGCTTGAGGTATGCAGAGGAGAAAGATAATTTTTCTACTAAAAAATATCGAACAATGTGGAAAATAGTTCATTTATGGTGGGCATTCAAACACCATGGATGCAAGAAATGACGATGAAGTATTCACACAACTCAATAATTGCAATGGATTCTACATTCTCAACAAATAAATATGGTGTAAGTAGAGTAATATTAAATGTATTTATAATTTTTTTTAATTATTAGTATATATTTTATCTAAAAAAAATTCCTTTATTTTATTAATATGCAGTACCAGTTATATAACTTTCTTGTATTTTATGAACAAGAGGCTGACATACCTATTGCATGGACCATATCCTCGAGAAGTAAAGTTGAGGATATAAATGAATGGTTATCAGAAGTTTATAAAGGAGGAAAACAATGTAAAGAAGATTGGCATGTCAACGCATTCATGACAGATGATGCGAGTGTTGAGATTGAAGCAATCAGGTTTTATTACCCTCCATTTATATTGTATTTACTTAACATTAAGTTTATACTACTAATGAACTTTTATAATGTAACATGTAGATTATCCTTTGGTTGTCGAGTACTTTTATGTCTATGGCATGTTCGTAGGGCATGGCTGTAGAATGTGTATAGGTAAGTTAATGTTTAATTAGAATTTATGAAAAATTACACTTTTGAACATCATAGCTTGATATTATGATTTATAATCCAAGTATGTCAGTAATAAGGATGTTGGAGCAAATATGTTCCATAGACTAGGTGCGATAATGCATGTGATGAGTGACAACGAAGACATCACTACTAACGTGATAAGAAATTTCATTAAGGAATTCGAAGACAAGAAGAAATTTATTGAGTATTTTCAAAAAAACTTGGTCTCATGATGAGAGGTGTATCGGTAAGATCATCAAAAAACTATTTATAGTATTTATGCATTTACATTATTTAAGTTGTATATTGTGTATGTTAATACATCATTATGTTTGTTTGTATACCAATGTGGGCAAAAAAATTTAGAGGCTTCTCTCATGCAAATCAAGAAACCAATGCATCCATAGAGTCATATCACTTCCAAATCAAGAGTTGCCATTTAAGTGATCGTTCTAAGATATGCACAAGGAGGATGGATTGGCTAATACATACACTTCTTCACAAGGTAGAACCATTCTATAAGAATAAAAGATATTTGTAGTTATCTGGATTTTTAAATAACTTTAAAAAGGAAAGACATTACATGACTGCTTTGGAGAGATCAAAAACAATAGCAGATGCATATTGTTGTCCATATGGTCTCCTCCCTGACACATATAAGATAAGAAGCCAAACAGATCGAACAAAATGGTACCTTGTAAGGAAATTTGGACCAAAATTTCATGTGTGTGATTTCCAGTGGACAAAAAGTGGAAACACATGCAAGCATGTGTTGAAGATTTTAGATCTTGTTAAGATAAAAGAAACAAATGAGCAAGATCAATTTGTTGGTAAGAGTCTTTTGACCTTCAAGTATTACATTTATGTATTTTAATGGTTATTATTTATTCTCTAAACTAACTAAAGTATTTTCATTAAATTGCATATGGTGTTACTCCATCGATTGATGATGATCACGAGGTTGGAGGGAGTTCTAGTCACGAGAATAATATCCTTGGTAAAGTTAGGACTTATGGTATAAAAGTTTATTGATTTTTATGGTTCTTAAACTTAATAAACTATTATTCCAATTGCATATGTTTGTAATCCATCACAAGATCAAGATGTGATCGGGGTTGCAACTAGTGAAGACCAAATAATTGGTAAATTTTAATGTCACAATTTTTTTAATATATTTTTAATAAATATTATTTTAATGAATCATTGTTATTTTTTTCATAGATGGCCGAAATTCATCAAGTTCTTTCAATGATAAATTTCAAAATTTTGTTGACTATATGAATTCAATACTCCAATATCTGCCAACTGGACAAAATGAAAAACTCATTTTATTGAATGTGTTGAGAAATTTAAAAAAGAGTTTCATGCATCTCTTGCTTCCTCTTCAAAGTTTACATCCATCCCTGGCTCAGAGAACATGCCCGTGAGATGAATACCACCATGGTTTAGCCCTAGCAAAATGTGCAAATGCCATTATCTTCATCGAAGACGCAATGACATTCATCAAGAGTTAAATGAAAGAGTAAAGGAGCATGATGAATTCCAATTCCCTTCTACAGGTGGTAGAAAACAAAAGAAAAAAGGGTCTTAAGACGTTCAGGCATAGCCATACAAGAAGAAATGGTTACTATCAGAGAACAACATAGTGAGTAGATTTACTCTAATTTATTTTAGTTTTTTCATCATAATAATTCTTCCTTTTATCTAATGTGTAAGAAATATGTGAATGTAGTTCTTGACAATCAAGAGAGTAGTCGGCGACATCGATTGCCATTCTCTATTGATCTGAACCAGTCAGCAATAGATGAAATGCAAATTATAGATGATAATTTTATAACTTTTAAATGTGTTAATTTATTAATTGTAATATTGCTAAGCATTTATTTCTAACATCTCTTTTACACTTCATGAAACAATCACTAGGTACAATTTGTGGAACTCAACCATCATCAACTATCAATGTTATCCCCAATCAGACATTTCAACAAACCATTTTAGGTAATTACATTTCAATATTATTTACATTAACTACATGTTGTACTCTTACACTCAGCAATTTATTTATGTTATTTTGCTAAATGTAAATGTCATTGCATCTTTAGATGATCAACAAAATAGTGGACAACATAGGTTACCATTTCATATTCATCTTAACCAGGCACCTGGGACAATGGATGCAATTGAAATAGAAGATGGTAAACAATTATGAAATTATTTTCTAATACTTTTTAAATTTACATTTATAAATACATTTTATAACTAATTTATGTAATGTATAGGTTTTGATGAGATTGTAATGGCCAATCATGATCAACATTATTACAAATAATAAAGTTGAGTGTACTATACTTTCAAATTTTGATAGTCTATTAGATACTTTATGCTACAATAATGTTTGGGGAATATAGAGATTCTTCAATTTGATTGTGTAATTACCTTCCATTTTGTTGAGGAGAGCTTGGAGGGGATAGCTTGAAGATTCAAGATAGATACATCATTAGTGTATTATACTTTTGACTTATTATATATGTACAAAATTGGCTCATTGTTTATAAAATCGACTCATTGACTAAATCGACTCATTGTTTATTCTATTTTATTTGTTATTGGGGTAACTTCATTAATAGAATTGTTTACTTGAATTCAATGTCTAATTTTGATTAAATAAAAGTTTGACCTAATTAGTTTTACCCTTTTTAATAAAACAAAATATTTTTTTCTCCTCAACTCTTCTAAATTAAGTGGTATAAAACACATAATTTGTAAGGCTATACATTCTAGGTGAAAGAAAGGTAATACAATATCATAGATTAAATTAAATCATCTAATGTTAGATTGAATAATCAACTTTCAATAATAATTATGTCATGTAGGTTTAACCCCTATCATCACCCCATGATATGTACACCTTAAACATAACATACTATATATATATATATATATATATATATATATATATATATATATATATATATATATATATATATATATATATATATATATATATATATATATATATATATATATATATATATATATATATATATATATATATATATAATAACTAGTCAAATAAAATTTAAAGTAAGTTTGATGCATTGTTTAAAAAATATATTGAAATATAATATTTATATAAATATTAAATAGTTCTTCAAATAAAAGTTAAAGTAAATAATTAATTTTTAACTTTCTCAAAATGTCTTTAATATAAAAATAATATCCATTTAAGAAATATAGTGAATAATTCTTATATGTAAATAATTTATTTTTTAACTTTCTAGCACCCAATACTTTATATAGTAATATAAAGAAAGTATATTAAAAAATAAAATATATTAAAAAATATTAATATTAAAAACATAATATAATATAATATTTTAAAATAATTATATATATATATATATATATTAAAACTAAAAAATAAAAAATTTATTAAATAAAATATATTAAATATTAAATAAATTTTTTTAAAAATATAAAAAAAGTTTTAAGGGGAGGGGGGAAAGCCATAGACCAGTTGTTTTCTGAGCCCAACACGCATGTTTCTTAGTACGTGCACGTTTCTCAATAAGCACGTTTTCTCTGAATTACGGGTGGCAAACTGTATATGAAAGCATAAGATTTATAGGCTCTTAAGAAAGCCATGGGGTGCGGTTTATAGGTTGCATCTATTCTGGATCCAAAATGGACCTTTTGTACAACGTATTAGCGATAGGTTAGTCAATCGCAACCGTTAATTACAAAATCGATGATGTAAAACGTGTGACTAACATACGTGTTAGTCAATCTGTACTGTCGTTTTGAAACTAGAATAGACGCATCACGATATACATGGCACCATAACCAGTGCTCTCTCTTCTATTCACTAATACATTTAAAAAAGAATAGTTTAATTTTATTGCATCCAAACTATTTTTTCCAATCTTGTGTAGATAAGACAGTCTTCAACTCTGAAAATCCGTATGCTTTATGAGGTGTGGAAATTTCATAATTTTAATCCATATCTTATTTGATAGCTGTCCTCAACTAGTTGTAAAGGACTATTAAATTGGACAAATTACGAGTAAAAGAAAAACAGTACTTTCTAGCAGTAAAGTAACATGACTATGCGGGCTGAAAGGGACATAAAGTTTAGAAAATAGACATGACATGCGTAAGCCGATAGAAGAATAATGATAAAAGTAGTCTATTGGTCAAGCAGGCCGGGGCCCCACTCTGCTTTCCACTACTTTTTAACGCGGTACCATACACTAATGAGTCAATTCAAACATTTTATTGTACTGTTTTGTAATATAAAGTCCTGAGAATAAGCTGTCTCCAACTCTCGATGTCCATGTAAAAATCCGTACATAGAACAACATGTCATGCAAGTGACAAAGTTAGCAGCAGAAGATGAGTGGCTAAATAGTGGAAGAAGAGGACATTGTGTTTAATTAGTCTAACATCTTATTTGATACCTATTTTATTAGCTAGAGGTTCAGCAATGTGCAAGGGCCTAGCATCATTTCTTGTATATTTAAATTTTCAATTATTAACTTTAAAGAAATTATAATTTTTTTAAAATTTCATTAATAAATTTCATATATATTAATAATGGTATATTTTTTAACATTTTTGGATCATAATTGACTCATTTGTGCACCTTTATTGGTACCATAGTATGCAACTATTGTGACATTTGTGCATAAGTATTGGTCATTTCAAGTGCACAGTTATTGGCACATCTTTAAGCATGTATCGGGTGCGTACTTTTTGACCCTTGGGTGCACAACGGCTCCCACAATGTGCATCATTATTACCCAAAAGCCAAAACAATAGCTATAAGTAGGGGAAGAGCACCAATAGCCGTCATAGCTAACTTTGCGCACCCAGAGATCCTAAATGGTACATTGGATTTTGATTTTTTTTTTTAGTTGTCTTCGTATGCAACTTAACTACTTATAGCTATTGGGGAGTCAACATGACAATAAGGTGACGGTTATTGGAACTATGTTATCTATTGGTACTCTTCCCTTATGTTAATGAATAATTTTTAGTTTTTTTTTCTTTTTGGATTTATTATCTTATTGTACCCATCTCTTTTATGAATAATATTATCCCCAATATTTAAATAAAAATTCTCCTAAATATATAAATCAAACAAAAGACATATAATTAAATTATAATAAAATCTTAAGATTTATAATTAAGGTTTGTTAAAAATAAAATTGTGAAATTTAAATAAATTAAATATTACATTTAATTTGATTTCTAATAAACTAGCATAACTATCTTTAAAGGAATATAGATAAAGTACGTCGAAATATATTGTATTTGTGTATTATTCCACTCAAAATTTATTATATTGTAATTGTACGCTAGGAATTCGGAAATCATCACAAATAAATCAAAATACTAATTTAGCCTAATCACGAAAGCTCAAATGCAATGATCTATCCTAAGTACACTCAATAGAGACATGAAATAAAAACATTCAATACTAAAGATTATGCAAACCAAATGTAGATTTGAATGCTCCTTCATGCGGCTCCATTGTCCTTCTTTCTTCTCCAAATAGCCTTTGTTTGTGGATCTCACCTTCAAGTGCATAAACCTAATGTGAAAGCAAGATTGACATTGGCGCAAGAGTACTCGAAGCGTGATTGATTCAATAATCTGATTAGTTCGACAAAGTGATTAGAAATTCGATAATCTGATTCATTAGATGATGTGATTCATTCGATAATGTGATTCATTTGATAATGTGATTAGTCTTGATTGAAGAAAAATCATCCAATTTATAGACAAATTGGAGAAAAGATCAAATTAGCATGAAATGGATATTAGAAGCAATTGATTTCAAAAATGGCACAATTGAGTGGAAAGAGGAAGGTTATGACACCTTCTATGTCATGAATTATGACATATTGCCAAAGAGAACTAGAACCTTATGACATCTTGCTATGTCACAAGTATGACACATGAGAAATTCATGCTTCCACCGAAGCACAAAAGTAGGGAGAAACTAGAGAGAATTTAATTAGGTGGAAATTAAAATTAGGAAATTAGAAAATAGGTGGAAATTAGGAATTAGAAATGATGAAAAATTAGAAAATTAGAAAATT
This sequence comes from Cryptomeria japonica, assembly GCF_030272615.1. NCBI lineage: Eukaryota > Viridiplantae > Streptophyta > Pinopsida > Cupressales > Cupressaceae > Cryptomeria > Cryptomeria japonica. The sequence goes on from NC_081410.1 coordinate 143,313,773, forward strand.
AGAAAATTAGGAATGATGGAAAATTAGAAAATTAGGTAAATTAATTAATAATTTGTCATTTATTAATTAATTCACAAAAAGAGGAATAATTAGCCAATTAAATGAACATTTAATTGCGATGAGAAGACTTAGGATAAATAAATAAATTATTTAACCTAGAGGAAGAAATGACAAATAAGATTAAATGAATAAATCATAAAACCTTAGAAGATGAATTAGAAATGCAAGGACGACAATTAGGTCTTGACAAAAGATAATTAATGTCGATTTGATTTGATCATGATTTTGAATTGATAAATGATTTGATTGACAAAAACGCCAATTGACGAGGAACAATGACTATTTGATCCAGATTGACATGATTGAGAGGACGACGACGATTGATGATAAATTGATCGCAAAAGGACAAAATTTACAAGAGGACAAGGATCGATGACAAAATAGATGACAAGATTGAAAATGACCACGATTGATGACAAAATCGATCGCAAAACGACAAGATCAAAAATGACAACAATCGATGACAAATTGATCGCATTATGATAAGATTGATAAGAGGACAAAACCCTAATTAGGATTGGCGATGTCCAAAATGATGACAAATAAGCATGCACATTGATGCGACAGGATAAGTTTGACCAAAATCATGACTGAAGATTGTTGTCGACAAGACCAAATTTGAAAGCAAGACGATTGAAGAATGCAGAAGAATGAATCGATGCTCGCAAGTGATAAAGACCAAGTGTGAATCATAGGAGAAATGTTAATGCGATGCAAAAACCTAAAATGAGGCAATGCGTAAATGTTAAAGCATGACTCCGCAAGCGTTGACCATTTTTAGGTGCCTACATTTTGCCCCTCTTTGAGACAATGCAATTTTAAGCATTGTTTCAAAGAACTTAAATGAAAATGCCCCAGACAACTGACAATGACATATGCATGCCCCCTCGAGGAATTGGCTGGAAACATGCAGAAAAGAGGCCAATTGATCGATAAAAATGATAGGATCGAACGGACTGACAATCGGAGATCAAATGCATGAAGGACAAGCATTTTAAGGTGCACAAGACCGCGACCAACATAAGATGGAGAGGATGCACATCCATCTATGCACTGACAAAGATCTATAAATGAGACCAAGAGGGTGAAAAGAGCTCATTTGCACTAGCCAAAGAGGAGAATTTGTTGCTTTGGACAAGGACACTTGCAGAGAGATGGCGAACATTCCAATGGCAGATCACCTCAGAGAACATGTACGTACTTACAGATGACCAGACGATGCAGGAGCAATGCTATGTATCTCAAAAACCCATATTTTCAATTTCATGAATTTTGATCGCTTGCAGGACATTGCGGGGCCCACAGAAACTGCAAAAACTGAGTTCTGCGCTTGTGTAGGGTGAATCCTGCGCTTGTGTGATGTCTTCTGTGCTTGTGTAGGGGTACACAGGCGCAGGTTATGTGACACGGGTGCAGGAGTCTTGACACAAGCGCAATTGTGCATTGGTGACTGAATTTTGGTTCAAAATGGCATGCAAATGATCCAAAAAGGGGGGATAAGGGTAGGATACAGCAAAATAGATAAAGAACACCCTGATTTGGCCATGAAACAAAGAAATGTAGCCCATAGGAACAAACCCAAATACTGACAAAATGTGCCCCAATTGTGATGCAGAGTCGACGATATCCATTGATCACGCGGGAGAACCGACCAGACTGTTTCATGTTACGACATAGACTAAGGAGCACAGACAGAGATATCCTAGCAGGACTTGGGATATATTATATCACATTCATGTTGGAGATTAGGGCAAACACAGGATTGCTTACTGCATTGGCAGAGCGATGGCATTCGGAGACTTCCTCCTTCCATCTGGCGACTGGAGAGGCGACGATGACTCTAGAGGATGTATGGCGCATCCTCCGCATTCCGATACATGGGGAGATGATAGAGTATGACCCAGTGACAGGGAGGGATGCATTGTGCAGACTATTTGAGTGTGACGCAGATGATTTGGATATCGTTGAGAGGGAGATCGACTGGGAGAGCATGGCATCAGAGTATGATCGGCGATATGTGGTGATAGCAGTGGTGATAGCATGTCTACTAGCAGGAGACAGACGAGGACATGGATTCCCTATTGGATGGGGAAGAGTGCTAGAGCAGATGGTGATAGAGAGGATGGTGTACGCATGGGGACCATGTGTACTGGCTATGCTATATTTTCAGTTGCATCAAGTAGCATATCAAGGAGTGCAGACTTTAAGCTGTGGAGTCACATTGTTACAGGTATGGGCATTTGAGCACATAGCCATATGTCAACCGATTACAGAGAGACAGGTAGTACCACACCGACCATATGTGTATTGCTATGGGGGAGCACTGAGACAGGGTCCATTTGGATACATATTGTACTGGCGACATGAGCTAGACAGACTGAGAGAGTTCACATGGAGGCCATATCTTGATTGCCCTGGAAGGTCAAATGATCATGATGAGCTACCATATTGTAGATAGGAGAGGTACCTGATTGGGCGACCAGTGAATCGCCAGAGAGTGATTGAGATGTACCTGCCAGAGAGAGTCAGACGACAGTTTGGAGAGAGGCAAGATGTACCTAGAAGGATGGCACAGTTTGCCCGATTGCACAGAGAGACGAGTCAGTGGGGGAGTATGATTCAGCCACACATAGCATATGCTGACTTTGCACAGCTACAGCAGAGACAGTGGGATTCGAGGTCAGATGTGGTGGACGCCAGGACGACAGAGGAGTATGAGCGATGGTTTGCACGACGACAGCCAATGCCATTGACTGATCCTGATATTCCAGTACCGAGGAGACAGGAGGACTTCCCACTCATAGGAGAGGAGGGAGATGAGGATGATGAGGAGGATGAGGGTGGGGATGAGGATGACGAGGATGATGAGGATGGAGATGATGAGCCAGACTCAGCTGATCAGGAATCATTGCGAGATATACCCATAGAGCCAGAGATAGCTAGCATAGAGGAGATGGAGATGTGCAGGGCTAACATAGCGAGTCACCAGGATCACATTGTGACATTGGAGAGACAGCAGGATCAGTTCATAGTGGAGATAGCCAGACTCACAGCAGCTCGAGATACAACAATAGCTCAAGCACAGCGAGAAGAACAAAGTGTCATTGAGTTCATTGGATCGATTAGGGATGCCAGTGCACGTGAGATGGCACAGATGCTAGTAGAGATCAGAGAGGAGATACATCATTGGAGGACACTATATGAGAGTGCAATTACACCAGAGTAGAGAGCAGCTTCATATCAGGCACGATCGAGGACAGAGAGCAGGGCACGCTCGCGGAGGTCATTGAGCAGCATAGGGGTGAGTGGACCCATGAGACCACCACAGCCAAGACCAGGGGCAGGAGGGACATCATCCATGAGACATGGCAGGGATGAGGAGGACAAAGGGAGCACCCAGTGACAGAGGCACGTACTCCTTTATGACAAATAGATGACATATGTAGTTTGATATTATGTAGTCAGCCTGCGGGCCATACTTAGGACAGACAGTCCAATTTTGTACTTCGATATTATTGTGATATGATATGCATCGATATGATGGGATATAATGTGTTATGATTTGTAGTTATTTTTCTATGTATGGATGACTTATGCACTGTTTATGAACATGTATGGATATATTTTTATGTATTTTTGATGCATTTATAATATGAAATGGATAAAATGCTTGATATGATACTTGATGTAATGCAAATGTACTAACCAATGAATGCAGGATGCAGCATATGTGTGTGGAGATCGGAGCACTAGACCAGACTGACTATGTGAACTGACAGAAGAAATGTTAGTAAGAAGAAATGAGACAGAGGACAGTTAGAGACGAAGAAAAACTTGCTTTCAGTAATGCACTTTGTAGGTGAGAACCTTTATTTTTATGTAGCAAAATGGATGCATAGCATCATGGCATTGAAGGCCAGAGCTGAAATGCAACCCTTTTTGCAAAAAAAATAGACACATAGCAAACAAACAACAATCACAATCAAAAAAAGAAAGGGACCATGAGCCATCCTGGTCACTCTAAATCACTCAGTGACATCATCGAGCAACATAGGAACATGATCAAAGATAAATCAATAAATGATAAGACTCACGAATTCCAACAAGTCAAACAAACATCTTGATCTTCATTGTCAAAAGTTGAAAGTGCTGATAGGATGATCATGCTGTCTGGTTTCAGGGAATGAGGTACCCCGTCTAAGACAGGACACAATCTAGTTTCGAGTATACAACACCCTATATAAGACTTAGGATAATGTGCCAAGGACGAATGATATTGATGTTGATTGATTGATAAGACAATTTTAATCAGTTTGAACATTTGATTTGATTGAAAAAGGTCATTTGTTAATGCATGATTTCAAGAAAGCACAGTGTTGGATTGCGAATGTCGTTGGCGGAATGCTCAGTGATTTGTCTTATGCACAAAGGGGATATATTTTTTTGTTTTGCTTTTCGATTTTTTACAAATTTTTCTGTGTTCATTTTTTTAGGACTTTATTTGAATTTTTAGGGATTTTTTCAGGACATTTTTTTTAGTTTTTTTTCAGGACCTTTATTCAATTTTTTTGGATTATTTCAAGACATTTTTCAATTTTTTTTAATTTTTTTCAGGACATTTTGCAATTTTTTTCTTGATTTTTTTGATTTTTTTGTATTTTTGCAGGATCATATTTGAAGAAAAGATGATAAAAAACTATGCCCAGTACTTGCGAAGGTGCATGTTGTTTATAGGATCGGACAAAGGTTCACCTTCTAGAGTGGCAAGCTGATATGCCCCCGAGCCATAGGCTGCAGTCACTATGAAAGGTCCAACCCAATTAGGTTCAAACTTGCCTTTGATGATGTTAGTAGATTGTGAATTCTTAGGGTTGGCCTTTAAAACCAGATCTCCCACTTCGAAGTGTCACCCTTTGACCTTCTTATTGTAAGAGCGACGGAGACAGTTTTGATATGCTTGCAAATGTGTCAGAGTTGGCTGACGTTTTTCATCTAACATCTCAAGCTGATGCAACCAAGAGACTCTGTGTGTCTCATCATCAATCAGATGTTGCAAGGAAACACGCAAGGAAGGAATCTCCACTTCCAAGGGTAAAATGGCTTCCGCACCATACACCAAGGAATAAAGTGTTGCGCCAGTAGGTGTGTGGATAGAAGTGCAATAGGCCCATAGTGTTGGATTCAACTGTACATGCCAATCTCGACCAGCATCATTGACAACCTTTTTCAGGATCTTGATAATGGTTTTATTTGATGCTTCAGCTTGACCATTACCCTGTGGATAGTATGGACTGGAGAAACGGTGTTGGATATTAAACTTTTCACAGAGTTCCTTGACATCTTTATTCTTGAAAGGTCGACCATTAACTGTGACTATGGCAAGGGGTACCCCATATCTGCATATGATATAATTCAGCAAGAATTTTGAAATTTGGACACCAGTGATATAGGTCATGGGGATAGCCTCGATCCATTTTGTAAAATACTCCGTGGCTGTAATTATAAACTTGTGTCCATTTGTAGATGTCGGGTGAATCTTGCCAATAAGATCCAATCCCCATTGAGAAAAGGGCCATAGAGATATGACAAAATGAAGCTCTTGGGCTGGTGCATGAATATAATTCCCATGGATCTGGCACTTGTAGCACTTTTTAACAAAATCGTGAACATCTTTTTCCAGAGTGGGCAAATAATACCCAACACGAATCAACTTTTTAGCTAAGCTAAGACCATTGAAATGGCCCCCACATATACCATCATGAACCTCTTGTAAAGTTGTTTGTGCTTCGTTAGAATCCAAACACCTGAGGAGGGTATGGTCAAAGGAACGATGGTAAAGGGTGTCGGCAATGATGACATATTTGGCCGTCTGTTGGATGAAGGCTCGACGTTGGTTAGCGGAAAGGTTAGGTGGTAAGGTTTGGGATTTCAAATATTGATATACATCATTTTACCATGGGGAGTTAGGACCAACAAGAATGCACATCACATCTGCTGTCGAAATGTCAAAAGAAGGGACAAGTAATTGTTAGACCAAAAATTCACACTTGTCCATATTATGAGGCATATTCAACATGGAAGCAATCATAGCCATCGCATCTGCGGACTTGTTTTGCATTCTTGGCACTTGACTAAAATGGATAGCCGTGAATTTTGTCTTGAAGAAATCTACCATATGCTTATAGGGAATAAGCTTCTCATCTTTTGTTTCGTAGTCATCATTCACTTGTCGGATGACTAACTGAGAATCTGCATAGACTTGTAAATGTGTGATGTTCCAATGGACTGCTACTCGGAGTCCTGTGACCAGTGCTTCATACTCTGCAATGTTATTGGTACAATGGAAAGTTATTCTGGAGGACTTGGGAATAGCATCACCTTGAGGGGTGACAAACAATATGCCTGCTTTGGACCCAAACTTGGTATGGGACCCATCAAAGTATAACTTCCATTCATTAGAAGATGTAAGAGCAAAGACTGATTCATCTGGAAAATCTGTCAACATAGGATGATCATCATAAATAGGAGCCTCTGCAAGTTGATCAGCTATGACTTGTCCTTTTATTGCCTTTCACTCCATGTACGCAATATCAAATCCACTGAGGATCATCACCCATTTTGCCAGGCGACCAGTCAAAGCTACTCTACTAAGCAAGTATTTCAAAGGATCAATTTTTGCAACTAGCAATGTTTGGTGATTTTACGTATAGTGCCGGAGTTTCTGTGTTGCAAAGACCACTGCTAAGCATGCCCATTCAATAGTTGAATAGTTTAGCTCATAGCCTACTAATGTCCGACTGATATAATAAATAGCTCGCTCTTTACCATTCTCATCCTGTTGGGCCAAGAGAACTCCTAGTGTCATTTCTATTGCAGAAATATACAATATAAAGGGCTTTCCTTCTATAGGAGGCATTAAGATAGGCGGTGACAACAAATAGTCCTTGAGAGCTTGAAAGGCTGATTGACATTGCTCAGTCCATTTAAAAGCAACTCCTTTATGCAATAGATGCTGGAATGGATGACATTTGTCTGCTAACTGAGCTATAAAGCGGCAGATTGATTGGAGCTTTCCTTGCAGACTTCTTAATTGCCAGAGATTGGAAGGAGGAGGCATATCCATTATTGCTTTAACCTTGGCCGGGTTGACTTCGATGCCTTGGTGAGAAAAAATGTATCCTAGTAATTTGCCAGCTGTGACACCAAAGACACACTTTTTTGGATTGAGTCTGAGCTTGTAGGTCGCCATTCGGTCAAAGATTGGGCCCAGGATGGCTAAATGACTATCTCTTGTGACATATTTGCATAACAAGTCATCAACATAGTCCTCCATCAAAGTATGCATGAAATCATGAAAAATTGTCGTCATTGCTCTTTGATATGTTGCGCCTGCATTTTTAAGACCAAAGGGCATCACATTCCAGCAATAGGTACCCCAAGCACATGTGAATTCCATCTTATGTTGATCTTCAAGAGCAATGCGAATTTGGTTATAGCCGAAGAAACCATCCATCAACGAGAGCATCTCATATCCAGCAGTCATGTCAACTATGATGTCTATGTTTGGCAGTGGAAAATCATCTTTAGGGCACGCTTTATTGAGATCCCTAAAATCTATACAGATTCTGATGCCCCCAGTTACCTTGCTAACTGGTACTAAATTTGAAATCCAGTCTGCATAATCAATGGGTCTGATAAAGCCCACATCCAGTAATTTTTTTAGTTCCACCTTGACAAAAAGAGCCACCTAGGGATGCATATTTCTAAGTTTCTATTTAACGTGCTTGGCATCTACTTTTAGTGGCAAGTGATGAAGGACTAACTCTGGATCAAGGCCAAGCATATCTGCATAGGACCATGCAAAGCTGATCTTCTTCTCAAGAAAAAAATTGGCAAAATCTATCTTTTCCTGTTTTGATAGAGAAGCAGCAAAATGAATGACCTTAGGGTTGTCAGGTGTACCCAAATTGATTTCCTCGGTCATTTCCACAAGCAATGTTGACTTGTCCTGACTTGATAGGGGTATGTCCACTCTTCCACCTTTGAGCGCCTCAGAGAGGTTTTCACCCGCAGGTACGTCTTTTATTTTTACTTTTGTATGATCAGAGAGTGCCTTACGGTTTTCACTCAAAGACCTATTCTTTTGATTTTTTTCTTTTTCTTTTCTTTTTTCATTTTGATGACTGAAAGATGGAGTTGACTCCCCAAAATATGTTGTGGAATCCAAATCAATAGCAAATCCTACCTTATGATCACCTTGTGGTATGCCTTCCCGTAGTCCAAGGAATTCTGCAATTGCTTCGTCATTTTGAAAACAATCCAATGTGAGTGGTTCTTATTGGTCATATTGGATAAGCTAGGGATAGATGAGGGGCATGTCATCATCGGTTTTTAGGAGAGAGAGGGCTGAGATGGTAAAGATGTAAACATATGTGGTATCACTGTTTGAACTGCTAGTATCCGATTCAGAGCTTGGGTCCCAGAATGACTCTATCCAAGCATTAGGACATGTTTTAGGAAGGGGAGTTATTTCATGTTTGTCTTCCATAGGCAAATTATCAGGGTCGAGGAAAATATTGTCAAGGGCATAGGAGCTAGAAGAAAAAGAACTCCACTCCCATTCATTGGAATCAGTTTCGGGTTGGGTATCCTCAGGTGTTATTTCATCATCAGAGTTACGCCCTTTTCCACCCGTGGTCACTTTGGTAGATGAGGATCCAATTCGCAATGGCACAAAACCTAACCCTAAAGTTGGAGGTCGCATCTTGGGTATAATAGGTTCTAGCCTTCCCTTCTTGTCCGGGCCTAAGCCACTGCAGCCATCATATCCTTTCTTTTGCAGCATAGTAAATCCTTTGCCATATCGTTCCATTGGCAACTTGACAGGTGGGGTCTCAGTTGGATCCTTATAAATCCAGTCTATGACATCATCATCTAAAGTTTCTTTGTCAAGTTCACCCCATCTTGTAAATGTAGTGGAAGGCTGATATTGAATAACCACCTTAGGTTCCTTTTGCAACAAATGTGGTTTGCCATATGATTTTGGAGATATTGTTAAATTCTCGATGAGGAATGTTTGATCCATTGAATATTCTCCGCATCCTTGGTCCTGTATCTTCAATTTTCCTTTGACAGCATCTAAAAATTCACTAGGATCCACATAACTATCTGATTTGGCTTCTCTATTGATTGGGACTTGCTATTGCGGAGAATCCTTTAGGGCAGCACAAAATTAAAATGGATTAGGATCTCCTAGAATTGTTATCTCAGTTCCATTGTAAGGATATTTTAAACAGTGATGATAGGTAGATGGAACTGCTTTCATTGCATGGATCCATGGACGAGCAAGAATCATATTGTAAGGGAGATCAACGTCTAAGACTTGCAAGAAAGTGTTTTTTGTCACTGGACTGACTCTGATAGGCAATGTAATTATCCCTTTAGATGGGCGCTCAACATCATCATATGCTTTGATTGTTATTCTTCTAGAAGCATCAATGTCATTTTCTGTATAACCAAGACCAATGACAACTCTCAAGGTACAAATATTAAGACCCGCTCCGCCATCTATCAAGACTCATCGGATTTTGCAATTATGGACAAAGACTTCAAGGTGTAAAGGATCATTATGAGGGAGCTTATCAGGTGAGATATCATTATCGGAAAATGCGACATTTTGGGAAACAGCTAGATGTCCAATTTGGGCCTGAAACTGGTCAACATCAATGTCTGTCGGGACAGTGGACTCAATTAAAGCTTTATCTAGGACTGCACAATGCATGGGAGACATTTTCAACAACTCGAGGATGGATATTTGTGTAGGTGTCTTTCCTAGATGATCCAAGAGATTATACTGACTTGCATGAGTTGGCTTGGGAGGAGCTGCGGGAGCTCCTTTCAAGACTATTTTGGATCGATGAGTGGTGACCGCGCAAGAAGGATCTTGTTCCTTTATTCGTATGGTGGAAACATACTCATTTGATGCTCGAAAACAATTGATGACATTGTTTTAACCAGTGTTTGCATAATTTGTTGTTTGGGTAGGGTTTGAAGAAGATGCTTTACCCTTGTCATGATCAAGCAAAGGAGTTTTGAAAATCGTATGATTAGTGTTAGAGGTCACGTTGGGTGGATCGATCTCAATTACTCCTTGTTCTAACAAGTCTTGAATCATATGTTTCAATTGAAAACATGATGCAGTTTTATGTCCTTTTGATCGATGGTATTCACAATATGCATTATCATTCCACCAATGGGGCTTTACCGCTGGTTCTGCCTTGATATCTGGTAGCTTGATAAATTTTGCTTGTATTAATTGTTTCATCACCGATTCAATAGGCTCTCCCAATGGCGTAAATTGTCGAGGAGGTCCATCTCTTGATCGGAAAGGTTTGCATTGCTGGTTTTGTTGCTGACCTTGTTGTTGATTGTATTGTTGAGTGTATTGTTGAGCATGTTGTTGGTATTGCGGCAGTTGAGTAACATTGCTCATTGGTGTTTGATTTTGTTCCACAGTTGACATATTAGGAGCACTCAATTTCTTGATTGTGAACGGGGGTTGATTTGCATTCACCGCTCTTGCATCAACAACTCCATCATTAGTGACATTTTTGTTTTTATACCAAAATCTATTTCGGTCCCCTGAATTATTTGTGTTGTCACTATCTTTATTGAGCTTAATAATTCCCTTAGCTATAAGAGCAGTTTCAATGTTCATCCCTTTTTTTATGAGCTTCTCAATAGTACTAGGAATTTTCAACTTTAGCTCATACATCATTTCTGGGACCAAATTTTGGATAAACAGATTCACTTGTTGTTCTTCAGGTATATCTAGGGAAGAACGACTATACAAGCTTTGCCATCATTGCAAGAAAGTCACTAATGGTTCACCTTGCTTTTGCTTGGTGTTGCATAAATCTGACATGGTCACATCACTGTCGATGTTGAACGCAAAGTGAGATATAAACTTTTGCGCCAGTTCTGACCAAGTCTTTATGTTTCCTGGTAGATTCGGATACCAATCCATGGCTTGTCCCATGAGACTTCGTGCAAATAAGCGCATTAAATATGTTTCCTCATAACTCACTTCAGTACATGCCGCGAAAAATGCTCGAATGTGATCTTTTGGATTACCATTCCCTTTATATTTCTCAAAATTGGGCACCTCAAAATGCTTAGGGAATGGAGGCATGTATAAACTCTTGTCAAATGGATTAGGACATAAATCTTGATCTGTATACAGCTTCTTTGTTCCTTTGGTTTCCAATGCATCAACTTGTCTTTGCAACTTCTCAAGTTGTTGTGCAATTGTATCAGATTTTGGAGGTTCATCATTAATAATCCTGGTGGGTACTCTTTGTCGATACATCGTGTTTCCGATCGGTTGTTGATACTCTGAAATTTCTGTCTTTGGTGTCTCTAGCATTTAATGTTCTTGGTACACCTCTTGTTGTTGTGGTTGTGCCATGCCTTGATATTGACCGTGTTGCTGTGCTTCTTGTAGCCTAGGTTGATATTGCAATTGAGGATGTTGTTGATATTGCACAGGCGGTTGTGAAGTATGATAACTTGTTTGTCTTGGCACATATTGAGGCACATGTTGTTGTTGATGCTGACAAATCAGAATTTGCTGACCTTGTGCCAATTGTTGTCGTCGCGGTGTAAATCCCATCATTTGCAAAAAACTTTGTTTGGGTGGTTTTTGTTGTTTCTCCCTAAGATGGGGTATGGCACTTGCATTAACTTGGTATGTTGTTTGTCCAATCCATTGTGGTGGTTGCAAGTTTGTATTAACTTGTAATGAAGCAGAAGGCGCTGCAATTTGTTGTCGAATGCGATATGGTTGCTGTTGTGCATTGTTTGTTTGCACATTTGATTGTATCTTTTGTGTATTACTCAATTGTTGCAACATTTGTTGTTGGTGCAAACCACTATCCATAGCTCTTTGTGTCGCCATTATCGAAGGATCTATCACCATAGTGTTTGGCAAATATATTGAGCTTAACGGGACATAAGAACTTTGTTGCATTGTGCAATTGTTTTGAATGTTGGTGATATCAGGCATTCCAGTCGTGAAGCCTTCTTGCATCTTAGACTTTGATCCAATTTTATGCATGTGAGGAACCACTTCTTGTTGAGGAACCATTGTCAATATTTGTGTGCTCTTCATTTGATCTTGTGTTATAGGTGTTGTGTTGAATAACGGATTATTTATTGTTTCAAATGGTGACTTTTGAGGAATAGTCACTGTCAATGCCTGTGAAACACGTTTACTCAGCAAGGTAGGTTGAACTTCCTGTTGCACATTTTCTTCATTTAGATGTGAAGAGAAACTTAACAGCTCATTGCCTTGTTGTGTTTGCACATTAATTTGCTCATTTGAGGAAGCCACATTACTCATCATGTTGAGATATTTTTGTGAGAACATCTTAAAGACCTTGTTCAAGAATTTATCCATCTTTTTTGTCAACTTTGGATCTTGAAGGAACATATCAACATCATCAGAAGTATCAGAATCTGATGAAGAATCTAGTTGGACATTTGGATTTGTTTCTTGTTGAATGCCTTGATCTGAACCAAATCCTTGTGAAAGAGTTTGTTCCTCATGTAATGTTTGAGTTTGAATGTCATGTTGCAGGTTTGGTTGATTCCAATTGAAAGGTGCATTTCCTTTTGGTGTTGGTGGAACACTCCCATGTCCTGGTTTCATGGGTACAAATACTGGTTCATATAACGGAGGTGGTCCAAGTTGAACCACTCCATATGGTGGTAATGATGTGTTTGATGAACCTTCAACTTGCACTGTTTGACTAGTTTGAAACTGCGAATTTGCTATGTTGTCCATGGGTTGATACGTTGGTTCGCCCATCTTCTTAGATTTTGACCTTGTCTCAATAGGCATGTCACTTATGCAAATGCAATATTTTTGGAATTTTCAAGGATAATATATGATATGCAACTAAATGCAAACTAAATAGATGAAAATGCAATCTATGTTTTTGGTTGTTTTTGAAGATTCTGACAAACTTTTGAATGCAAATCTAAAAGAGAGACCCTTAGGGAATTGGAATGATGTCTAGACCTCAAAGGACGAAAAGGACCAAGTGACAAAAGGACAAGATGATAATGTCTCCCCTATATGCTTGGATACTAAGCTAGGTTTGACGAAATGACAAAAGATAAAAGTTTGATAAGGTCAAGACTTCTTAACAATGACTTAGGGTTTATTAAAGATTTGGATTACTCAAGTATGACAAAACCGAGCTTTGACACTATATGCAAAAGGACAATTACTATGCAAGTGGTCCTAATATGATATGATAATGACCTAAGCCTAGGGTATTGCAAATATGAATGTATGACAATGGTATTACTCTAATGCAAGAGGACACATGCAAATGGATGACCCTTATTGATATGCAAAGGAGTATGACTTAGGTGAAACCTAACCTTGGTAGTTAACAATGACTTTGCAAAATGCAAACCTAAGATGGACCTAAATCTAAGTGACATGAATGTTGAGACAAGATTTTGAAAAGTGTTTGACAACTATGTTTGAAGATGTTTTGAACTTCGTTGGATGAAATGTTCTTGTGTTTAACCTTGTTTTGAATCAATTTGTCTTGTTCTTGAAATGAGATACAATTTCAACTTTTGACAAACAAAGAAGACAAGATATTTCAACTTAGACTCAAGACAATCATGCTCATTCACACATTTCTTATGGTAGGCAAGGACATTAGGTACTTGAGAGGTAGACTCATTATGGGATTCAAGGAGAATACATAGATGCTTGACCCCACGGGCTCCCCTCCATGGCACTCACTTCTCAGGGCAGCCAAGCATCAGTCCCCATGGAAATCTCCCCATGGCGAACTTAGTATCTCTTCCAAGTATCCGAACTTGTCCTTCTCAAGCAACTAGAAGGGTTTTTGGCCTCTAAATACAAGGTGCTTAGTAAGGATTTCTGTTAAGTGTTACTCCTTGATGTCATGCAAGCGTGATTGAGACATTAAGCCCATCAAGATACCAAACAAATGTAGTCGCGCAAGCACGATTGAGACTGTGAGGTCCTACTTAGATGTTGATATGAGAAAGAGTTCAAGGGTCATCACTTCCCAAGTAACTACAATTCCCACGTAACCCTTCCTTCAAAGCTTTCGCTCATCAGGTATTTGTTTATAGTGAGTTAGAATGCCAAGGTATTCTATCCGTACTCACTTTGGGTCATTCCCTTCTCACGATTATCACTTGCTTACAAAAGCAAATGGTCGGGAAGGCAGGCCCTCTAAAGGTGACACACAATCAAAACAATAAGCATGGTATCAAAGATCTGGATTTCTGATCACCCTAAGAAGGATGAGAGCATACTCTCCTACTCCAATGTCAAACTCAACAAACAAAGAAAACATACATTCATTCCAACCTATTTAGAAATCATACTAGGTGCCTAGATATTAATTGCAAACACAAAGTTTAGTTGTATGTCCAAGGCAACCTGCAAAAACCCAAGTCAGAAGTTTGATATGTTTAGTCTTTGACTATCGAACCTGCATAAAACATGTTAGTAGTCTCATTTGTAGTCTTTGTCATGCGTAATGTGAAGGTGCTGCACAGATAATCAGTACCAAAAACCAAAAAACCAGAAATAGAATGGAAAACAAACCAATTTTTAAGCAAAACACTACCTTTTTACCTCTGTTTCTGGACTTTACACAGGCACAGAACTCATGACACAAGCGCAGGTTGTCCTTAACACAAGCACAAAATGCATGGCACAGGTGCAGGTTGTCTTACACAGGCGCAGGAGTTCCCAGAATACCCTGCATTACCCTGTTTCTTGGGTTTTTAGGTGTCTACATTTGAGGGGCAAAATGTAGACACCTAAAAATGGTTAACACTTGCAGAGTCATACTTCAACATTGGCGCATTGCCTTATTTTAGGTTTTTACATCGCATTAACATTTCTTCTATGTTGCGTACTTGGTCTTTATCATTTGCGAGCATCGAGTCCTTCTTTTGCATTCCTCATTTTTATCGCTTTTGAAATAGGGTTTTGTCCTCTTATCAATCTTGTCATTTTGTGATCGATTTGTCATCGATCCCCATCCTTGTCAATCTCATCAATTTTGTGATCGATTTGTCATCGATCCTTGTCCTCTTCAATCATGTCAATTGGCGCATATCAATTTGGTCTCTTTATCAATATTGGTAAATTTGTCAACCAATTTCAATTGTTTATCAATCAAATCATTTATCAAGTCAGAATCATGATTAAATCGACCCTACATCAATTATCTTTTGTTAGGACCTAATTGTCATCCTTGCATTTCTAATTCATCTTCCAAGGTTTTATGATTTATTCATTTAATCTTGTTTGTCATTTTCCCTTTAGGTTAAATAATTTATTTATTTATCCTAAGTCTTCTTGTCACAATTAAATGTCTATTTAATTGGCTAATTAATCTCCTCTCTTTGTGTGAATGAATTGATAAATGAAAATTGTTAATTAATTCACCTAATTCCTAATTTCCACATCATTTCTAATTCCTAATTTCCACCTATTTTCTAATTTCCTAATTTCAATTTCCACCTAATTAATTTCTCTCTAGTTTCTCCCTATTTTTGTGCTTCAGTGGAAGCATGAATTTCTCATGCGTCATACGTTTGGCATAGCAAGATGTCATAAGATTCTAGTTCTCTAACCTTTGCATTGGCAATATGTCATAATTCATGACATAGAAGGTGTCATAACCTTCTTCTTTCCACTCAATTGTGCCATTTTCAAAATCAATTGCCTCTAATATCAATGTGATGCTAATCTGGTCTTTTCTCCAATTTATCTATAAATTGGATGATTTTCTTCAATCAAAGTCCCTGGTCGAATCAATCACGCTTCTAGTACCCTTATGTTGTCACGCTATCATCTTGTCTACTTGCTTTCACATCATGCTTATGCACTAGTAGGTGAGATCCACAAACAAAGCCATTTGAAGGAGAAAGAAGGACAATGGAGTCACATGAAGGAGACATTCAAGTTTGCAATGGTTTGTGATGCCCTCCTAAATGGCACAAGATTAGTTCTTGATCAAACAACACAAAACACACAAAATGTTAGAGTTAATCAATCTAAAAACCAAACACAATGAAGGCATTCCAAAGGAGACACTAAAAACATGCTAAATATATCTAACTAAATAAGTAAAGACAAATGAGATATCTCCAACTATCTCTTAGCATGAGATTAGCTCCTTCTCCCTTGTTCCTCTCCTCTCCAAGTTCCAAAATAGTGTAGCTCTCAGCAGCTTTTTGCACTATGGATGCTTATGGAGGATTGAGATTTGTATAATAGCTCCAAATATGAAATGAAAAGCTAATAGTAATGCTAAAATGATGTATTTTAACTAAAAAGACAAGATTTAGTTATGCTATGCTAAAATGCTCTCTAAAATGGCTATAGTCTAAATGCATACAAGTTTTCAGGATGTGGATTATGAAGGAATGGACTCTATTTATAGGAAAAATGGAGCAATGGATGGCCAGGATTGAATGGTTTAATCAAGGGTCAAGCTTGAAAGTTGGGAATCCATGTGCACAATTGGCACCAATAAAATAGTGACAAGTGTCAACACAGGATTGGGTTGAAAGAAGAGGTTGGAGGCATTAAAGGCCTGAGAAGACCTCATGGTTATCCAAAGGCTAAGGGTCAAGCCTAAATTAGGATTACCCACTGGATTAGGAGTTAATCCAAGGATAAATCTTTGTGCAAATGATTAAGGGATAATCATGGTCAAAGCATTAATGACCTGATGAGACCCTTGGGTTGGGTAGAGGTTGAGTCAAAACAAATGTTTTAACCATGTGGGAGAGTTGAATTAACCATTAATGGTTATTGGAGACTTTGGGGATTAAGTGGTTGAAAGTTGGAAGCCTTTAATGGTTTTCAAAGACTTTGGGGTTTTTGGTGGTTGAAGGTTGAAAACCTTCAATGGTTATCAAAGACTTTGGGGTCTTTGAGAAGTGACTCCATTTTGCTTAGGAATGTGACAATATTTAGGGGATGGATTAGGCTAATTAGGAAGGGGTTAGAAGAATCTAGAAGGTGATTAGATTTTGCAAGTGGATTTGGTGGGTGAAGGAAAATAGGATTTTATTAAAATAAAAATTCATTTATTTCAATAAATGTGTGCAAGTTGCATTTGTAGGAAAATGCAAGTGGGGGGGGTTTTAAAATGATTTAAATAAATGTTTTTATTTAATTTATTTAAAAGAGGAATAGGGGGATTTAATTAAATAAATTGATTTTATTTATTTAATTGATTTGAATTGGATTTAATGAATTAATTAAAATAAATTGAATAATTTATTTAATTAATAGAAGAATGTTTGGGGATGAATTAATTAAATATTAATTTAATTAATTGATGGTTAGTGGATTTTTAATCAAATAAATACGAAATATTCATTTAATTAAAATGGACAGATTTATGTGACTACATTTGCCCCTCTTTGAGACGGTGTGGTTTATCGTATCGTTTCAAAGAAAGAAAAACTGGTGTGAAGAAATGCCCCATTAAAATGTTAATTTAATGGGTGGTATGCCCCCTCGAGAGATGGGCCGAAAAATTTCGAAAAATCGGGCGATCTCTCGAAAAAGAATGAAAATTGGCAGGGTGGTGGAATAGAAGAAATTAGGTATACTGGGGAAAAATAGAAGAAATTGGGGGAAACATGGAGAAATGGGGGGCTCGGGAAGTTCACGGGGACCACGGCGATGAGCAGGGCGAAGTTACGGTGACGTCGGGGGGTATAAATGGGGTAAAAGGGGTGAAAATAGGATCATTTGTGACCGCGACCAGTTGAAAACTATAGCTCTGACAGTGACATTTGGAAGAGCAAGGAGGAGCGACGATGTCGTTTCCGATCACCGAGCATCGATTTGAGCGAGTCCGCCGGTACCAGCGCCCAGCCGACTATGGACCAGCGGTACGCAAATTCGAAAACTTCCTTTTCATGCATTTTTAATACGTTTTTCGCTGAGTCCAAGTCAAGTCAGAGCAAGAGCGCTGGAACTATGTTTTTAGCGCTTTTGCTCCATAAATTAGCGCTATTGTGCCGCAATAGCGCTTTTGTAGGCTAGTTGTAGCGCTTTTGCATTAATTTAGTGCTTTTGCAAGCAAGTTTGAGCGCTTTTGATAAATTAGCGCTACGGTAGGGTCAATTGAGCGCTATTGATGTCTAGTAGCGCTATTGCATAGCGGTTTTAGCGCTTTTGATTAATTAGCGCTATAGCGTAGTTAATTGAGCGCTATTGACAGGAATAGCGCTATGGTGTAGCTTTTTGAGCGCTATTGTTTTGGTAGCGCTATTGTAGGGCTTGTTGAGCGCTATTGATGTTGTTGTAGCGCTATTGTTCAGAATGAGCGCTTTTGTAGGTTAAATAGCGCTTTTGCTTTAGGATAACAAGATGCCCCAGTTTCGGACAAAATAAAACTCCGGATGCCTAACGATTGATGGATGGTGAGGTGAAGTGGGAGTTGTTTTGAACCATAGCAGCCCGATGAGACTTAGGTCATTGGTTAGGAGAAATGCCTGTTGAAGTCTAGGCGGCCATGATTGCTTACCTGTTGAGACTCGAAGATACTTGATCAAAGTATCTGATGATAGTCTAGGTTTAAACTTAAGAAAGTTTGATAACAAAACAACTGATGGTGGTTTGATGAATGTTTATGTGCAGGAGGATCTACGTGTGTTGCAGTTACGCGAGCGCCACCCCGCGACACAGGGGTTGCGAGATCGTTTGACTCAGATCGAGATAGATTGTATTGCGGCTACTGGGCTCTATGAGGTGATGCATATGCCCGTGATTCGGATGAATCACGGCCTGATTACAACTTTAGCAGAGCGATGGCACAGTGAGACATGCACATTCCATCTGGCTCAGGGCGAGATGACGGTGACTTTGGAGGACGTGTGGCGTATTCTTCGGATTCCGATTCGAGGGCAGCTGGTGACGTATGATCGATCCTGGGGGACAGTGTCTTGCCAGAGGATTTTTGATGAGGACGTATTCATTGATGATGGGTCGATTGCCTGGGAGGATATAGCGGCACTATATGAGCCTCTTCCAGCAGTTTTGTTAGGGATCGTGGGAGGGCTTCTGTGTCCAGACAGGCGGTCACATGGATTGGCGGTCGGATGGGGACAGGTTATTGAGATGATGGTGACAGAGGGGACCCGATATGCCTGGGGGCCGTGCGTGCTAGCGCACATGTACCAGGAGCTGCACGAGGTAGTGTACCGGGGGAGAGGTTCGCTTGCAGTAGGCATGACGCTGCTGCATGTGTGGGCATGGGAGCATCTACTAGTGACTCGACCAGTGAGTCTGAGATTCCGAGCCGTAGACCAGCCCTATATGTTCATGTATAGTGGTATGATGAGCCAGCCCCACTTGGGGAAGCTAGAGTGGTGGAGGCGAGCATTAGATGACCTAGATGCAGTGATCTGGCGGCCATACTTGGAGTGTGAGCCATGGGAGGATGATGCGGAGGCACTACCTTATGTCTTCATGACCCGATTCCTCATTGGGAGGACCTTTTATCACGTAGAGAGACAGGTGCCAGGATGGGTTATGAGGCAGTTTGGACGGCAGCAGGGTCTGCCGAGCGGATCGGGAGAGTATGCTCGAGTGATTCGAGAGCGGTATGCATGGGGTCCAGTGCTACCGTATGATCAAGCATTGGCAGAGTTCCGGACACTGCAGGCGAGACCATGGGATCTACGACCGAGGGTCGTTGATGCAGGGGTTACAGCAGAGTATACCCAGTATCGGGCGGCGCACCCGATTCGACGGATATCAGATCCAGCGGAGCCGATCCCAGCGTTTGAGGATGAGAGGGGACGAGGACGGAGAGGAGGAGTAGGAGGTGGTAGAGGAGGAGGAGGAGGAGGAGGAGGAGGAGGAGGTGGTGGAGGAGGTGGAGGAGGAGGAGGAGGTGGAGTAGGGATGGGGATGCCGAGACAGCGGAGAGGGAGAGGTGGACTACCTCTGCAGATATCACAGGGACCGTTGATGTAGGGAGGAGTGCAGCTGAGTGGGAGGGGGATGGAGAGAGAGATCCCGATGGATACAGGTGCAGGAGAGGGTGGTGCAGGGGAATGTGGTGCAGGGGAGGGACCTAGTGGAGGGGGTGATACAGATGCAGCAGCCATGGATATAGGGGAGTGTGGTGCAGGGGATCTGCGGGAGCATATGATAGGTTATTTGCAGACCCGGGTAGAGAGATTAGAGGCGGAGGTAGCAGCTAGAGATGTGCAGCTATTTGCACGTGAGTCAGAGCTGACAATGGTGCTGCGGGAGAGAGATACTGCGGTGGAGAGATTGGCAGAGCTGCAGGAGAGAGTGCGGACTGGTGCACAGGGGCCTTCAGGAGAGGTTATGAGGGAGATACGGCGAGCACAGGTGGAGATAGAGTACTGGCGGGGGTTATATGAGCAGGTGGTACCGATTAGCCAGCGAGCTCTCAGTTACTCACAGATGCGGCAGGCCAGATCCGAGCGATCACAGAGGATGCAGAGCAGTGGGGGAGTGATGGGTCCTTTGCGGCAGGATAGATCAGGAGATGCAGGAGGGAGTGGGGGTTCGATGAGGCCTCCACGGAGAGATGGATCAGGTGGTGCCGGTACTAGCGGTGGAGTAGGTAGGGGTGGGGCAGGTACAGCATCTGGCCAGAGCGGCATCTGAGAGAGCATTTTTGCATACATGTGTTGTATCATTGTTTATGTTTTGGACTGTTTCTTGGATGGCTCTTTGGTAGCCAATTTTGTAGACTTCATTGTACTCTGATATATGAGATGATATATATGAGGAGATCCCATTTTGTGATGATATGCATGTGATGATGTATGGATGTTTATGCATGATGATGATTTATGACTTAGATGTATATGTGTATATGTATGCATTTGATGAGATGTTTCTTTTATGCATGTTTTTATGATGAGTTATGATGTGAGATACTGACATATGAATGCAGGTTTATATGTGTATGATATATGTTTTTATGATGAGTTATGATGTGAGATACTGACATATGAATGCAGGATGATATGATTTTATGATGAGTTATGTAATGCTTCATGTATGGAATGCTATGATGATATACGTTTTTATGATGAGTTATGATGTGAGATACTGACATTTGAATGCAGGATGATATGATTTTATGATGAGTTATGTAATGCTTCATGTATGGAATGCTATGATGATATATGCGTATGCGGGATGTATGAACAGGATTTGATGATGTATCCTATTGCAATGTAATGATGAGATGATTTAATGCAATGGTTGAATAAATGATTTTATGTATGGATATGCATCTAGATGTGTTTTAGATGAATGTAATATGGATAAACAAAATGTTAAGTGAATGCATATGGATAAACAAATGTAAAGTGCAAGTGTTTATATGATGATATTAAAATGAATGTAGATGAATAAACAAATGTAAGGTACAAGTGTTTATATGATGATTTTAAAATGAATGTAGATGAATAAACAAATGTAAAGTACAAATGTTTATATGATAATGCCTAAATGAATGTTTCTAAATGCGTTTTAAATATGTTGGTAAGTGCAAAATGATAATGGGATGATATGATAACTAATGGGGATAATAACTGCACCTTAATGTAATGATAATAAATGCAATGTAAATGAATCCTATAATAAACATTTATAAGATACTTAGTAATAAATGAATGCATCTTTTATCTATAAAGAAATGAATGCAAAGGATAAATGATGAAAAGTTTAATAAAATGATAATGGATAATTGATATAAGATGAATGCTTATTAAATGATTTAATACAATCAAAGACAATTTAATCCCATGAATGGATCCAATTATTTATGATTGATGAAAATGATTGTTAAATGATTTTAATGAAAACTAATGTCAACAATGAACTATATGCAATGTTTTAAGTTTTTAACATGACATAAATGGACGTAATGCAAGATGCACCTAAATGTAATGATGATATGATCATGAAGAATGCAAGATTGTTTTAAGACTTTACATAATGCATTGATGATGTATCAGAGTACTCGGTCGTGATTGTATCCAAGACCAGTTTTTATTAGTCATTTTTTTGCATGTAAAAGCCTACATATGAATGAATGAGTGGATGGGTGATATGCAACGGAATGCAAGATATAAACAGATGAGGTGAAATGATGATCCATAGTGCTCTATTTTCATCATTGAGCTTTAAAATGTTGGAAGAGAATACAAGCATCTTGACACAATGATTCAAGATGACCTGAGTATTTCTTTCATGGATTTTAATATAGCAAGTTAATACAAACGACTTGATATAAGGGTCAAGTCGACCAGAGTATTGCTTGCGGAACAGACAAGGATTATCTCCTTTCGTGCATGACTTGGATCGTCCTCCTTGATCTTAGGCTGATCAGATCCTGAGACAAGTACATACCGTACTAAGAAAATAAAAACTTTATCCAATTTGGAGGAAGAGGAATCAAAGGATGAGCATTTGTACCTGCAACCAAACAGCATATTTACATAAAGAATAAAGAATAAGGATCCTTGGTAATGGCTCATGCTCATATGGTCGAGGTATACGCTGTAGTCAGCAAGCCGTAGTGATCTATGACTGCATTTTGCATAGGATCACGTAGCTTAGTGAACTTCCCACGTAGACACCATTAGTACATGCCCCAGAACTTCATCGGAAATGATGCGCAAACAAAACAAAACAATGCTGAAAAGATCCCGATACAGATAAACAAACGATTGTACTGACAAATCAACCAAGCATTTGATAGCTTAACATAATTTTCTTGTCAAAGAAAACGTCATCTTGTCTTTGTTTTGGTAAGGAAGGATACATCCTTGGTTAAAGACAGGTTTGGATTGTTGATGTCGATTGTTTTGGTTTGATTGGTAAATGGTCATTGTGTGAGTAGTTTATCAATGTTTGTTTTGCATCTGATTGGATGAATATGTACAAGGTGTTGTCATGTTTTTTGGATTTTGTGTAATAGTTTTTGAATGTTTTTGGATTTTGTGTTGAGACATTTTTTTGAATGTTTTTTTTAGATTTTGTGTTGAGACATTTTTTGAATGTTTTTGTATTTTCTTCAGGACATTTTCTGAATGTTTTTGGTATTTTTCTGATGATTGCTTGAATGAAGAGCGTAATGATATATAAGACAATGTAGAATCCACTTCCATTACGAGGGTAAGGGTATTGCCCCCAGTTTGTAGACCTGACTATGAAAAGGTGGGATGCTAGACGCATGGAGTACTTTCTTAATTGCAGATCAAATAACAAGCCATGGTTGGGATGGATGGATGTATGTGTGCATGAATGTGATCGCAACAAGCTTTGAAAGATAATGGAGCTATTGCCTTTACGAGTGGCGCCTGTTTGCCAGGTTTTCACCATCGCACTTACCCAAGGTGCCATCGGAGTGGTTGTTCACCGTTTGGATGCATGATTTTTCTTTACTTTTTTGAATGTTTTTGTATTTTCTTCAGCACATTTTCTGAATGTTTTTGATATTTTCTTGATATGTAGGGGAGCCTGATGCTCTGTATACCTTAGGTATAAAACCGTTTGAGGTGCATGCTATTGATTGGATCTGCGAGCGGTTCTCCTTCTGGTGTAGCCAACTGATATGCCCCGGACCCGAATACAGTAGTGACAACATATGGGCCCAACCAGTTTGATTCAAACTTGCCTTGATGTTCTCTGTTTGGTTGGTTGTGAGGATTTTCTCGAAGAACAAGATCACCTACCTCAAATGTACGAGATCTAACTCGGTGATTGTAACTTCTACTCATGCGCTGCTGATAGGCTTTGAGGTGATTGTATGCAGCTTGTCGTTTCTCATCAAGTAACTCTAAGTCCTGAAGGCGTGAGACTCTGTATGCTTCATCATCAATGAGATTGTGCAAGGAAACCCGTAGTGACGGTATCTCGACCTCAATAGGTAAGATAGCTTCTGCACCATAGACCAATGAATAAGGAGTTGCACCTGTAGGGGTTCGAATGCTAGTGCGATATGCCCATAGCGCTGGATTTAGTTGAACATGCCAATCACGGCCGGCATCATTGACTGTCTTCTTTAGGATTCTCAATATGTTTTTATTAGATGCTTCGGCCTGACCATTGCCTTGTGGGTAATAGGGAGTGGAAAAGCGGTGTTGGATATGAAATTTCTCACAAAGTTCACGGACATCCTGATTTTTGAAAGGGAGACCGTTATCTGTGATAATAGACATGGGTACACCATACCGGCAGATGATGTAGTTGAGGATGAATGAGGCGATCTGCTTGCCGGTGACTTGGGTAAGTGGAACAGCTTCGATCCACTTGGTGAAATATTCGGTGGCGGTAATAATGAATTTATGGCCATTGGATGAAGATGGATGAATCTTACCCACAAGGTCAAGGCCCCATTGACAAAAAGGCCATGGTGTCGTGATTGGTTGCAGTTCCTGGGCCGGTGCATGTATCAGGTCGCCATGAACTTGACATTTCTTGCATTTCCTGACAAAATAGTAGGAATCCTTTTCCATAGATGGCCAATAGTATCCAGCTCGCATGATCTTCTTGGCTAGTGATGGACCACTTGAGTGAGTCCCACAAATTCCTTCATGTACCTCTTCCAAAGCCTTTGTTATCTCATCTTGTTCCAGACATCGAAGGAGAGTACCATCAAGACTACGTCGGTATAGGGTTTCGGCAATAATGGTATATCGAGCAGTTTGGCAAATGAAGGTTTTTCATTGGTTATTCGATTGGTTGGGAGGAAGGGTGTGATCGCGAAGATAGGTGTAGAACTCATCGTACCATGGGGATTCGGAACCGACAAGGCGACATATTATTTCAGATTCGGGGATATCATAAGCGGGAATCCAAAGCTGTTCTACCAAGAACTCGTAGCGTGTTGAATTCTGTGGAAGATCTAAGAGAGATGCGATAGTAGCCATAGCGTCAGCAGCTCGATTCTGATCTCTTGGTATCTGCTCAAAAGTAATAGTAGTGAATGATGTCTTTAGACTGTCCACCATTTGTTTGTATGGCATGAGTTTATCATCTTTGGTCTGATATTCATCAGTTGCTTGTCGAATGACCAGTTGTGAGTCGCCATATACTTGAAGTTCTTTTAATTTCCATTGTATGGCTAGCCTGAGTCCTGTGATCAAAGCCTCATATTCTGCTATGTTATTTGTGCATGGAAATGTGAGCCTGTAAGACTTCGGGATGCTATCACCTTGAGGTGTGATAAACAGAATGCCTGCCCCCGAGCCATGCCTAGTATATGAACCATCAAAATATAGTTTCCATGACTGTGCTTCTGTAATCATGAATATCTCTTCATCTGGAAAATTGGAAATGAGGGGATGATCACCTATGAGAGGTGCATCGGCCAACTGATCTGCAATGACCTGCCCTTTGATAGCTTTTACGGTCCACATACTCGATGTCGAATTCACTTAGAATCATCACCCATTTGGCCAAGCGACCTGTCAATGTTGCTTTGCTGAGTAAATACTTGAGTGGATCAATTTTGGCGATGAGTTGTACCTTGTGCGTTAACAGATAGTGTCGCAATTTAGTGGCTGCCAGGATTACTGCTAGGCAAGCTCGCTCAATAGGTGTGTAATTGAGTTCATAGCCAACCAGTGTGCGAGAGATGTAGTAAATAGCACACTCTTTTCCTTCTGCATTATGTTGTGCCAGTAGTACACCCAATGCTGTACTTGTTGCTGAGATATAGAGTAACAACGGTCTACTTGGATCTGGTGGCATCAACAAGGGTGGATTCATGAGATATTCTTTAAGTGCCTGAAATGCTTGCTGGCATCTGTCATCCCATTGGAAGCGTATGTTCTTGTGTAGCAGGTGTGTGAAGGGGTGACACTTATCGGCTAATTGTGCAATGAATCTGCGGATGGATTGAAGCCATCCTTGTAGTGTTCTTAGCTGACTGATATTCTTTGGAGGTGGCATGTCCATGATTGCCTTAACCTTTGCTGGATCAACCTCAATACCTTTGCTTGAGACAATGTATCCTAGAAGCTTCCCGGAGGTCACTCCGAAGACACATTTCTTTGGGTTGAGTCGAACATGATATTGTTCCAGTCTATCAAAGATTTGATCTAAGATATGGAGATGTCCTTCTCTTGTGAGTGATTTTGCTAGTAAATCATCCACATAATCTTCCATCATGGTATGCATCATGTCATGGAAGATGGTGGTCATTGCTCTTTGATAGGTCGCTCCTGCATTCTTTAGACCAAAAGGCATTACATTCCAGCAGTATGTGCCCCATGGACATGTGAAGGCTGTCTTATGTTGGTCCTCTGGTGCGATCTTTATTTGATTGTATCCTGAAAAGCCATCCATGAGTGAAAGCATGGCATGTCCTGCTGTCAGATCCACTATGATGTCGATATTTGGTAGGGGGAAGTCATCTTTAGGACATGCTTTATTTAGATCTCTGAAGTCTGTACAAATGCGAATGCCCCCTTTTGGTTTGCCAACTAGCACAATATTGGAGATCCATTCTGCATAATCAATTGGTCTAATGAAACCAACATCCAGGAGTTTCTTGAGTTTAGTTTTGACTAGCACGACAATCTGAGGATGCATCTTACGAAGCTTCTGCTTGATAGGTTTGGCTCCTTTTGCTACTGTGAGATGATGCATGACTAAATCAGGATCAAGCCCAGGCATGTCTGCATATGACCATGCAAAGTTGATCTGACGCTGTTGGAAGAACTCTATAAATTGAGGCTGTTCCTCTGGAGTGAGAAGAGATGCCAGATGTATGATATGAGGGTTTTCAGGAGTCCCCACATTGTATTCTTTAGTCTCCTCAATGAGAATCGTCGATCGTTCCTGTTGTGTACTAGCAGGGAGAATGTCAAACCCTTCATCCTCAAGTGCCTCAGAGAGGTTTTCACCATTGGATACGCTCTTTCTTTTTACTTTTGTCGGATCAAACAGTGCCACAGTGTGGTTTTCACTGGAAGATCCATGTTTTATTGTTATATTTTTGCAGCTGAAGGGTTTGGCATCCGCCCCGAAGTATGCTGCGCTATTAAGTTCAATGGCGAATCCAACTTTGTGATCCCCGCTTGGTAGATTATCCCTTAATTCCAAAAAGTCAATGATAGCCTCATTGTTCTGGAAGAGGTCAAGACATGGGGGATTTGGTTGGTTCCATTCAATGAGTTCAGGGTGGATAATGGGCATTACTTCATCGATTAGGTTAAGTGCGGGAGATGTATCAGTGAGGGTTAAGACAGTGTGGTGAAGGTAGTTGATGGTACTTTCCCTGTCAGAATCAGGCGTAGGATGAGACGTAGGGTCTGTGGAAGATGTTTTCAGCTCAGGTACCCAAGTGGTCTTTATCTGTGCTTCTCCGTAAACAGGAATGTCTTTGCGTGGCAGAGGTGGTGATGTGTCTTCCTCATCTGAAGTGTTAAGTTGCACTGAATCGAATTCCCACTCATGTGAGTCGGTCTCTGAATCACTTTCCAGCATCCGATTGCTATACCATACTGGGATGTCTTTGGAGTTAAATACTGCAGGCGTGATTGGTTTATGTACTTTTGTGGTGATCGATGCTGCAGGAACCGTGATGGGGTTTAAAGGATTTGTTACTGGAAGTATTGGTAATGGTGACTCAGTGGCTTCTGCTAGAACTACTGGCGCCATAGATGTTGCTGTGGGTTTTGATACAGTTGCTGCTGTTATTGGTGTTATTGACGGGATTACTGGTTCGATTGGTGGTATGTTTGGCACTGGTGATGGTTGCGGTGGGGTTGTGAGTCTCGATGGGGCAGTGGGGATAGTGTTTGATGGTGCTTTGAGTATGAAAGGTGTCCTCTTTGCAGTAGGTGGGCAATATGGTTTGCTAGGTTTTCCTTTAAATCTGAGTTTAGGAAGGACTTCTTTTTCAAAGCCTAGGCCTGTATTACCTTTGGGCTTGAACTCTGGCAACAGCGGTTCTTGTCGTCCTTGTTTGCAGGATCCCAAAGCACTTTGACCATCATACCCCATTCTTTGCATAATGAGGAGGCCTTTGCCATACTGTTCTGTAGGAAGCGTAACTCGCGGTTTATCAGTGGTAACGGGGTCTTTATAGATCCAGTCTGCTAGGTCCTCATCTTGTGTTTCTTCCTCTTGACTCTTTCCAAGGATAAAAGGCGTTAAGGCACATGCTGGCGTGATTAGTGGTTGCTGGAGCAACTGCTGTGGTTTACCATGTGTTCTAGAAGAAGTGGGCATTTGTCCCACACAAAAGAGCTGACTCAAGTTGTATTCTCCAGGACCTTCCTCTGCTACTTTCATTTTAAGCTTTTCTTGCTTGGGTATAGGGGTGTTTGAACTGGTAAGAGAGGCGGGATTTACATATGATGTGGAGGAAATGGCTTCCCTATTATTAGGAACAGTAATCTCTGGTTGATGGCTGATATTATGGAAAAATGCAAAGGGATTTGCATCACCCAGGATTGTGATCTCTGCACCATTATGTGGGAACTTGATACATTGATGGTAGGTAGATGGAACAGCTTGCATGGCATGTATCCAAGGTCTCCCTAATAATAGATTATATGGCAGAGGAAGGTCCAGAACCTGACAAGTGATGTGCTTTACCACAGGGCCCACTCGGATTGGCAGTACCACAGCTCCTTTGGATGAACGCTCTGCATCATCATAGGCCTTGATGGTGATCTTCTTGCGAGGATCCACGGATTCTATTGCATATCCCAATGCTGTGACCAATTGTAGTGTGCAAATGTTTA
The DNA here is from genome assembly GCF_030272615.1 of Cryptomeria japonica. NCBI lineage: Eukaryota > Viridiplantae > Streptophyta > Pinopsida > Cupressales > Cupressaceae > Cryptomeria > Cryptomeria japonica. Next base: position 143,342,687 of record NC_081410.1, read on the forward strand.
GGCCTGCTCCATTATCTATCAAGACTCGCTTGATCCTGTGTTGGTTGACAAAGCCTTCAATGTGGAGTGAGGCGTTATGAGGTTGCTGGAAGGAAGAGTTATCACTTTCGGAAAAAGTGAGACAAGGTGATGACTTTAGACTTCCAACCATGGCTTGAAACTGGTCCGTATTTAAGTTTGCAGGGACTGACGCCTCTTGGAGTGCTTGATCCAAGATAGTTTTATGAGATGGTGATAGGCGTAATAGCTCTAAAATGGATATAAGTGCAGGCGTTTTGTCTAATTGTTCCACAAGATTGTACTGCTTTGGGATGGAGGTGGTGCCTTGTGGAGCTGCCTTGATGGTGACCTTGCCACGACGTGTAACAACTTTGCAATTTGAGGTGGGATTTTTGAAGGTGATAGTTGCAATTTGTTCACTGGCATCATACAGGTGATTGACAGTGTAGTTATACGCAGCTTGCGTATAATCAGTGGTATCAGGACCTCGTCTGGAAGTGGAAGGACCCCTTTGATCTTGTGATGGAAGTGGATTCTTGAACATCTGATGATCATTATTGGTTGTTTTTGGGTCATGTCCTTCAATTTCAATTTCTCCTCGGTCAATAAGATCCTGAATGAGATCTTTCAATCGATGACAATTACTTGTCTTATGTCCTCTTCCTTGATGGAACTCACAATGTTCAGTATCTCTCCACCATGCCGGTTTGACTTGAGGCTCATAATTTGATAACTTAGGTAGCGTGATCAAATTCTGAGAAATGAGTTGTCGCATCACTGTTTCAATGGGTTCCCCTAAGGGAGTGTATGTGCGTTTTTGTTTTTGTGGACGAGGTCTTGGTTCATCCTGAGATGTGATGCGACCTTGATTAGGAAGAACATTTGTGTTATTTTGAGGTGGAGGATTTTGTCCTGCAAACCGAACCACAGGTTGTGCATTTTGGACAGTCCGAGCATCCACAACCCCATCATTGACGATATTCTTATTCTTGTTCCAGAAGTTCGGTTTATCGCTATTGAAGCGCGGGCGAGGACCATCTTTGGGTTCATTAAATATTTTGATGAGTCCTTTTTTGATGAGTGCCCGCTCACATTTTATACCCTTGGTGATCATATCGTTAAAAGAATCGGTGTCTTTGACATCCAAGTGAAATTCCATTTCTTCGTTTAAGTTGGAAATGAAAATTTCCACTAGTTCTCGTTCAGGTAACTGAAGAGAACGTCTGCTAGACATTTGACGCCATCGTTGCAGGAATACTGAGAATAATTCACCTGGTTTTTGTTTGGTGTTGCATAGATCAGCCATGGTGATGTCGCGTTCAATATTATAAGAGTAATGAGATAGGAACTTCTGGATGAGTTCCTCAAATGTTCTTATGCCACCTGGTAGTCGGGAAAACCATGATGTGGTTGTTCCTCCCAAGCTTTGGGGAAAAAGGCGCATTAAGTATGTGTCCTCATAAGCTACTTCAAGACAAGCAGAATGAAATTCTCGGACATGATCGCGGGGATCTCCCTTTCCTCTATATTTTTCGAATTTTGGTGTTTCGAACCCGCGTGGAAAGGGTGGCATATAAAGATTCCTGTCAAACGGATAGGGACAGATGTCGTTAAGTGAGAATTGATTGGTTTTAACACCACTATGAAGTTGTTGGGCGAGATTCTCAACTTGTTGTCGCAACATCTCTATTTCATTAGGAGGAGGAGGTGGTGGGTTACCTCGAGGGATGTTATATCTAATGGGATCTCTATGCCTTTCCTCCTCATGGCAACTTTGTCTTTCTGATGCTTGTCTTAATTGGGCAAGATCAAAGTCAGAGGGGAGTTTGGCTCCTTCTTGAGCAAGTCGTAAAAAGTGAGCATCCGCATTGCTCCTTAGTATTTCATCGAATAATCTGTTAAAATGAGGGTTATGCTGAACCCTTTCGATTGTTGAAGGAGTGGGAGTACTTGGGTTTTCATCATTCCCATTTCCTCCAAGTGCTTCTTGAAATTCATTGAGGTTGTCCTCTTCTTCCTCAATTTCCATTTCTCGTTGCCTTGATCGTGATCGGGTTTGAGCCATTTTGTTTACAAGTTTGGTTTTGAAGTTGATTGAAGATGATGATGAGTGGTGATGAAATGCAAGATTGATTGGTTGGTGATTTGTGTTGTATGGGGATCTCTAGCACTTTTAAGGTAGATGTAACTGAAATTCCTTTCTTTGAATTGCTTGTTTGTTTTGATGATTTTGGATGTGATAAGGTGTAGAGAAATCTGAGATGTGTTACAGATTTTGACTACGTAGTAATGAGAGGATTCACTCATGAACTAGTTTTAACCTGCGTAGATGTGTCTCTTAGGATGAGCTTATCCTAGATGTAGAAACAATCTAAAAGTGATGTGATGTGTTTTTGATTTCAAGCAATATCTAAAAAGGGATCTTGGGACAAGAACCTTTGAATGTTTTGAGAGTTTTGGGATGAATTGATGATGGAGTGATGATGTATGAGTGAGATGATGGATGTTTTTTTTTTTTTTTTTTTTTAACTTCAATAAAAACTTTGTGTTACAAATGGAACAAACTCTATCTCTTCCCTTTCAGGCGTTGGTGGCACTTCTCGAGCTATGTTGTAGGTGATACAGATGTTTGGGAAGAAGTTGGGATTAATCTTTCCTCCTTGATTTTTGTGATAACTCAGAGCTCTATATTGCATAAAAGCTCTGCGGTTTAATGATTCAGAATCAAATTCGTTTGTTTTACCTTGAAGGTATAGACGCATGCGATGTAGAAAGACTCTATGTGAGACAAAGATTTGTCTATTGAGATAGAAGAATTTCCTCCTTTTGATTAAAGCTTTTGAGCTTAATGGTCTTCTTTTCAAGGTAATATTCTGATGACACTTCTTCTTTCGCAAGATGTGAAGAATGGTCATAAAAGTTGTGACTCTGTGTTGTTTGTACTTTGTTTTTGGTATTTTTGGTTGTTGACAGATGTTGGATGAGCACTTTGTTTTTGGGATTGATTTTCTGATTTTTCTTTGACAAGAAAACAAAGCAAGCACACAAACACAAGAATGTTGCCTAAAAAAGGCACAAATGAGTATGGGTCTAGATCAACCCAATCCTTGGACTTGTTTTTGACCCTTCCTTTTGATTTATTTTAAGGTATAATTCCAAAGCCTGAAGTCGGCTCAATTTGCTCTAGGTCTGTAAAACGAACACACTTCAAACACTCTTTATCCCTATGGTCAAATGGCCAGTTGTGATAAATTTAGCCCACATCTTGATATTTCTTCGACTTTGGTACTACATACCTTATGAATCCCGCCGTGGCAGGTAAGGATGTGATATACTAAGTCTTGCACGAGCATAACAAATAGATGATCCCTATGATGGGGGAGTCACCACTTTTATCAAGCCACAAGTGACTTTTCAAAAAGCTATGTTTCTACTCAAGGAAATATGTATGGTGAGTATCTTGGGAGCAAAACCTTCTATGCTCTTGCACTAAATTATACCTCAAATATCCTCAATCAATAGAACAGGTGGGCTACTACTTAAAAGTGTTTAGTCATGTTCGATGGCTTTGGACATAAGTTCATTCTGCAGTGACTCACTTAAGAGCCTTGTAACTGGTGGTGGGGCCCATTTGTCCTTTCGGCCAGTTACACTGTAGGAACAGCTATACCCAAGGCTACAGCTTTCGCTCTCACCTGATTTCTATAGCGGCTCGAAGGATTTACCGCTCGAGGTCGTTCCCAAGAGCATCGATCCCTTAGCAGGCCTCTCTTAAAAAGATAAAATTTGAGCGTTACTAACACTTTTCTCTTGCACCTAGGACCACGAGAGCCAAGGGAGAGGATAGTGTGTGTTAGAAGTAGGACCACTCGACTGACTTTTATGCACAAGCGTGCCAAACACGTAAAACACTTGTTCCTTTTAATCCAGCATTTGCAAATGTGATCTAACTATTTGGAGATGTTGCTCCAACAGCCATGGTGTTCATTTTTAGCTTCAAAGCAATATGTTTTGTAATCTAGAATTGAGAAATCCTGGTCAACTTAATGAAAAACACGTTTTGCTTTGAAGGAAAATTTTTGTTTTTGCCAAAAATAAAGACAAGTGGATTGTTCTTTTTACTGCACCAAAAATTGAAGTGTGGATTGTGATTTTTAAGTCCCAATTGATGCAAGAAAGAAAGTTTGTTTTGTTGATTTTAAGCACCAAAACAAAATGTATCCCTAACTAGAAAACAATGAAAAACTGTTTTTTTTTTTTTTTTGTGTTTTTAAGTTCTTTTTAAGCACTAAATGAAATTTTTTTTTGTGATTTTTGTTGTGTTGTTAACCTGCACAAAGAAAAGAAACAAGTTAATAAAATCAATGCTCAAAGGGGGGCTTCCACAAGCCTAATTTTTGATTTTTCGGTTACAAATTTTACAAATCCTGATCCTGAAATGCCCTGAAATTTGACTAAGTCTGAAATTTGGAGGATCTTCCAAAAACTAGATTTTGCATTTCAACTCCTAGAGGTCTGAAACCCCTCTCAAACATCCTGAAAGTATATATGGAATATAACTTAAAGTATAAGAAAGAGAAAAGATAAGAGGAAATGTCACTTATACTTAAATGTTATATTCCATATATATTCTACCTCCCACAAGCCTAAAAAAAATAAAAAATTATTGGTTACAAGGCCTTTTTTTATAACGTTCTGTTGCAATAGCGCTAGTCTGCATGAGCAGAAGCGTTAATTTAAACGGTAGCGCTGAAAGAAGAGAAAAATCCGAGAAGACAAAAGCGCTAGAAGTGTGTCAATAGCGCTGAAACTGTGACAATAGCGCTAGAATGTTTCCAATAGCGCTGAAACATTTTCAATAGCGCTACTTTATGGTCAATAGCGCTAAAAGAAATTTTTCAATAGCGCTAAAACGCGTTCAATAGCATCGAAGCGCGACCTGTGTGGCAATTTCAACAAGAAAAATGTTAATTTCAAAAAAATCAATCAGAAGGTTGCGTGTTCGATTCACGTCGGGTTCAACAAATGATGCCCTCCTAAATGGCACAAGATTAGTTCTTGATCAAACAACACAAAACACACAAAATGTTAGAGTTAATCAATCTAAAAACCAAACACAATGAAGGCATTCCAAAAGAGACACTAAAAACATGCTAAATATATCTAACTAAATAAGTAAAGACAAATGAGATATCTCCAACTATCTCTTAGCATGAGATTAGCTCCTTCTCCCTTGTTCCTCTCCTTTCCAAGTTCCAAAATAGTGTAGCTCTCAGCAGCTTTTTGCACTATGGATGCTTATGGAGGATTGAGATTTGTATAATAGCTCCAAATATGAAATGAAAAGCTAATAGTAATGCTAAAATGATGTATTTTAACTAAAAAGACAAGATTTAGTTATGCTATGCTAAAATGCTCTCTAAAATGGCTATAGTCTAAATGCATACAAGTTTTCAGGATGTGGATTATGAAGGAATGGGCTCTATTTATAGGAAAAATGGAGCAATGGATGGCCAGGATTGAATGGTTTAATCAAGGGTCAAGCTTGAAAGTTGGGAATCCATGTGCACAATTGGCACCAATAAAATAGTGACAAGTGTCAACACAGGATTGGGTTGAAAGAAGAGGTTGGAGGCATTAAAGGCCTGAGAAGACCTCATGGTTATCCAAAGGCTAAGGGTCAAGCCTAAATTAGGATTACCCACTGGATTAGGAGTTAATCCAAGGATAAATCTTTGTGCAAATGATTAAGGGATAATCATGGTCAAAGCATTAATGACCTGATGAGACCCTTGGGTTGGGTAGAGGTTGAGTCAAAACAAATGTTTTAACCATGTGGGAGAGTTGAATTAACCATTAATGGTTATTGGAGACTTTGGGGATTAAGTGGTTGAAAGTTGGAAGCCTTTAATGGTTTTCAAAGACTTTGGGGTTTTTGGTGGTTGAAGGTTGAAAACCTTCAATGGTTATCAAAGACTTTGGGGTCTTTGAGAAGTGACTCCATTTTGCTTAGGAATGTGACAATATTTAGGGGATGGATTAGGCTAATTAGGAAGGGGTTAGAAGAATCTAGAAGGTGATTAGATTTTGCAAGTGGATTTGGTGGGTGAAGGAAAATAGGATTTTATTAAAATAAAAATTCATTTATTTCAATAAATGTGTGCAAGTTGCATTTGTAGGAAAATGCAAGTGGGGGGGGTTTTAAAATGATTTAAATAAATGTTTTTATTTAATTTATTTAAAAGAGGAATAGGGGGATTTAATTAAATAAATTGATTTTATTTATTTAATTGATTTGAATTGGATTTAATGAATTAATTAAAATAAATTGAATAATTTATTTAATTAATAGAAGAATGTTTGGGGATGAATTAATTAAATATTAATTTAATTAATTGATGGTTAGTGGATTTTTAATCAAATAAATACGAAATATTCATTTAATTAAAATGGACAGATTTATGTGACTACAGTTTGCGTTTGAATTGATGTCTTGTTTTCATGTCTTTATTGAGTGTAATTAGGATTGTTATCACTGCATTTGAGTTTTTGTGATTGAACTAGGCTATTGTTTATGTTGCTTTGATGATTTCCAAATTCCTATCTACATTAATTACACGTCGGGTTCACCAATTAATGTATGTTAGGAATTCGGAAATCATCACAAGCAATATCAAAACTAATCTAGCCCAATCACGAAAGCTCAAATGCAATGATCTATCCTAAGCACACTCAATAAAGACATAAAAATAAAAACATTCAAAACTAAAGACTATGCAAACCAAATGTAGATCTGAATGCTTCCTTCATGCGGCTCCATTGTTCTTCTTTCTTCTTCAAATAGCCTTTGTTTGTGGATCTCACCTTCAAGTGCATACACATGATCAAATGAATCACATTATCGAATGGATCACTTTGTCGAACTAATCAGATTATTGAATCAATCACACTTCGAGTTTTCACAGTAAAGATTATTTGTGTGAACCTGACGTGAACATTAATTTGTAAAAACTCGAAAAGCAAAACAAAAAAATATATCCCCTTTGTGCATAAGACAAATCACTAAGCATTCCACCAATGACATTCGCAATCCAACACTGTGCTTTCTTGAAATCATGCATTAACAAATGACCTTTTTCAATCAAATCAAACGCTCAAACTGATTAAAATTGTCTTATCAATCAATCAACATCAATATCATTCGTCCTTGGCACATTATCCTGAGTCTTATACAGGGTGTGGTATACTCAAAACCAGACTGTGTCCTGTCTTAGATGGGGTACCGCATTCCTTGAAACCAGACAGCATGATCGTCCTATCAGCACTTTCAACTTTTGACAATGAAGATCAAGATGTTTGTTTGACTTGTTGGAATTCATGAGTCTTATCATTTATTGATTTATCTTCGATCATGTTCCTATGTTGCTCGATGATGTCACTGAGTGATTTAGAGTGACCAGGATAGCTCATGGTCCCTTTCTTTTTTTGATTGTGATTGTTGTTTGTCTGCTATGTGTCTATTTTTTTTGTGAAAAGGGTTGCATTTCAGCTCTGACCTTCAATGCCATGATGCTACGCATCCATTTTGCTACATAAAAATAATGGTTCTCACCTACAAACTGCATTACTGAAAGAAAGTTTTTCTTCATCTCTAACTGTCCTCTGTCTCATTTCTTCTTACTAACATTTCTTCCATCAGTTCGGATAGTCAGTCTGGTCTAGTGCTCCGATCTCCACACACATATGCTGCATCCTGCATTCATTGGTTAGTACATTTGCATTACATCAAGTATCATATCAAGCATTTTATCCATTTCATATTATAAATGCATCAAAAATACATAAAAATATATCCATACATGTTCATAAACAGTGCATAAGTCATCCATACATAGAAAAATAACTACAAATCATAACACATTTCATCCCATCCTATCGATGCATATCATATCACATATCACAATAATATCGGAGTACAAAATCAGACTGTCTGTCCTAAGTATGGCCCGCAGGCTGACTACATAATATCAAACTACATATGTCATCTGTCTGTCATAAGGAGTACGTGCCTCTGTCACTGGTTGCTCCCTCTATCCTCCTCATCCCTGCCATGTCTCATGGATGATGTCCCTCCTACCCCTGGTCCTAGCTATGGTGGTCTCATAGGTCCACTCACCCCCATGCTGCTCAATGACCTCTGAGAGCGTGCCCTGCTCTCTGTCCTCGATCGTGCAAGATATGAAGCTGCTCTCTACTATGGTGGAACTGCACTCTCATATAGTGTCCTCCAATGACGTATCTCCTCTCTGATCTCTACCAGCATCTGTGCCATCTCACGTGCACTGGCATCCCTAATCGACCCAATGAACTCAGTGACTCTCTGTTCCTCTCGCTGTGCTTGAGCTATTGTTGTATCTTGAGCTGCTGTGAGTCTGGCTATCTCCACTCTAAATTGATCTTGTTGTCTCTCTAATGTCCCAATGTGATCCTGTTGACTTGCTATGGTAGCCCTGCACATCTCCATCTCTTCTATGCTAGCTGTCTCCGGCTCTATGGGTATATCCTGCAATGTCTCCTGATTAGCTGAGTCTGGCTCATCATCATCATCCTCCTCCTCATCTTTGTCCTCGTCATCCTCCTTATCCTCATCCCCACCCTCATCCTCCTCATCATCCTCATCTCCCTCCTCTCCGATGAGTGGGAAGTCCTCCTGTCTCCTCAGTACTGGAATATTAGGATCAATCAATGGCATTGGCCGTCGTCGTGCAAACCATCGCTCATACTCCTCTGTCGTCTCGACGTCCACCACATCTAACCTCCAATCCCACTATCTCTACTATAGTTGTGCAAAGTCAGCATATGCTATGTGTGGCTGAATCATACTCCCCCACTGACTCATCTCTCTATGCGATCGGGCAAACTGTGCCATCCTTCTAGGTACATCCTGCCTCTCTCCAAACTGTCATCTGACTCTCTCTGGTAGGTACATCTCAATCACTCTTTGGCAGTTCACTGGTCACCTAATCATGTACCTCTCCTGTCTATAATATTGTAGCTCATCATGATCATCTGACCATCCAGGGCAATCAAGATATGGCCTCCATGTGAACTCTCTCAGTCTGTCTAGCTCATGTCGCCAATACAATATGTATCCAAATGGACCCTGTCTCAGTGCTCCCACATAGCAATACACATATGGTTGATGTGGTACTACCCGTCTCTCTATAATCAATTGACATATGGCTATGTGCTCAAATGCCCATACTTGAAGCAATGTGACTCCACATCTCAAAGTCTGAATTGCCTGATATGCTATCTGATGCAGCTGAAAATATAGCATAGCTAGTACACATGGTCCCCATGCGTACACCGTCCCCTCTGTCGCCATCCGCTCTAGTACTCTTCCCCATCCAATAGGGAATCCATGTCCTCGTCTGTCTCCTACTAGTAGACATGCTATCACCACTGCTATCACCACATATCGTCAATCATACTCTGATGCCATGCTCTCCCACCCAATCTCCCTCTCGACGATATCCAAATCATCTGCGTCGCACTCAAATAGTCCACACAACTTGTCCCTCCCTATCACTGGGTCATACTCTATCATCTCCCCATGTATCGAAATGCAGAGGATGCGCCATACATCCTCTAGAGTCACCGTCGCCTCTCCAGTCGCCAGATGGAAGGAGGAAGTCTCTGAATGCCATCGCTCTGCCAATGTGGTAAGTAATCCTGTGTTTGCCCTAATCTTCAGCATGAATTTGATATAATATATCCCAAGTCCTGCTAGGATATCTCTGTCCGTGCTCCTCAGTCTATGTCGTAACATGAAACAGTCTGGTCAGTTCTCCCGCGTGATCATCTGGGAGAGGAGTATACATAGAGGGAAAATGTGTCGACGTTGTCTTGAGACCTTCACACACACACACACACACACAAAGTTGCTACAGTCAAGAGTAAGTGTCGCAATTAATTTATGATCCGGGTCAATTTCATTTTGTAAGTTATCTTTTTTAAATCCTAGTGTTTACCCTTGTGTTGATCTTTTTATGTGTTAAATCTCTTTCATTATTGGGTATAACTATAGAGATCATATCAACTTTTTGACAAACTATTATATGTATACGTATATGTTATAAGTGTAAATATATTTATACATATATGTATATACCTAAAGGAATATGTCTATATATATATATATATATATATATATATATGAATGTGACTTTATATTACGAACAAATATATATATATATATAGTTAGTCCCCCCTAGTTTTCATTAAAATTTCAATTGCAGAGGTCGCCTTTGGTTTTTCTTTTCCTTTCGGTCATATATTTTCTGTCTTTGAACCCGAGTCCTTGAACCTTTGTAAAAGTTCAAGGTTCAAAGTTCAAAACACACTCAAAAGGGCTTCTCTTCGCAACTTTGTTCTATGATAAGGCGGGCGCTTTGTTGTAATTTGTATTAAACTTGAACCGTTGAACCCTTTTTGGTTCAAGGTTCAAGGTTCAACGTTGGTCATGCGTCAGTTTCGTCTTCGCTCATTAATTGTTATTTTTCTTGTCATGAAGTTGGTATTCTATGTTGTTATGTGTTATTTCTCTTATTTGAACTTGAACCTTTGAACCCTTTTTGGTTCTTGTTTCAAGGTTCAAAGTCTGAATTCTTAAAGACCAAAAAGTTCTATGCAGAATTGATACATGCGTCATTAAGTAACGCGGCAGCGAGAAAAGAGAATATTCTGGGGATTTCAAAAAGGTTAGTTTCTAAAAATTATGACAAGGCGTGAGTTGTGCGATGAAGTGATCTAAACATTAAATGCATGTCGGCTATATGTCAAATTAGGTGATAGCTCGCACGAACTTCCTTAATTTGTACAACTTGCTAAGTTTTAAGTGTGATTTTGTATATCATTGTTGCGGAAGCTAGCAATTGTTTCTAAAATTTTCTTTAGTTGTAATGCAAGCGGGAGAAATTGAATGTATTTTGTTTGTGCGTAGAATCTTTTCAAGAATTTTCTTTTGAAACCAAGTTAGTTTCAATCATTCTCTCTTCTGCTGTATTTTCTTATTCTGAAAATTAGTTGTCATTCGTTCTCCTTTGTTGTGTATAAGTTCATTGCATCCCTGTAAATTGCTTGTAAATCAGAGGTGCCATAATGAGGCCCACCCTACCCAAACTAGGCCGCAATTCTTGCCTAGTTAGTTCACTCCCAGAGATGGGAGATACTTCATTAGCTCTAGCGGACCTCTCTAATTTTATCGAGAGAGCCAAAAACCCAATTCAGAATTCAATGATGGAAAGAATAGTGAAGAGTGGCTTGGTTAAGGCTACCACATTCCCCATTGTTGAACCATGCCCCAAGTTGGTACTAGAATGTATGAATAGGTATGATGCAGAGCACAGATGCATCAGGAATGTCAATGGCAAAGTGCTATTAAAAATTGATAGAGAAACTATAATGGCAACCATGGGTATACCTCATAAAGAGCCATATGAGGACTGGATTATTAGCATGTCGTATTCATTCTTCTCCGAGAAGAAGAGCACTTATAAAAGTGTGATTGCAAGAAATTGGCTACTGAAGATTCAAAAAGGGGGGTCTAGATTGTCAAGGCCGCTTACCAGAGAACACTTCATAGCAGAGGTGCGGGACATTGTCATTCTTTTGAATAGGTTAAAAGGGAATGCCCATTCCTTCTATTGGGAAGACTGGATGTACTTCTATATCCAAGTCATGTTGAATGGGAGCGCCTACTTGGATTGGGGGAAGGTAATTGCAGAAAGATTACATGAAAGTCTGAACAGGTTTGCAGGAATGAATGGCTTCTTTATGTCATCTTATTTATTTTATATGCTTGCATGTACCCGGGATTGGAATGGGCTGCATCATGAACCCTGGATTGATGGGATAAAGGTGTATGAATATTATCCTCACCTACAGGAACAAAAATATGTAGATAATTTTATGAGGTGGAATGACATTTTTGCAGGGAGATTGGTTCATGAGTTGCGGGGAAACATAAATAAAAGATTGACAACGGAGGCCATGGAATTCATCGACATTTATGGTAGTTATTTTATCCAATTTCTCCAATTCACTTATATTCGAGTTGGCAGTTTCCTGGGTGAACCTTTCAGGTTGCCCTGGTTTGTGTTAGATAGTTATGTTATAATTGAGGTTTGTCGTCAACTGGCATACATTGACAAAAAGAGTGGAGGGAAGTCTGGGGTGATATTTCCTATGGAACTTGGCCACTATAGTTGTGCATATGTTTTTGACGCATTGAACCTTGAACTTGAATTCAAAAATTTCAAGCTTCAACCGTATGTTGTCAGATACAAATTTGATAGCCGAGCATTTGCTAGAGAAAATTTAGAAGTGGAAAATGATTTTCGGCATGAACCTCAATTGGAGGATTATTGGGAAAACTGTGTTGATGAGTTCGAAGTCTGAAGAAGGTTGTGGTCAAGGTTCACAATTCAACAAATTGTCACAATGGGCCTATCTATGAATGTTTCTGGGGTGCAAGAAGAAGGAGATGAAGAAGTAGTTGACCCCGAGTTTGATGAGAAGATACAGGGACATCCTATCTCAAAAATTGATTGGAGTAGAAAAGGGGACGATAGCATTCAGTCCAAAACCTTTAATGTAATCAGAAGAATAGAGAAATGGTTGAAGGATCATTGTTTCAAACAAAAGCCTATTCCTACACTTAAGGATAAGAAAGTTGGTCAGACTCATGCGGCTTCCCAAACATCTCTTCCTTCTTCTAATGTTGTTGTTGATATTGCAGGTGAAAGGAAACAAAGGACAAAGAAGACTAAAAATATAGGTCTAGGAGAGTCTTATGTGGGTTCAGCTTCCACCTGTGTTACCAGATCACATAGCAGGAAAAGTAATCAAAAAACCCCGACAAGTTCAATGGTAGTGGACAGATTCTAAGGAGGAAACTCAAGAAACAATGGATGCCCAAATGCAAGATCAACCTCTCCTAGATGCGGCAGATAGTGGAAAAGAAATCAGTCAACCTGAAGATTCTGGGAATACTATGATTGTTGTCACCAGTAATCAACAATCACCATTGCCAAAGGAAACATCCACCACTCCCAAGTGGATGAGTGCCTCACTTACCAAAAAGAGGAACATCATCCCTATTTCAATCCCAATGGAGGATATGGTTAGCAAATGTCTGGGGAGGACTTCAAAGTCCAAAAGACTCAAAACAGAAACCATGATTGATGTGGATGAGTAGACGGGACACTGGGTTGCGGAGGTAGCTAGACCTCCAATAGATAAAGAGATTGACAATGTTACCAAGAAATACTTTATCATTGAAAAGATCGATCTGGGGACAACTTCTCGGACCGCTGATGTTAAACACTTGGAATCTTCAACTAAAAGGATTCTCACAAGGACCTAGAAGGATGAGAAAGATAAAAGCGAGATGAAACAAATTATAATACAGATGGCCCAATATATTAATGCAATCCAGAATCCAAATCCTCAGCCTCTCTCCCAAGTTTCTTCATCATTCAACCCAAAATCACCTTTGAATCAGAAGTTACTTGATCAGGTTCAAAGGAGCCGAATGATCACAGATGTTTTTAGCAAATGATTCGAATCAATTGCACAACAAGGGACAAGTTATATATCTGATTTGGTCAAAGTGTTTGAGAATGTGGAATCTATTGGGAAAGAGCTAGAAAAATAGATGGTTGCCTGGGAGAAAGAGAAAAGTAAATGGCTGGCTGTGTTAAGGCAAATGAGAGATACATAGAGATATGGGGTAATGAACTTCCTCGTCGAGAAGATGGTGCATGGCCTAGATGACAACATACTCTTTGTTTGCAAAGAAAACATTGACTAGAGGAACTCAATCATTCAACAAGGACATGAAGAATTCCTCAAGCTTTTAAAAGAATTGAAGGAGTTGACTCACACTATGCAAAAATACATGAAATGCATAGATCTTCAGCTCTTAAGAGAAGATAAGAAAATGCTTGAGGATTCTTCACAAATGATTCAGGCCTTCAAAGATCGAATACAACAGGTTCAGGAAGCAAAGTCCTTAACAATTGAGGACTTCTGAAAGGTCGCAAGAGTCGAATCTATGTCGGTTGTCTGTTTCAATCATTTGGAGATGCACAAGAGTAAACTCCTGCAGGTAGGTAAAAAGAAAGAAGTATGGAAGCAACAGATTTTACACATAGGCCTCCCACATTACCAGATCATCTTAAGCTTCTCAACAACTCACCTAAAATGGTGGAACATTCGAAGTACTCCTGGATCACAGGATAGACAGGCTGAAGCCACATCAACTGCTGGAGCTTGATCATGCTTTCTTAGCTCGTGGCTCATGTCGCGTTTTTAGTTTAGTTATCGCTTTCAGTTTTATGAAACTAGAATTCTTTAAACTTTGGGATAGAGTTAATTATTTAACTCTAGTTTTATGTGTAACAAACTATCATATCTTGAAGGCTATTTATATGGTTGGATAAGCCATTTAAAAGGTCCAAAAATTTTGATTGAAGAAAACAAAAACTGAGTTTTTCTTTGGATTTTCAATATAGACAATTCTGGTTTTTGAGTGAAAATAATATTGTGGTTCAATCTTCAAATCTATGTGTTTGAAAGATTAGCAGTCTTTGTTGGGATATATGCTTATGCGCTGAATATATTTTCTTCATTACTAGATTTATCTTAGTTTGTGGATTCGTTGATTTTCTTTGTTTAAATATTACTTCATAGTTGTTTGAATGACTCTGATCCCCCTTGTCCTATGAGACATGAGCGAGAATCGATCAACATTTTCATTACTATGAGTATTATGGATGGAATAAATTTTATGTTGAATGAATGCATACAAAGATAGAGTCTGTGAGCTTTATACTTTTAAATAGATATTTTGCAGCATTCGTTTGTGTTGACAAATGAATGTGGAAGCCTTTCTTGCTTTCTGGTTAAAAGTGTGTTTGTTTCTTGAGTAATCTGCATAAACATTTCTTGAGCATCTTACGAGGAGTTGCACTCTTATGCAGAGGGTAAACCAAAGCTTGATAACCCAACCATTGGTACATTTGCTTTTTCATAATGGGTGTGCAGAAGTCTTTATTTTAAAAACACCTAAAAATTGAAGAAAAGGCAAATCTGTTAACCAACAGATTTCTGGCGACTCTACTGGGGAGTCGAATCATAAGACTGGTTGCCTGGTTATAGGATATCAAGAATTGGATTGTCAATTTTTAAGAATCATTTTGGGTGCCATCAAAATTTTGCATTGTAGACAGATTGGAGCCAAGTAGATATACTAGGTCTCAAAGGCAGGAAGGGATAGTTGACTCTATTTTTCAAGAATTGCAGAACCTAAATTTTTAGTCATCCTTTTCACCTACGAGACAAACAAGAAGTAGACCTCCTTCTTCATCTCCTTCACTCCCTATATCCTCAATTTGTTAAGCCCTAACCTTGCATGGTTTTTCTTTACCCAGCATAATCAACCCAACCCCTCTCAATATCATTCTTCCAATGGCAACAAAAAATTCTTGGGGGGCCGCAATAGGTCCACTAAATTTGGGTTTAAATTTGAATGCTTTACCCAAAGGAGTGAGAGACCACTTGCCAAAATTTAGTGGTGAGGGGAAGATCACGGTTGATGAACACTTGAATGCATTCAATGTTGCCTGTGGTATAATAGTTGTCCAGCATGAAGATGTTGCAGTGGGGCTATTTGTACAAACACTAATTGGAATTGTTGCGGATTGGTTTTATCACCTGCCAAATAGTGTAATAACAAATTGGCAGGACTTGAAAACAAGGTGTGAAGCAAGGTTCAAAGTAGCAGAGGACGAGCACTCTCTTTTGGCTCAATTAGCCCAGTTAAAAAAGGAGATTTCAGAATCTATGAGAGATTTTGTAGCAAAATTTGATACGATTGTACATAAAATTCCCGTGAATCAAAAACCCTCAGATGACAATCTGAAATGTTTTTTTATAAATTCCATGCCTTTAGAGATAGGTTTCTTGATCCGTAGACAAAGAGTTGCAATCCTGAGTGATGTTAAAACACTTGCCGTTGAGTTGGAGGATGACTTGATCACTGCATGAAAGTGGAAGAGAGAAGTACAAGTACCTAATGCTCAACCCTCTACTTCTTCAGATCTTGTAACCCAGATACTGATGAATGATGTAATAACTCTTAAAAGATTGGCAATTGAAGCCCCACCACCAAAGGGAAGTATT
Organism: Cryptomeria japonica; assembly: GCF_030272615.1. Taxonomy (NCBI): domain Eukaryota; kingdom Viridiplantae; phylum Streptophyta; class Pinopsida; order Cupressales; family Cupressaceae; genus Cryptomeria; species Cryptomeria japonica. Next base: position 143,358,935 of record NC_081410.1, read on the forward strand.
TGTGTTTTTCATCTTACGAATGATCATGATGGCAATTCTTGTCATGAAATGGTGTGTTATGCGTAGCTGATTAGTTCTAAATAGATCTCAAATGAATTGAGTGAAGAAAAATCTTTTAGGCAACTTGGCGACTTTGAAATCCACTTCCGAGAGTACGAGTCAGATTCAAAAAGAGGAGGTGACATTTTGGTTACTTTAGAGGATCCTTCATGTGCTGTGCTGACAAGGAATCAACAAAATGTAAAACCTCAGGGCATGTCTTCATCCTTTGGTGTGAATTATAAAGGTAAGGATATTGTTACCAGATTTCATAACAATGATCATAAGCCTTAAGAACCTCAGTTGATAAAATCTATAGAGATAGAGGGTTCATTTGATATTGTACAGTTTTGTAAATCCTCCTAGATTCAAATTACACCAGTTGAGTACCTTAAATCAAATCCCAAAGAATTGGATAGAGTAGTTAAGTTTGTAAAAGGAAATGATGTATTACAAGCTAATGGGGCACACCAGTTAGTAAATGCTACATTGTCTTCCCAAAGTGATGTGTCAGACCATCATGTTACTCATGACGTGATTCCTAAAATAACAACCCTTCAAACTGATGATACTTTATCTATCCTTGAGTCAAAACCCGAGCCTTTTTATATATCTCTATTCATAAATGGTCATAAATTAAACAATTGTATTATAGACTCAAGTGGATCAGATAATATCATGCCATCTACAGTAGCCAAGGCGTTGGGGTTATCCTTAACAAAAACCTTTGGCAAATGTTATTCAATGGACTCCAAGCAAATACCCCTATTAGGATAGATCAAAGATGCTCAATTAGTCCTTGCTTCTCACCCGAATAAAAGAATCAAGCTAACTATTTTAATATTTGATATCCCTGCAAGCTATGGCATTTTACTAAGTCGTACATTCTGTAGAGACTTAGGGGGTGAGATAAAGATGGATTGGTCTCAAGCCACTATTCCCATAGGAAAACATCAAGTCATTTTGCGGCTTGAACCTAAATCTATGTTCACTTTTTTTCCCTCTAACGATCCAAATGTTCAAATTTTATATCATGAATGTCAATTCGGAAATTACATGATTTTATCCGATAATGAAGCTGTAGAAAATGTGTCACAACCGGAGGCAGAAGAAAATTTATGGCTAATGGAGTTTGATGGGAGTTGTGTGGCATTAGGTTCTGGTACAGGGGTAGTTCTTATTCCTCCCTCTGGTGTTCACATTCCTTTTTCTTTTAAATTGGAATTCAAAAACACAAACAATACTGCTAAGTATGAAGCTTTATTGTTAGGATTAGCCGAAGCAAAAAAAATGGGAGTAAAGCTTCTCCAAGTCAAGGGAGATGCAGAGTTGATTGTGAAACAAGTCAGAGGATTGTTCAATGTGAAAAATGAGAGATCAAAGCATTACCAAAACAGAGTCTGGGATGAAATTGAAGATTTTGATGTATTTTCTATTGAAGCCATTCCCAGAGAACAAAAATCCAAAGCAGATTCTTTTGCAGTATCGACTTCTTTATTAATTCCTCATCTTGAGTTCACCAATGATACCTACTGAGTGGAGTTGATATATCGACCTAGTGTACCTGATAATTCTAAGTTTTGGTAGGTCTTTGAAAATGATAAACAAATTAACAATTTCATGCAATGTATAGAAACATTCACTACTACATTCTTTGAAGGGTCAAATGCGGAATGTAAAGAGTTTTCACCAGAGCGGGCCAAAGAGCTGAGTGATGGGGTTATGTAGTTAAAAGGGAATAAGATTCCTAAAGGGTTTGTATATTTAGATCGTCTCTTTGATTGCCATGATGCTTATAAGAAAAGAAAAGATGAATAGATTCCTGCAGTCCAAGATGTTGGAGGTTATGAAAGAATTAACATTCACACTGAGGAAGATCCCAAATATATAAATCTAGGAAAATGTTGCACACCTGCAGAGATAGAAAGGTTCATTTCTATCCAGTTGGAATACAAAGATTTTTTGCTTGGTGTTATGATGACTTGAAGAACTTCAAGGGAGGAAAATTTCAACATCACATTCATCTGAAGCTTGGAGTGAGTCTTTTTCGGCAAAAGCTTAGAAATTTTAATCCTAAGGTAGCTGAAGCAATATTTCAGGAAGTAGACAAAATGTTAAAAGCCAGGATTATATACCCTAGATTCACCATTCTACTTGGATAGCCAATATTGTCCCTGTCCATAAGAAAAAGGGAGAAATAAGAATTTGTGTGGACTTTAGGAACTTGAATCAGGCCAGTCTCAAAGATAACTACCCATTACCTGCTATGGATCATATTTTGCAAACAATTTCAGGTTCAGCAATGATGTCCATGCTTGACGGCTTTTTCGGTTATAATCAAATCATTGTTTTAGAAAGTGACTAGCATAAAATTGCCTTCATCACTTCCTGGGGTACTTTCGCTTATAATAGGATGCCATTTGGTCTGATCAATGCAGGGGCAACTTTTCAGAGGGAAATGGATTTATCTTTTGGTCATCTAAAAGATAAGATAATTGTTGTATATCTTGATGATTTAACGATTTTTTCTAAGAGGATAACTAATCACCTGAGAGACTTGAGGCAAGTGTTGCAAAGGTGTCGCGAACATGGAGTGTCACTGAACTCAAAGAAGTCAGTATTTGGGGTGACAGAAGGTAAATTTCTTGGTCATATCATCTCTAAAGAAGGAGTAAGAGTGGACCCTGAGAAGGTAAAGGCAATTCAACAACTAAGTCTACCATCAAACAAAAATGTAGTCAGATCTTTCTTTGGATATGTAAATTTTATAAGAAGATTTGTTCTAGATTTTGCAGAAATCACTAGGTAAATTGTAAACTTGATGAGTGAAAAGCAAGCATTCAAGTGGAATGAAGAGGGAAATAAAGAATTTGAATCAATAAAGGAAGCCATTGCTCAGGCACCTATTCTTGTTAATCCATATTTTAAGAAAGATTTTATTATCTATTGTTATGCCTCGGAGCATACCATGTCATGGATTTTGTTACAAAAGAATGAAGGTAATGAAGAAGTCCCAATATCCTTCATGAGTGTTCCCCTCAAGAAACATGAGCTGAAATATTCCCTAATGGAAAAGCAAGTGTATGTGGTCATGAAAGTTGTAAAACAATTTAGGTACTATATCCTTCATTCTCACGTAGTTGTTTATGTGCCTCATTCTGCAGTTAAGAGAATTCTAACACAACAAGGTATAAGAATGAATAATAGAGCCTCATGGGTGTCTAAAATACAAGAGTTTAATTTGAACATTAAACCAATAGAATTAGTGAGGGGACAAGGCCTGTGTAAGTTGACTGCAGAAAGTAAGAATGAAATGACTGAGGAGCTGCCCTTAGTCCTATTTGTTGGGCTTCAAGATTCCTGGTTTGCAGATGTTGCATATTACTTAACCTATGGGGACTGTCTAGCACATCTCTCTCCAAGAGAAAAATGGAACTTGAGACTAAAGGCTGCCAAATATGTTAATTTTGATGATGTGTTGTACAAAAAGGGGTTAGATGGAACTTTCCTTCGCTGTGTGGATAAGTCACTTCAAGAGTCATTGTTAAAGAACTTTCATGATGAAGCCCGTGGTGGTCATTTTTCATCAACATGAACTACGTACAAAATCTTGAGAAATTGTTATTATTGGCCAGGTATGTTCAAGGATTCATACACTTGGGTAGCCAAGTGTGAAAAGTGTAAATTATTCACAGGAAAGCCACAACTTGCAGCATTACCTCTTCGGCCGGTAGTTGTGAACGAACCATTCAAACAACGAGGTTTAGATTTTATAGGTCCCTTGTCACTTACCTCAAGTGCAGGGCATACACATATATTGGTAGCCACAGATTACTTCACCAAATGGGTTGAAGCCATTCAAGTGCGAAAGATGACTTCTGAGATTGTTTGTAGTTTTCTTAAAGAAAATATTCTGGTTCGATTTGGAGTTCCTCAAAAAATTATGGCTGATAATGCAGCTAACTTCTCTTCTGCTGAGATTTCATTATTTTGTTATGATCATGGGATATCCCTCACTTACTCTTCAGATTATTACCCTCAGGGTAACGACCAGGTGGAGTTGAGTAATAAAAATCTAATAAATATTATGAAGAAATTGGTGAGTGAAAATTTCAAAGACTAGCACAAAAGATTGTATGAAGCTCTTTGGGCAGATCGTACATCTTTGAAAAGAGCCATAGGGATGTCACCTTTTCAACTGGTATATGACATGGGGGCTAAAGTGTCACTTCCCTTAAAACTTGCAGCTTCAAAGTTACAGACTGTCATTGAGGATATGTATTTTCAAAATTCCTTGGAGAAAAGGATTATGCATTTGATGAGGATTGATGAAGAAAGAGACAAGCTAGTTGATCGGATCATAGAATATCAAATGAGGATCAAAAAAAAATTTGGTAGGTGAGCCAGGCCATAGAAATTCATGCTGGGTGATCAGGTTTTGCTTTGGGACAAAAGAAGGGAACCAAAAGGAGCACATGCGAAGTTTGAATCATTATGGAAAGGGCTATTTGCAATTTAGGAAGTAAAAGGCCTTAACTCTTTCAAATTAGCATATCAAGATGGTACTATTCTTCCCCTGACCTATAATGGGCAGGATCTGAAGCTATATCAATTATAAGTGGGAGTCCCCAGTGAGCCTTGTACATAAGTTTTGGTTTGTTTAGTTTGTTGTTCCAGTTCCATTTTTGTGTTTGTTTTGGTCCTTTTCGATAATGTTTGTTTGCGAAACCAGAGATCCTAAAGTTCATGTTTTGGTCCCTTACCATCCTAGTCCCCAGTCAGAGCCAATGTTAGTCCTCCCCAGTTTTCATTAAAATTTCAATCGCAAAGGTCACCTTTTCGTTTCTCTTTTCCTTTCGGTCATATATTTTTTGTCTTTGAACTCAAGTCCTTGAACCTTTGTAAAAGTTCAAGGTTCAAAGTTAAAAATGCGCTCAAAAGGGCTTCTCTTAATGACTTTGTTCTATGATAAGGTGAGTGCTTTGTTGTAATTTGTATTGAACTTGAACCGTTGAACCCTTTTTGGTTCAAGGTTCAAGGTTCAACGTTGGTCATGCTTCGGTTTCATCTTCACTCATTAATTGTTATTTGTCTTGTCTCAAAGTTGGTATTCTATGTTGTTCTGTGTTATTTCTCTTGTTTGAACTTGAACCTTTGAAGCATTTTTGGTTCTTGGTTCAAGGTTCAAAGTCTCAATTCTTAAAGACCAAAAATTTCTATGCAGAATTGATACATGCATCATTAAGTAAGTTGGCGACAGGAAAAGAGAATATTTTGAGGATTTCAAAAAGGTTAGTTTCTAAAAATTATGACAAGTAATTATGATAAGGCGTGATCCGTGTGATGAAGTGATCCGAACATTAAATGCATGCTAGCTATATGTCAAATCAGGTGATAGCTCGAACAAACTTCCTTAATTTGTACCACTTGCTAAGTTTTAAGTGTGATTTTGTCTATAATTTTCTTCAGTTGTAATGCAAGCAGGAGAAATTAAAGTTATTTTGTCTGCGTGTAGAAGATTTTCAAGAATTCGCTATTGAAACCAGGTTAGTTTCAGTCATTCTCTCTTCTGCTATATTCTCTTATTCTAGAAATTACTTGTCATTCATTATCCTTTGCTGTGTATAAGTTCATTGCATCCCTGTAAATTTCTTGTAAATGAGAGGTGCCATAATGAGGCCCACCCTACCCAAACTAGGTCGCAATTCTTGCCAGGTTAGTTCACTCGCAAAGATGGGAGATACTTCATTAGCTCTCGCGGACCTCTCTGATTTTCGAGAGAGAGCCAAAAACTTAGTTCATAATTCAATGATGGAAAGAATAGTGAAGAGTGGTTTGGTTGAGGCCACCGCATTCCCCATTGCTGCACCATGCCCAAAGTTGGTACTAGAATGTATGAATAGGCATGATGCAGAGCACATATGCATCCGGAATGTCAATGGCAAAGTACTGTTAAAAATTGATAGAGAAACTATAATGGCAACCATGGGTATACCTCATAAAGAGCCATATGAGGACTGGACTATTGGAACATCATATTCATTCTTCTCTGAGAAGAAGAGCACTTATAAAAGTGTGATTACAAGAAATTGGCTATTGAAGATTCAAAAAGGGGGGTCTAGATTGTCGAAGCCACTTACCAGAGAACACTTCATAGCAGAGGTGCGGGACATTGTCATTCTTTCAAATAGGTTAAAAGAGAATGCCCATGCTTTCTATTGGGAAGACTGGATGTACTTCTATATCCAAGTCATGTTGAATGGGAGCGCCTAACTGGATTGGGGGTAGGTAATTGCAAAAAGATTGCATGAAAGTCTGAACAGGTTTGCAGTAATGAGTGGCTTCTTTATGTCATCTTATATATTTTATATGCTTGCATGTACCTGTGATTGGAATGGGCTTGATCATGAACCCTGGATTGATGGGATAAAGGTGTATGAATATTATCCTCACCCGCAGGAACAAAAATATGCAGAGAATTTTATGAGGTGGAATGACATTTTCGCAGGGAGATTGGTTCACGAGTTGCAGGGAAACATAAATAAAAGATTGACAATAGAGGCCATTTAATTCATCGACATTTATGGTAGTTATTTTATCCAATTTCCCTAGTTCACTTATATTCGAGTTGATGGATTCTAGGGTGAACCTTTCAAGTTGCCCCAGTTTGTGTTAGATAGTTATGTTTTAATTGAGGTATGTCGTCAACTGGCATACATTGGCAAAAAGAGTGGAGGGAAATCCAGGGTGATATTTCCTGTGGAACTTGGCCACTATAGTTGTGCATCTATTTTAGATGCATTGAACCTTCAACTTGAATTCAAAAAGTTCAAGCTTCAACCATATGTTGCCAGATACAAATTTGATAGCCGAGCATTTGCTAGAGAAAATTTAGAAGTGGACAGTGATTTTCGGCATGAAACTCAATTGGAGGATTATTGGGAAAACTGTGTTGATGAGTTTGAAGTTCGAAGAAGGTTGTGGTCAAGGTTCATAATTAAGCAAATTGTCACAATGGGCCTATCCATGAATGTTTATGGGGTACAAGAAGCAGGAGATGAAGAAGTAGTCGACCTCGAGTTTGATGAGAAGATACAGAGACATCTTATCTTGAAAATTGATTGGAGTATAAAAGGGGATGATAGCATTCAGTACATAACCTTTAATGTAATCAGAAGAATAGAGAAATTGTTGAAGGATCGTCATTTCAAACAAAAGCTTGTTCCTGCACTTAAGGATAAGAAAGTTGGTCGAACTCGTGCGGCTTCCCAAACATTTCTTCCTTCTTCTAATGTTGTTATTGATATTGTAGGTGAATGGAAACAAAGGATGGAGAAGACTAAAAATATAGATGTAGCAGATAGTGGAAAATAAATCAGTCAACCTGAAGATTCTGGGAATACTATGGTCGTTGTCACTAGTAATCAACAATCACCATTGCCAAAGGAAACATCCACCACTCCCAAGTGGATGAGTGCCTCACTTACCAAAAAGAGGAATGTCATCCCTATTTCGATCCCAATGGAGGATATGGTTAGCAAATGTCTGGGGAGGACTTCAAAGTCTAAAAGACTCAAAACATAAACCATGATTGATGTGGATGAGCAGACGGGACACTAGGTTGCGGAGGTAGCTAGACCTCCAATAGATAAAGAGATTGAGAATGTTACCAAGAAATACTTTATCATTGAAAAGATCAATCTAGGGACAACTTCTCAGACCGCTGATGTTAAACACTTGGAATCTTCAACGAAAAGGATTTTCACAAGGATCTAGAAGGATGAGAAAGATAAAAGTGAGATGAAGCAAATTATAATACAGATGGTCCAATATATTAATGCAATCCAGAATCCAAATCCTCAGCCTCTCTCCCAAGTTTCTTTATCATTCAACCCAAAATCACCTTTGAATCAAAAGTTACTTGATCATGTTCAAAGGAGTCGAATGATCATAGATGTTTTTAGCGAATGGCTTGAATCAATTGTGCAACAAGAGACAAGTTATATCTCTAATTTGGTCAAAGTGTTTGAGAATGTGGAATATGTTGGGAAAGAGCTAGAAACAGAGATGGTTGCCTAGGAGAAAGAGAAAAGTAAATGGCTGGTTGTGTTAAGGCAGATGAGAGATACATAGAGATATGGGGTAATGAACTTCCTCTCTGAGAAGATGGTGCATGGCCTAGATGACAACATACTCTTTGTTTGCAAAGAAAACATTGACTGGAGGAACTCAATCATTTAGCAAGGACATGAAGAATTCCTCAAGCTTTTAAAAGAATTGAAGGAGTTGACTCACATTATGCAAAAATACATGAAATGCATAGATCTTCAACTCTTAAGAGAAGATAAGCAAACACTTGAGGATTCATCATAGATGATTCAAGCCTTCAAAGATCGAATAAAAAGGGCTTAGGAAGCAAAGTCCTTAACAATTAAGGATTTCTCAAAGGTCGCAAGAGTCGAATCTATGTTGGTTGTCTATTTCGATCATTTGGAGATGCACAAGAGTAAACTCCTACAGGTAGGTAAAAAGAAAGAAGTATGGAAGCAACAGATTTGTAGCATCCTAAAATTGCGACACTTGCAATTTCGATTGCATTTGGGTCTTCACGATGGCGGCGCAACGTTGAACCTGAATGGAGACCTCGAAACCTGTTTACGACATCAAAAACTGCATCTTTTCTGCACCTTGGCCTGATCCTCCTTGCACCCTGTTGTCCCGGGAGGTGGGACCATGGCGCCCAGTGCCCTGGTCCCTCAGGACCATGGCGCCCAGCGCTCTGGTCCCTGGCCCTATTTTGGCCCGGCCTCTTTTTGGGCATCGCGTCTTCAAGTTTGCAATTTGATAAATAATCCTCCTAGGTCGGCCTAAGGTCAGAAAAATCAGTCTCCTAACCCTAATTGACAAGTATATAAACTACATTTCCCCTCTTAGGAAGGGTAGATGGAAAAAAGAAAAAAAACACACGTAGCGGAAGCGATATTCAAACATTCAAGCATTCAAGCATTCCTTCAAGCAATTGAGCATTCTAAGTCTCCATTCAAGGCTAAGTGTTGCATTCAAGACAAGGATTCAACCATTGAAGAGGAGATCACTTACAACATACAACAACATTACACCTTCACATGTAAGAATACAAACATTCTTACAACAAGGTATCAGTACTTGATTTCATTACAAACATTTACATTTACAGCATTCTCATTTCTTGGTTAATTCCAAAACTGAGGTTTGACCTGAAGGCAAACCCCTAATCCCTAACCCCCCAACCGTCCTCTCTTTTTTGTGTGTAGGTTGCAGGTACGCGGCTGTAATTGAAGATCTGGAATCCTTGTGCAGAGACGAACAGATCCCCCTTCGTTTCGCGGATTTTTCGGAGGACCATGTGCACTCCGGGCGCCATCGTCCCGTCAACTTTCGCTCAAATTTGCAGGACAGCATCATCTCAACATTTTACTACTAATTTCAGGTCTGCAGCTTCATCCCGTGTCTCTATCTCCGTCTACAAGCGAATCTTTCCTACTTTCACATACACTACTAGTTCAATCCTTCTATCTACATTCTTTACAAAAGAGGGTATCCTTGCTGTCTCAACCCTTGAAACTCATTTAGAATTCAATCTTGCATTGTGTGGGATTGGATCTTGTGAGTTTCAACCCCTCTTTTTAATGTAAAGTCTCTCCTAAGTGAAAACCGTCAATCCTAGTGACCTCCTTTCTCTCTCCTTGGAGTGGGGGGGACACCTAGGGTTCGATTTTCCGCTTTACAAGATTTTACCCATAGGCGTCCCACATTACCAACTCATCTTAAGCTTCTCAACAACTCACCTGGAATGGCAGAACATTCGAAGTACTCACGGATCACAGGATAGATAGGTTGAAGCCACATCAGTTGTTGGAGCTTGATGGTGCTTTCTTTGCTCGTGGCTCATGCCGCGTTTTTAGTTTAGTTATCGCTTTCAGTTTTATGAAATTAGATTTCTTTAAACTGTGGGATAGAGTTAATTATTTAACTCTAGTTTTAAGTGTAACAAACTATTATAGCCTGGAGGCTATTTATATGGTTGGATAAGCCATTTAAAAGGTCCAAAAAGTTTTGATTGAAGAAGACAAAAACTAAGTTTTTCTTTGGATTTTCAATATAGACAATTCTAGTTTTTGAGTGAAAATAATATTGTGGTTCAATCTTCAAATCTGTGTGTTTGAAAGATTAGTAGTCTTTGTCAGGATATATGCTTATGCGCTGAATATATTTTCTTCATTACCATCTTTATCTTAGTTTGTGGATTCATTGATTTTCTTTATTTAAATAGTACTTCATAGGTGTTCAAATGTCTTTGACCCTCCTTGTCCTATGCGTACAAAGATAGAGTTTGTGAGCTTTATACTGTTAAATAGATATTTTTCAGCATTACTTTGTGTTGACAAATGAATGTGGAAGCCTTTCTCGCTTTCTGGTTAAAAGTGTGTTTGTTTCTTGAGTAACCTGCATAAACATTTATTGAACATCTTATGAGGAGTTGCACTCTTATGTAGAGGGTAAACCAAAGCTTGGTTCACCCAACTATTGGTACATTTGCTTTTTCATAATGGGTGTGTAGGAGTCTTTATTTAAAAAACACATAAAAATTGAAGAAAAGACAAATCTGTTAACCAACACACACACACACACACACACACACACACACACACACACACACATATACATATGTGTATGTGTATGTGCATATATATGTATATACATATATACACATATATGTATACACACACACATACACACATACATACATATATGTATAGATATGTATATATATGCATATATATGTATATATATATATATGTGCATATGTATATATATAGATATGTATATGTATATGTATATGTGTATATATATGCGTGCGTGTGTGTGTGTGTGTGTGGATAAATGTATATGTGTGTGTGTGTGTGTGAGAGAGAGAGAGAGAGAGTGTGTGTGTGTCTATATATATATATATGTATGTATGTATGTATGTATGTATGTATATGTATGTATACATATATACAGACACACACACACACACACATCTATATATATACATATATATATGTACATTTATACACACATACATACATACATACATACATACATATATATATAGGTATATGTATATGTATATGTATATGTGTGTGTGTGTGTGGTGTGTATATATGTATAAATGTATGTATATATATATGTGTGTGTGCGCACATATGTGTGTGTGTGTGTGTGTATAAATGTATATATATGTGTGTGTGTGAGAGAGAGAGAGAGTGTGTATATATATATATATGTATGTATGTATGTATATGTGTGTGTGTGTGTGTGTATACATGTATATATATGTATGTATGTATGTATATATATGTATGTATGTATGTATGTATGTATATATATGTATGTATATATATGTATGTATATATGTACATTTATACATACACATATATGTACATATATATATATGTATATATATAGATATGTATATATATGTATATGTATATGTATGTATATGTGTATGTGTATATACGTGTGTGTGTGTGTGTGTGTGTGTGTGTGTGTATGTATACATACACACACACACACACACACATATATGTACATTTATACATACACATATATATGTGTATGTATAAATGTACATATATATGTGTGTATATGTATATGTATATGTATATGTATATATATGTATATGTGTGTATATATGTGTGTGTGTGTGTGTGTGTGTGTGTGTGTGTGTGTGTGTGTCACGAACCCTATTTTTCCATAATTATTTAATTAGGAAAATAATGTGAAATGAAAATAGAATTGATAATGAAATAAGAAAGGATATTGAATGTACTGATATGAATTATGTACAATTGAATGATTAGTAATAATTTTTATTGTAAATTGGGATCGTCATTGCTAATGAGCGATTGAGTGCAAAGTGAATGCAGGAACAGGTGAACAATGATGAAGGTGAGAACATGGTTCAGGTAGAGTTGCCTTAGCTCTTGTATTTTGTTAGGATAGATGGAATCTCTCACACACCACATTAGGATTTATATTTGCATCTTGAGAGATGGATGATTTAAATGACCTTAACTGAGTGTTTGTTCAAATTGAAATGATAAATTTAGTATGAGTAGTAGATTGATTTAAATAATTATACATGTGCATTGATTGCATGATGTGAGTGGCGATTGAATTGAATTTAAATTGCATGAGTAATGGTGAAATATTATGCTTTATTGTTAAAAGAGATGAAACATATAAACGATTCGAAAACGAATATCGACCCTAGGTTTTTATGTCCTACTTGTTCAGATATGTATACTGTATGGAAAAGCGTACTAATAAGTACTTTTGTAAATTGGTCAATAATATAAAATGTATATGTATATAAGAATTCAATCATATACATATATCAATATCCAATTATAGTGAAATTTGATTACGTCAAGACTTTTGTTTATACATATATGTAATCATTTGAGATCAAAAATATATACGCATTATGTGGATATGAATTCTAATGATAATTCGATTACAGACTTATAAGAGTGTAATTATCAAATATAGGTTTGAGGAAATAAACTATTTTATAATAATCCGATATATATATTTATTTATCAAAAAAGGTTTATCAAAGAATAATTATCAAAGAATAAATATTAAAAAACAAAGTCTAATGTTTTATATTAAAGAAAAGTCATTTATAAATAAATTATTAAAACAAACCATATTACAAATATAATATAATATATCCCTTTATTAAAACAAACCATATTACATAATATATCACTTTATTAAACATATTAATAAAGGTGGCATATTAAAAAAGGTGGTCGACTGTCGAAGCCAAGGGAATAGCCACTTTGGTCGGTGAGTAAATAGACCCCTCCACCCACGGTAGTCTTCCTCCACCAAGGTAGCTGCTGTTAAAAGCTTTAAACACAGGTTATCGTAGAGGCAAAGCTATTAGGTGGGCGTAGCTTAAGGGAGAGAGACCACCACCTACCACCACTACCTCCATACATACATAAACAACGTGTAAACCTCCTCCCTATTTATAAACCAAACACCACGTGCATGAAACTCCTATTAAAGGATACTCCACGTGCAGATCCAATATGGAAGTAGGCGTAGTTTAAGGGATTATTTCAGTCATATTCAACTTTGGTTTCACATCGACCACATTGCAAACATAAACCGTGATGATTATACACGTGAGGTGGCATGAATTAATAAAAGACATGGGTTATCATCCCACGTAAAAACCTTGATCAACATATGAATGAGTTAGTTATTTAAACTTTGCATATTTTAGGTGTTCTAAGGGGTCACATGGTGTCCTAAGGGGTCATAAGACACCATATGACCCCTTAGGACACCATACGACCCATAACAACACTGTATTGTGTCCTAGGGGGTCATATGGTGTCCTAAGGGGTCATAGGACACCATATGACCCCTTAGGACAACATACGACCCATAATGACACTATATTGTGTCCTAAGGGGTCATATGGTGTCCTAAGTGGTCATAGGACACCATATGACCCCTTAGGACACCATACAACCCATAACAACACCATATGGTGTCTTAATGGGTCATAGGACACCATATGACCCCTTACATTTTGTTAGGGGTCATATTGTGTCCTAAGGGGTTATATGGTGTCCTATGACCCCTTAGGACACCATATGACCTCTTAGGACACCATATGACCCATAACGACACCATATTGTGTCCTAAGGGGTCATATGGTGTCTTAAGGGGTCATAACACACCATATGACCCCTTACGACACCATAAAACCCATAACGACACCTAAGGGATCATATCATGTCCTATGGCCCCATAAGACACTATATGACCCCGTAGGTGTCCATACGACCCATAACGATACCATATTGTGTCCTAAGGGTTCATATTGTGTCCTAAGGGGTCATATGGTGTTCTAAGGGGTCATAGGACACCATATGACCCCTTAGGACACCATACGACCCATAACAGCACCATATTGTGTCCTAAGGGGTCATATGGTGTCCTAAGGGGTCATAAGACACCATATGACCCCTTAGGACACCATAGACCCATAACGACACCGTATTGTGTCCTAGGGGGTCATATGGTGTCCTAAGGGGTCATACGACACCATATGACCCCTTACGACACCATACAACCCATAACTACACCTAAGGGGTCATATGGTGTCCTATAGCCCCATAGGACACCATATGACCCCTTAGGTGACTATACGACCCATAACGACACCATATTATGTCCTAAGGGGTCATATGCTATCCTAAGTGGTCATAGGACACCATATGACCCCTTAGGATACCATACGACCCATAACGACACCATATTGTGTCCTAAGAGGTCATATGGTGTCTTAAGGGGTCATAACATACCATACGACCCCTTATGACACCATACAACCCATAACGACACCTAAAGGGTCATATGGTGTCCTATGGCCCCATAGGACACCACATAGGACACCATATGACCCCTTAGGTGTCCATACGACCCATAACAACACCATATTGTGTTGTAAGGGGTCATATGGTGTCCTAAAGTGTCATAGGACACCATATGACATATGACCCCTTAGGACACCATACGACCCATAACGACATCATATTGTGTCCTAAGGGGTCATATGGTGTCCTAAGTGGTCATAAGACACCATACGACCCATAAAGACACCGTGTTGTGTCCTAGGGGGTCATATGGTGTCCTAAGGGGTCATAGGACACCATATGACCCCTTACAACACCATACAACCCATAACGACACCTAAGGGGTCATATGGTGTCCTATGGCCCCATAGGACACCATATGACCCCTTAGGTGTCCATACGACCCGTAACAACACCATATTGTGTCTTAAGGGGTCATAGGACACCATATGACCCCTTAGGACATCATACAACCCATAACGACACCATATTGTGTCCTAAGGGGTCATAAGACACCATATGACCCCTTAGGACACCATACAACCCATAACGACACCGTATTGTGTCCTAGGGGGTCATATGGTGTCCTAAGGGGTCATAGGACACCATATGACCCCTTACGACACCATACAACCCATAATGAGACCTAAGGGGTCATATGGTGTCCTATGGCCCCATAGGACACCATAGATCCCTTAGGTGTCCATACGACCCATAACGACACTATATTGTGTCCTAAGGGGTCATAGGACACCATATGACCCCTTAGGACACCATACGACCCATAACGACACCGTAT
The DNA here is from genome assembly GCF_030272615.1 of Cryptomeria japonica. Lineage (NCBI taxonomy): Eukaryota > Viridiplantae > Streptophyta > Pinopsida > Cupressales > Cupressaceae > Cryptomeria > Cryptomeria japonica. Next base: position 143,374,238 of record NC_081410.1, read on the forward strand.
TGTGTCGTAGGGGGTCATATGGTGTCCTAAGGGGTCATAGGACACCATATGACTCCTTACAATACCATACAACCCATAACAACACCTAAGGGGTCATATGGTGTCCTATGGCCCCATAGCACACCATATGACCCCTTAGGTGTCCATACAACCCATAATGACACCATATTGTGTCCTAAGGGGTCATATGGTGTCCTAAGGGCTCATAAGACACCATATGACCCCTTAGGACACCATACAACCCATAACGACACCTAAAGGATCATATGGTGTCCTAAAGAGTCATATGGTTTAATTTTTATGGTTGTGGCTATCAAACTATAGGGTATAGAGTATATGTTATAGGGTATACAGTAGAAATTTATCAAAGGTTAAAATTTTTCAATGGAAGTCATTTGGTGCTAGCCAAATGAGTTGTACAAAAAAAAGGTTATAGGGTATAGAGTAGAAATTTATCAAAGGTAAAAAATTTCAATGGAAGTCATTTGGCGCTAGCCAAATGAGCTGCATTAAAAAATAGTTATATGGGACCCTTGGCCCCTGATCCAAGCCCACATTCTCTCATTTTATCTTCTTTCTGCGCATGATAAGACAAAAAAATGCTTTTTACATGGTGTTGACATTTTATGCAAGGTTATTTTATACATTCCATTAGCTCTCCACCACCTTTTTTTTCATTTGGCAATGTCAAAGAGGAAGAACATAGTTTTTTTTTATCAAATTTGAATAATTGAGGTAATATTTTCTTTTTTTTAGAATTCAAATACTTATTAAGTGTTATTTTGTTTAAATGTTAGAATAAAAGTGTGAGTCAAAATTGATTATAATCCTATTAGATTTACATTAGATTTAACAATGTATGTGAAAGAAGTTGCATAAGAAAATTATTTGTTTAATGGTTTAAAACAAAATTTGCAATTTCATACATCCTTTTAAAGATCTTATGAAATAATTTAGAAAAGGAATACATGAAATAATTTCAATTTCGTATATCCATTTTAATATATGCATAATTAGGACAGTCATAGATGCATAATTAGGACAATCATAGATGCATAATTTCACTTTATTCTCTTTTATGTGCATGTACATGTAGAAATCATCATCATGTCGAGGAAACGACCAAAATATGTAACACCAGAAGAGCGTGAAGCTAAGAATGCAAAAAAAAGAGAAGGAATGAAGCAACTTCGTGAACAAAGGAAATTGAATACCATAGAAGAAGAGGTGCCAATTGAAGAGGAACATGAAATATCCATCCAATCTAAGAGAGAGACAAAATTGACCACACAAAGGCAACAGATGCAAAACCTTCATGCAATGAGACAATTGAATCCTAAGCTTGAGAGCATGTCTACCACAATTCAAGTTGAAGGCACCCCATCTCTTACATCTCAAGTTGAAAGCACACCATCTCTTATTGGCACACTGTTGGTGTCTACAACATCTCATATTGAATGCACTCCCTCTATGACATTTGACGTTGCAAGTACTTCACGACTGACATCAAGTATTGGAGCTACACCATCTTGTACACCTCAATTTCAAGGTATTGCATCATTTTCATCTCTAGTTGAAGGTATGCCACCTATCCCTAATGTTGTTGACATTCCTAATCTTGAGGTAACTCAAAGTTTGAGAACACCTCCTAGAGTTTCGTATAGAAAGCCTAAGTGTTTGATTGATATTGATGCTAATGTTTTAAAACCAATGGTTGACAAGATTCCGAAGCGTACTTGTCAAAGACATACTAACCAGATATGGAAAATATTTTTTGAGCCTTTAAATGAGACAGGAAGATGCCAACTATTTGTTGAAATGATGAGAAATCTGAAATTTAGGCCTATAATGAAGATTCTTGGGCTAAGAACATCAATTGAATCAAGTGACAAATCTATTGTGAAGAATCTGATGAATGCATATGATACTGTTGGTTCTAACTCACGCACAAAAGATAGTAATGCCACACGACGTGTCATTACATAAACAATTGTAAACACTCAAACTAAGAAAGCTCACCTCCTAGAAAGACAAGTAAACAATTGAAGATAAGTAGACAAACTCTAATGAGAGCTATGGGAAGGCGACAAAGGGCAGATGATCCATACAACAATGAGTTATGGGCATTTTTCAGTAGATTACCACGGAAAGATAAAGCAATTGTTGAAGCCTTGAGATCCCTAATTGAAGATTTTTGGAAGAATAACACAAGGGTCTCTCCAAATCAAAGAGATGTTGTAAGAAGGAGGATTGGTAGTAAAATTCATGATCCACATCCGAAACATTTTTTGGATATGACTCAAACACAATTTTTTGCCAAGTTTCAACATATGTATCCTCAAATAAAAATTAGTCAAAGTTTCTTTGAAACGGTAAAGCCTTTTTATGTCAAAATAAATCACACACACACAACTTATTGTTGTAGACTACATATTGAATTTTCTAACCATTATGATGTTTATCAACACATATGTATAGATTTGCATGCTAACAATGTTTTGCAAGAATGCAACATAAATGGTCCACCGACATCTTCAAGGGAATTCATATCTAGCATCTTATGTGAAAGAGTAGATGGTCAAGTATATTACAATAAGTGTTGCTTGGATGGCACATGTGGTGATTGTGGTGGATTGCAACATTTACAAATTTGTCAACATATGGATATTGGACAAGAAATTGGTAATGAATTAGTAGAATTTAGAAAATATAAGACATTAGCCTACATGCTAAAAGATGGAAAAGAAGCAAAAAGGTGTGAATTGGTTAGTGAGAAGATTCCAGTGTATCAGTTTATGGGCATCTTTCATGAGAATATAGTGTATGAGTATGCAAGGCATAACCATCAAGCTCGTTGGTTGGACTCACAATTTAAGCTATGCAAGGACACATTTCCACTTCATACAATCATTTCAATTGTTGACTTTTCAGAGAACTACACACTACAACCGCAAAATGAGGTGCAATCACAATATTACAACTCCACACAAGTTTCCATATTTGTGCATATAGCATTCATTCATGCACATGACAGTATGGAAGAGGATAGGAAGATAATGAGGGAGTATCATTTTTACATCAGTGATGATTGCTCACACTCTACAAAGTTTGTGCAAGGTTGTTTTCAGATATTCTACGATTATTTGGCTAGCCGAGGCATATCATCCTGTCAACATATCATATGGTCAAATAATTGTGCATCGCAATTTAAGAACTCTCAGATGTTTTATTGGTTGAGTAGGATGCATAAGTTGACTGCTATTCAACATATGTGGAATTTCTTTGAGGCTGGGCATGGAAAAGAGGAGCATGACAGTGCAAGAGCATGTGTTAAAAGAGATTTAGCACGAGAAGAGTTAAAGTACAAAGGGAATGCAAACTTGAAAGATGAAAAATCAATTGTTCAATGGTGCAATGGTACAATTGGTCCAGGTAATCAAGGTAAGTCTTCAGTTTGCAGATTCTTTTGGTTGGTAGATGATACTAACATTGCAAAATTAGAAGATTGTTGTACATTGACAGGATTGAGTGAGCTACACTCTTTCAAAAGCTCTAATGCAGGTTCATGGACTATCCATACATGACAGATGGCATGTTATTGTTCTTCATGTAGAGATGGTGCCTATAATGACTGTGAGTCAAAGGAGTGGGTGGACGAATGGTGTATGAGACCTCTAATCCCACTTGAGACATACCGACCTCCGAGTGCACTACAACTCACATAGATGGAAGCATCAATTGACTTTGACCATGTGTCAGATTTAGTCCAACTAGGTAAATTATCCACACGCAATTTTTTGTACTTAAATTTTTGACCTTAGTTGTTTGCTAAATTCTTCTCACTTTATCATTGCAGGGCATGTTTATGCAGTAATTGTAGCTGAAGACAATGAAGAAGGAACAAATTATTACCTGTGTCATTATGTGGATGCAAAAAAGAAATTGGATCGCCCTGTGGTAGATGGAGAAAATATTGAGTACCCCACAGGATCAGTAGTTTTTACTGGTAGATCGCTTAGAAGGTACCCAGTGAACAAGTCTAACTTGTGGTTGTTCGAGGACTTCGAGACACATAGGAAGATTCTTCATTATTCTAACCTTGTTGTAGCTTCAAATGTTCATTTGATCAGATATGGGGGTAGACCACTAACCAAGAACCTATGGAAGGTTCATGAGTCTGACCATGAGGCCATACTAGACACAATAAAGAGTAGAGCAGATCTAGATGGTTCATTGGATTAAATGTAAATGTAAAAAATTGTAATATCAAATCTTATTTGGATATATGCACATGACTTGTATTTTTGACTACTCGAGGCATTGTAATATAAAAAATTGTGTTTTTGTCTTGTTTTGTGTGATTTTCTGTAAATAATGTCATTTTGGACCATTAGAGATCACATGGGATCATTTCGTGAAGTATACCCTGCTAATATGGTAAAAGATGTAAAAATTGCTCATTTGTTGTCAATCACTCAGAGTGTGAAAAATTGTCAAAATTCGGCATGGTTTTTCTCGATGTTAGTGACATGTAAGAATGATTTGTCTGATCCTATGGGGTCTTTTTGTGGCACTCTAAAAAAGCCTCTCTTGGTTTCAGTAGACTCATATCCAGTTGCTCGTGGCGACACTTTCTCGGTTGTGACAAAAAGTGTCAGATAAGTTCAATCAAAAGTTGCACAATGCCCCATCTTTCAATCTGCTCGTCGCGACACTAAACTGTCAGCTCATACGCATCGGGGTGGTCGGGTTTACACTAGGAATGTCTTCTTTTTTCTCTTCAACTCGCCCAATCGTTGCGGGCCACACCTTAGCAGCGAAATCGTCCAAGTGCTCGAATTGCTCAAAGTTGTCAATATTTGGCATCACATCTCTCAGAGCCCGTTAATCATAATAATGATCTATTTGATCTTGCGGGGTCATGTTGTGGCACTCTAAAAAGGCCTCTCTCAGTTTCAGTAGACTCAGATCCAGTTGCTCGTGGTGACACTTTCTCGGTTGCGACAAAAAGCGTCAGATGAGTTCAATGAAAAGTTGCACAGTTCCCCATCTTTCAATCTACTTGTACGCATCGGGGTGGCTAGGTTTATGCTAGGAATGCCTTCTTTTTTCTCTCCAACTCACTCAACCATTGCGGGCCACACCCTAGCAGCGAAATCGCCCAAGTGCTCAAATTGCTCAAAGTTATCAATATTCAGCATCGCATCTCTCGGCGCCCGTTAATCATAAGACCAATCTATCTAATCCTATGGAGTTGTGTTGTGGCACTCTAAAAAAGCCTCTCTTGATTTTGGTAGACTCAGATCCAGTTGCTTTTGGCGACACTTTCTCAGTTATGACAAAAAGCGTTAGATGAGTTCAATGAAAAGTTGCACAATGCCCCATCTTTTAATCCGCTCGTCACAGTACTGAACCGTCAGCTTGTACATGTTGAGGTGGCTAGGTTTACACTAGGAATGCCTTCTTTTTTCTCTCTAACTCGCTCGATCATTGTGGGCCACACCCTAGCAGCGAAATCGCCCAAGTGCTCAAATTGCTCAAAGTTGTCAATATTCAACATCACGTTTCTCAGCGCTCGTTAATCATAAGAATGATCCATTTGATCCTGTGGGGTCATGTTATGGCACTCTAAAAAAGACTCTCTTAGTTTCGGTAGACTCGGATCCAGTTGCTCGTGGTGACACTTTCTCGGTTGTGACAAAAAGCGTCAGATGAGTTCAATGAAAAGTTGCACAATGCCCCATCTTTCAATCCGTTCCTCGTGACACTAAACTGTCAACTCTTACTTATCGAGGTGGCCAGGTTTACACTAGGAATGCCTTCTTTTTTCTCTCCAACTCGCTTGATCGTTGCGAGCCACACCCTAGCAGTGAAATCACTCAAGTGCTCAAATTGCTCAAAGTTGTCAATATTCGGCATCGCGTCTCTCGGTGCTCGTTAATCATAAGAATGATCTGTCTGATCCTACAGGGTCATGTTGTGGCACTCTAAAAAATTTTCTCTCAGTTTCAGTAGACTTGGACTCAATTTCTTGTGGTGACACTTTCTCGGTTGCGACAAAAACCATCAGATGAGTTCAATGAAAAGTTGCACAATGCCCCATCTTTCAATCCACTCATCATGGCACCAAACTGTTAGCTCGTACACATTGGGGTGGCTAGGTTTACGCTATAAATACCTTCTTTTTTCTCTCCAACTCGCTCAATTGTTGCAGGCCACACCCTAGCAGCGAAATCGCCCAAGTGCTCAAATTGCTCAAAGTTGTCAATATTCGGCATCACATTTCTTGGCCCTCGTTAATCATAAGAACAATTCATTTGATTCCGTGGGGTTGTGTTTTGGCACTCTAAAAAAGCCTCTCTCGGTTTCGGTAGACTCGGATCCTGTTGCTTGTGGTGACACTTTCTCGGTTGCAACAAAAAGCGTCAGATGAGTTCAATGAAAAGTTGCACAATGCCCCATCTCTCAATCCGCTCATCGCGGCACCAAACCGTTAGCTTGTACGTGTCGGGGTGGCCAGGTTTACGCTAGGAATGCCTTCTTTTTTCTCTCCAACTCGCCCGATCGTTGCGGGTCACACCCTAGCAACGAAATCGCCCAAGTGCTCAAATTGCTCAAAGTTGTCAATATTCGGCATCACGTTTCTCAATGCCTGTTAATCATAATAACAATTTGTCTGATCTTGCTAGGTCATGTTGTGGCACTCTAAAAAAGCCTATCTCGATTTCTGTAGACTCGGATCCAGTTGCTCGTGGCGACACTTTCTCGGTTGCGACAAAGAGCGTCAGATGAGTTCAATGAAAAGTTGCACAATGCCCCATCTTTCAATCCGCTCATTGCAGCACCAAACCATCAGCTCGTATGCATCGAGGTGGCCTTGTTTACGCTAGGAATGCCTTCTTTTTTCTCTCCAACTTGTCCAATCATTGCGGGACACACCCTAGCAACGAAATCGCCTAAGTGCTCAAATTGCTCAAAGTTGTCAATATTCGGCATTGCGTTTGTCAACGTCCGTTAATCATAAGAACGATCTATTTGATCCTACGGGGTCATGTTATGGCACTCTAAAAATGCCTCTCTCGGTTTTGGTAGACTCAGATCCATTTGCTCGTGGCGACTCTTTCTCGGTTGTGACAAAAAGCATTAGATGAGTTCAATGAAAAGTTGCACAATGCCCCATCTTTCAATCCGCTCGTCGTGGCACCGAATCGTTAGCTCATATGCATTGGGGTGGCTGGGTGTATGCTAGGAATGCCTTCTTTTTTCTCTCTAACTCGCCCGATCATTTCGGGCCACATCCTAGTAGCGAAATCGCCTAAGTGCTCAAATTGCTCAAAGTTGTCAATATTTGACATCACGTTTGTTGGTGCCTGTTAATCATAAGAACGATCTGTCTGATCCTGCGGGGTTGTGTTATGGCACTCTAAAAAAGCATCTCTTGATTTTGGTAGACTCGGATCCAGTTTCTCATGGCAACTCTTTCTCGGTTGCGACAAAAAGCGTCAGATGAGTTCAATGAAAAGTTGCACAATGCCCCATCTTTCAATCCGCTCGTTGCGGCACCAAACTGTCAGCTCATATGCATTGGGGTGGCTAGGTTTATGCTAGGAATGTCTTCTTTTTGCTTTGCAACTCACCCGATCGTTGCGGGCCACACCCTAGCAGCGAAATCGCCCAAGTGCTCAAATTGCTCAAAGTTGTCAATATTCGGCATCGCATTTCTCGGCGCCCGTTAATCATAAGAACGACCTGTCTGATCCTGTGGAGTCGTGTTGCGACATTGAACCATCAGCTTGTACATGTTGGGGTGGCTGAGTTTATCCTGGGAATGCCTTCTTTTTGCTCTCCAACTCGCCTGATCGTTGCGGGCCACACCCTAGCAACGAAATTGCCTAAGTGCATGCATTAGATGAATATAAGTTTATGGGCTATGCAATTTTTTTAAAATGGGTATTGGTTCAATGGTGTTTTACATTGTCTAATTTTGGTTCTTTCCATGTTTCCTTTATATAGTCTTATTTGGACTATCACTATTGAATTTGTGTTGATCTCCATAAGCTTGTGTCTTGGATTACAAACACATATTTAGGTTCAAAGCTTAAGTAACAATAAACTTTGTGCAATTATTCATCTAATCATTTGTACTACAATTATGGATAACCATGATAAATGATTTGCATTAACCAAAAAGCTACAAATCCATGCAACATTGTATACCATTAAAACTATCAAATATATCCAATACAAACAAATAGGCTTGCCAAAAACCATATGGACTTAGAATTTCACATATTCATAAAACAAAACATATGTTCAAAATTGCTATAAAGGCATACAACATGATATCCAATAAAGTGAAATAGGGGCTTGCCAAAAGCCATATGGACATAGAATGTCACATACTCATAATACAAAACATATGTTCAAATTTGCCATATAGGCATACAACATGGTATCCAATAAAGTCAAATAGGAGCTTGCCAAAAGCCATATGATGATAGAATGTCACATATTTGTAATACAAAACATATGTTCAAAATTTCCATATAGGCATACAACATAGGACCCTATTCTATTCGTTTCCCTCTAGGGGAAGGAAACAGATCATGAGATATCTTTGCCTGTCGAAGGGATGGAGATGTATATGATGCAGGTGTCTTTCGAGTACGTCCACTCAACCTCCTCTCCAGACTTTTTTGTAACTCCACCTAATACAATGAAAAGAATGATGTTAGCATATACAAAAATTGAATTTTAGAATGACATATAATATAATAGTCACTTACCGTATACAAATAATCATGATGTTCATCCACAACAGGTGCACGTTCATGATCTGGAGTGACAAGCCCCTCCTATAAGCATCACAATATAAATTAAACTAAATACAAGTGTCATTAAAATTTTCAATAACATATTATTAAGATAACAAATGTAATGCTAAATTTACTAAATTTACAAATATGTCTCATCCTTCTGTTAAAGCAGTTGAACTTGCTACTACTGTAGCAACACCACGCTCCATTGATTCACAGACAGCAGGAGGAGTCTCTGATGTCAACATCTGAAAATTAAACAAAGTATATTGATTAATCACCAAAACTATCTATATTATTTAATAACAACATTAAAGATAAATTGTTTACCTGGGTGAAAGATTGTCGATGAAATACACTACGAGGTGTTGATGTTGAAGCTCTAGCATCAAACTATTTGACATCCAAAATGAGTAATTAGAAAATCATTCACATAAGGTTCAACTATCTACATATAATAATTATATTTCTTCACTCGTTGTATACCTGTGGAGTCGACGAAGTAGTGAAAAAAGGTGTTGCAGGAATGTTGCTAGTATTGTAAACACTTTGACCTGGGTATCAATGCCAAATGTTTCATTGAGCAAGGATTCTATCATGACAATGTTCTCTGTAGAAAACTCCGCTCGTGCACGTGCATTCTCAAAACTATTAGGATCATAAGTGCAAAGAGAACCACAAGATCAACAAAAATGAGCTAGAATTCGATGCCTAGAAGAATCAACATCATCACTTGCATCACCCTCTACTAGAGGCCTAGCATGCTGTATAAGGTTCTGAGTGAGTGAGATAATAGAGTCTAGAGTTTCGACCTCAATACTCTCCTTTACAATGAAAGGAATAATAACATGCTCCACCATAGGTCTGGCCAAGGGTCTTGGTGGGAGATTTGGATCACGCTGCGCACCCTCTCTATCATGCGAGGAGCCCCCAACTCTACCTTGGAAATCTAGAAAATCAAAATAGTTTGGGATCTCATTAAGGACAAACTCACAATACAATTTTCTCAAAAAGTATTGGGGTACCTCATGATTATTGCATGGGGGCTGATCAAATACCATCCACCACCTATCTGAAAAAGTGTTCTTAATCCCTTCATGATGACACTAATGAATAGGGAATCTCCTACATCCAAGGTGTAAAGGTTGATTCGTTCGGGGGTTCGTAAAAAGAGCACACAAGTCAAATTTATTAATTTTCTTTTTCTTCACTGCCGCATATGATAGTTTGTCAACATAAAATTGCTTTTGTTCTTCCTTCTTACGGGACCAAAAATTTATTTGCCCACTCACAGATTGTATGTGAGATACAATAGATTGCAAAGAAATGGCAAGGTTTGTCCCATGGGAGTTTGTTCTAGTGGGATCTTTTAGCCTTGTGATTAAACCTTCAAGCTCTTTTTGGCTATTTTCTATTTGACCTAATAGGTTTTCTTGTGTATGTATGGGATGCCTAGGGATTGTAGGAGGTTCTTGATGTGCTTCTTCTTCAATATGGTCTTCATGAGGAGGTGATTGATGTGCTTCTTCTTCAATATGGTCTTCATGAGGAGATGATTGAGTGTTTTCAACATTTTCTTGTCTAATCTCATTTCCTGATAATGAAAATAAATTTAAATCAATACACCTAGTTTAATCTTCAAATTAATAAAAAAATGACAATAAGAAAATAAAAAACACATACCTCTTCGAGCTCTTCGATGGCGTGGCGACATTTTGATGAGAGATGGACAAATTAGTGCCCAATTTCAAGCTTTTACAAAGGGCGAGCACAAGAAAATGGCACCCGAAATTGCCAAAATGTGGGTTTGGAATGCAGAATGCATCCAAAATGTGGAGTAGGGTTTTTTTGAAGTTTACAATGCACATAAGGTGCGCGCCTTACAAGGCATGCGCACTACAAGGTTTGGCACACCAAGCCTATAGGGTGAGTGCCCTATAGTGCGTGTGCCTTATAAGGCGTGCACCTTATTCACTTTTTAAATTTTTTTTGAAGTGTGGAACCTTTTTGGTACCACAACTTCATGCGTATACCCTTATTTATGTTGCAATTCTGGTTTGAGTTGTCATTATGACATATGGTTGTTATACCCCTTGGTGAGGTGTTATTGTGTGATCCTATTGTTGTGATCCATTGTGTGTTATGTTCCAAAGGTCAATCCTAGGTTATTGATTTGTGCATTCTTCACCTGTATTTTGTCAAGATTAGATATGGCTGTCAGTTTCACCATAGGGTTCTCATAGAGAGACCATACTTGATAGTGTCCTATGGGAGAGTGGCTTTCAAGTGGGGACCGCACCCGAAGTGGTTGGCAGGATAACCCCTCAAAATTCAGTTAATAAGTGATAATCTAAAAATTGATTAGGGGTGGGTAGTTATAATTTTAATTAAGATATTGCACCCCGCACATGGTTGAGTGCTCGTATAGGCTCAAGGTATAGTGGGAAGGCCTAGAATGGCAAACTTACCACCTTTTCTTAAAGAAAGGTTGGTAGGGTCTGCATGATGCTTAGATGGAGCCAGGGGTTCAGGAAAGGTTACCAGGATAACCCAGGATGGGGGCTGGGACCTATGGAGGCCTTCCTAGGGTAACCAACTTAAGCCATGTGATGACGCTCTCTCTTTAGGGTCACTAGTATTTTGTGAGTCGAGCCACATGAGTATAGTGGAGTCATGTTCTACTATTGTACTTGTCTTGTTTTTCTTGCTTGAGGGTCTTCTGCTATCTCCTAGCATGGTGGGGTGGTTCTATTTTAGGATCACATGGTCGGGTAGTAGTGCCACTTCCCATTGGATATTTCGGTTCGTACCTTCATGCGAGGATTGGCTTCGCTGGTGTACCTTTGGTTTGTGATTCATTTATCAACTCATGTTCATGATTATTGTACCTTTGAGACCCATGTGGTCATTGTATCAGTAATCTATGTAACCTTGGCATTGTAATTATGTATTTCATTTGTGCTATTGGAAGCCATGTAATTATTGAATACTATAATCTTAATTCAGTTGAATGTATGTTATTTCAGTTATCTTTATTCGTATGTGTAAATGCTTCATTGAAAATAAATATATTATATCACTTTAAATCTTTCAATGTGAAATTCAGTTTATGAATATGAATTAATTAATTGCAATTGAGTTTCCTAATTAGATGGGTGATTGGATTGACATTATGATGTTGTTTTAGTTATGAAGTAATCTTCGTTGGCAACCCTTTAGGATGTCATTGTTAGACTTCCACTTGTGTTAATAAATGTGCAATGTAATAATTAGTGCACTTAATCTTTAAAAAAAAATTTTATTTCACCCTTAAGTTGCCTTGTAGTGTTGCATTCATTTAGGGTTTCCGGCAGGGCATTACATTTGGTATTAGAGCCCAAGTTTCAACACTGGGTACTCTGGGATTGTAGTGAGCCCATTCAGCATGACCTTTTGTGTAGGTCTTAGTGTTTGTGTTTCCCTTGTTTTATCCTTGCCGTAGATCTGAACCATTTTCTCTTTTGCAGTGTTAGGTCATGGCTAAGAAAGCTAGGGGAGTTGGTCATGTTGGTGGCCGCAATAGAGGCAGAGGTGGGGGACAGGGTCGAGGTTCAGACCGCCATAGTTCTTCACCACCACCCACTCATGTGAGTGTGGAGTAGGAGCAGTCTGTTCATCAGGATGAACATCATACAGAAGAGCAGGTTCTCGAAAGGGAAGAGCTGAGACCAATGTTTCAGGAGGTTCTAGCCAGGCTAGGCCCCAGGCCTGAGGGTGAGCAGTCAATCCATGCTCAGGTTGGGGAGTCACATCAACAAGTTCCAGAGAGAGAGAGAGAGAGAGAGAGGTCTGCTAGAACAAGGGAGGTCCCAGCTAATCAGAACCCAGCTCCCATGGGTCACATTAGGGACTTGATGAGGACCAAATTGTTCGGTCCTAGAGACAACTGAGAGGGGGGGGGGGGTGAATCAGTTGTCAAATAAATTCAAACCAAAAACAACTTAACTCAACTTAATGCTTAATATTGGTAAACAAAACTTTAATGCTGGTAGACAGTTTATCAGTTTATTGCAGTACCCATAAAGAATAATGCATGAAACAGAAAGATAATAACATCCACAACACATAACATCAATATTTGTACGTGTAAACCCTGTAAGGGGAAAAACCATAGTCGGAAACCTTACCCACAATCAGATGATACTACTACAGATAGTATGTGTATACAAATGGGGTCTGCACATGCAGAAAGGCCAAGCGCCTAGAGCTCACTTCTCAAACACAAAATGGGAGTCACACTGACTACAATTGGATGATTAAATCCAATAATGATGTACTACTCAAAATAGCATCTTCACATGCTGGATTCAATACCGGTGTAGTTCTGATTGCCTTCACAAAAACCTTCCTTCAACCTTCAAATGATGTCTGTGTGTATAGCTCTGCTTATTCTCGCATATACTGAATTATTATTCTTTCTTCGATCACATATCAATCTTACAAATAAGATCTTACATTTATACCATAACCTAAGACCAATTTTAGTAGGTCAGCTCTAAAAGATATTACAATAAAAACAATTTACAAGTAAATCAGTAACCGATGCAATATCCGATTCAACATGTCATCTTAATGCATTTACAACAATAATAAATCAACTCAATAGTGTGTCATGCTGATCTGGAATAGATAAGCCTGCTGGTGCTTATTCTGGACCTATTTGCTAGTAACAACAAATATGAAAACTCGAATATACCAACGAACAAATCTCCAAGACAAAGTGTCAAAATGATGTCTTCGATATAACCAAGTGTTTTCCATATCAATCCAAGTGCCGGTGAACAATATATCATGTTGGTGTACCAGATACCAGTGACTATGCATAAAGCCATTTGCTTGCCGGTGAACATTGACTATGTTCCAAAGTGCCAGAGTTGATAAGTGTTAGTAGGTGTTGACATCAATGACAAAACCATACCAAAATACCAACAATCTCCCCCTTTGACATTGATGGAAACACAAGATGGAAAAACCATCAAAGTGCCAAAACAGAAATGCCAAATACCAAAAACCAACAATCTCCCAAAAGAGATCATAACCAGAAATCAAAATTCAGATAGAGAGTAATCAATCTCTCCAACAATATCTCCCCAAAGTAACAATCTCTGCCCCCGGGAGTAACATGTGTTTTCCTTATGTTTTTCCATATCAATCTCTCCCCCTTTGACATCAAATGCCAAAGTAATACAAAAACCAGATTCAAATACAAAATACCAACTTCTCCAACTACTCCCCCTGAGAAGTAGCTCTCCTCATCAAGGCCGGAATAAAAAGATTTCTTTGTTAATTCTGTCGGTTGATGACAAACATCAACTGTCTAAGTCTCTAATGGTGGGGGTATGACCCCAAGCTGATCTCTGAGATATTCAAAGGTTTCTTTAGGTAGAGGTTTAGTGAAAATATCTACAATTTGCTCTTTAGTATTCATATAAACCAGTTTTATTTCTTTTGCTTCAACATTCTCCCTTAGAAAATTCAGTTTGATAGAAACATGTTTGGTTTCAGAATGTAGTACCAGATTCTTAGATATATCAATTGCTGCAGTGTTATCACAATAGATAGTTATAGGTTCCTTGCATTTTACCTTTATATCCTTCAACATTTGCTTAAGCCATAATACCCATGTACAGTTGGTTGCTGTTGCAACATATTCTGAGTCAACTATTGATAAAGATGTGCAACTTTGTTTCTTACTCAACCAAGAAAATTAACCTGCTTCCAAGAAAAAATGCTCCACCGGTGGTGCTTTTTCTGTCATCCATATCTCCTGCCCAGTTTGCATCTGTTTATGCAAATAATTCAAAGTTTTCATCTCTAGGATACCATAAGCCAATATTTGTAGTGACTTGTAAGTACCAGAAAATCCTTTTTACTGTTGATTCATGATTTTCTTTAGGATTAATTTGAAATCTTGAAACAATACATACTGCATTCATAATATCAGGTCTTGTTTGTGTCAAATATAGTAGGCCTCCTATCATAGATTTATACATAGTCAGATTAACAGGTGTAGATTCATCCCTTAGAGATAATTTGTCATTTGTAGTCATAGGTGTGCTTACCAGTTTAGAGTTTTCCATTCCAAATTTCTTTAGTAGCTCCTTCAAGTACTTAGATTGACTCAAGAATATACCTTTATCAGTCTGTGAAATCTGCAATCCTAAAAAGAATTTTATCTCTCCAATCATATACATTTCAAATTCTTGTTGCATTTCAATAGAAAAGTCTTTACATAATCCATCTTCTCCTCCAAAGATTATATCATCAACAAAAACTTCTATAACCAAGATGTCATCATTAGTCACTTTGTAGTATAGATTGATGTCAGCATTACCTTTAGAAAAACCAATCTTCAAAAGACATTTATCCAACCTTGCATACCAAGCTCTTGGAGCTTGCTTCAACCCATACAAAGCTTTCCTTAACCTGCAAACCATATCTTTGTTATTTGTCAAAGAAAATCCATCAGGTTGTTCAATGTAAACTTCTTCTTCAAGATCTCCATTCAAAAATGCACATTTGATATCCATTTGATATACTTTGTAGTTCTTGTGTGCTGTAAAAGCCAAGAATAATCTGACTGCCTCAATTCTAGCTACCGGTGCAAAGGTTTCATTGTAATCAATTCCTTCTTTCTGTGAATATCCCTTACACACTAGTCTTGCTTTATTTCTGATTACCTTACCATCTTCATTAAGTTTGTTTCTAAATACCCATTTAGTTCCAATTACATTTTTTTCTTTAGGTCGGGGAACTATTATCCATGTGTTATTCTTTTCAATTTGTTCTAATTCTTCTTCCATAGCTTTAATCCAATGTTTATCTTCACATGCCTCATTAATTGATGATGGTTCAACTTGATAAATAAGACATACCTCTTCATTTGCCAGTCTTCCTCTTATCATAACTCCTTGATACTTGTTCCCAATTATCTGATCTTCAGAGTGATTCAGTCTTACATACCGGGGTGTCTTCGTTTGCCGTTGTTCCTTAGTTATAATGGAATTTTCAGATGATACCGATGTAACTGGATCTTCATTCTGTACCGGTGGGTTCAATGTAGGTTCATTTGTCAGTATCTCTGTTGTCGGTTCAGAGTCTATATACCTTGAAGTTCCTCTAAACTGTTCATCAATCTTCACATTTGTACTCTCAACAATTTTCTGCAATTTTTTGTTAAAACATCTATATGCCTTGCTCTTAGATGAATAACCAATAAATATTCCTTCATTGGTTCTAGGATCAAATTTGCCAATATACTCATCTCTTCTAATATATCATTTGCTTCCAAATATTCTGAAATATTTAGGAGTAGGAGTAATACCAAACCATAGTTCATGAGGGGTCTTATCGTTTTCTCCTTTGATGCGAACTTTGTTGAAAGTGTAGACTGTTGTACTCACTGCTTCTCTCCAATATACATGTGGTATATTTTCTTCTGATAACATACTTCTAGCTACATCCAAGATAGTTTTGTTTTTCCTTTCTACAACTCCATTCTGTTGTGGTGTCTGGGGTGTTGATAACTATCTTATAATTCCATTCACTTCACATAATGTATTAAATTCCTTAGATGTAACTTCTCCTCCTTGATCTGATCTCGGACATTTGATTTTCTTACCAGTTTCATTTTCTACCATTGCCTTGAATAGTTTGAATTTCCCAAGTGCTTCCGATTTTTCTCTGAGAAAAGTAACCCAACACATTCTAGAATAGTCATGAATGATTAGCATGAAATATCTATCACCTTGTAAGCTTTTAGTTCTAGCTGGACCACATAAATTAGTATGAATTAATTCAAGAGCATTATTGTATTTTTCTGGAATACTTTTCAAAGATGCTCTAACTTGTTTTCCAAATTAGCATTCCTTACATACCGGATTGTGAGGTTTAACAATCTTAGGTAAATCTCTAACTGCCTTAGTAGTACTAATTTTCACAATGCAATCAAAATTTACATGACAGAGTCTCTTATGCCATAGCCAACTTTCATCAATGTGTACAATTAAGCATGTCTTTTCTTTGTTATTCAAATGAAAGATATTACCTCTAGTTTGATTACCAGTTGCAATTTCCAAACCAGTTCCGTTCATGATTTTGCATTTTCCATTCTTGAATTGTAACTGAAATCCTTTCTCAACTAATTGACCAACACTCAATAGATTCTTCTTTAAACCTTCAACATAGTAAACATTGTCAGTATTATGCTTACCATTAAGAGATATAGTACCCTTACCTTTGATCAAACAAGCTTTATCATCTCCAAATCTTACTAAACCTCCATTATATTCCTGAAAAGTCAAGAATTTACTTTTATCACCAATCATGTGATGTGAGCATCCTGAGTCTATGATCCATTCATCCTTTACTTCAACTTTAGCTGCCAAGGCCTGCTCTACCAGTTGAATAGTAGGTGCTGGTGGATCTTCTGTTATAGAAACAAAGACGCATCCATTTTCTGTCGGATCCTCATCAGAGTCATCAGTGACTCCTTCATCAGCAAGATAACAAGATTTAAGATAACAAGATTTTTCTTTATTCTTCTTAAATCTGTATCTCTGATATTCAGGGTTAGGCTTGTATGTCCTTCTAGCTTCTTCTCTTAGTCTAGCATTTCTATCAGGGCATCTTAAAGCCATATGACCAATCTTATTATAGTTAAAACATTTAAAGGGTGCTTTACCTTCATACTTACTTCCAACTGGACCTTTAGGCATTTCCCTTGCAAATAGTGCTTCAAGTTCTTCATTTTCTCTCCTACTTTCTTCAAGTTCTCTTGCATAAAAGGCTTTCCAATTAGATTTGTCAAATGATGGTGCAGATGATGTTGATGCCTTAAAAGCTAAATATGTCTTTATAGTAGCAATAGGACCAAATTCCTCAATTTCAAAAGCTAAAAGTTTTCCAATCAATGTATACCTATTTACTGATGTATTAGGCATTGTTCTTAGCTCATTTATAGCAGTAAATTTCATTTTGTATGCCAGTGGCAATCCTCTTAAAACTTTTGAAACAATTTCATCTTCACTTAAGGTTCCTCCACAACATTTAATACCTAAAACAATTTCATTTACTCTTTCCATAAAAGCAGTAATCCTTTCATCTTCTTCCATTTTCAGATTTTCATACCTGACTCGGAAGCTTTCAAGTTTTGCAATTTTGACTATGGAATCTCCTTCATTCAATGTTTCCAAATGGTCCCAAATAGCTTTAGTAGTAGATCTATCTGATAATCCCATGATTTGCTGATCTGATAATGCGCTTAAAAGTGCTTCTCTTGCTTTGCAATCATTTTCCTCATCTTTAGCCAAGTTAGGTGGATTAGGTTGACTCTGAGTAGGAGCAGTATAGCCATTCTTTGTAACTTCCAGGATGTCCTTCCCAATGCAATTCAGATGTGTCTCCATCCTGATCTTCCATATGCCATAGTTGGTTCCATCAAGTTTAGGATTGTCCTGCCTAAAATAGTTAGAAGACATTGGATCTCCTCAAGTTGTTAAACTTCTGCAAAAGAGGACTTCGCTTCGATACCAATTGTTAGGTCCCAAAGACAACTAAGAGTGGGGCGGGGGTGAATTAGTTGTCAAATAAATTCAAACCAAAAACAACTTAACTCAACTTCTTAATACCGGTAAACCAAACTTTAATGTTGGTAGACAGTTTATCAGTTAATTGCAGTAGCGGTAAAGAATAATGCATGAAACAGAAAGATAATAACATCCACAACACATAACACCAATATTTGTATGTGGAAACTGAAAGGAAATACAAAAGCAAGGAAAGAAAAATAAAATCCAAGAAAGTTTATTGATGAAGTAAATGTTACCAAGAGAAAAGCAAAAACCTTGGAGCAATCACCCAAATGTGAAGAAGGAGGCACAAGAACTTTTGAAAGGGGAAAAGCAAAGAAAAACCCCTTGTGATATTATGAATGAGGCAATGCCTAAAATGAGAGAGAGAGAGAGAGAAAGAAGCTCTTTACAATATTGTCATTAAGAAGAAATGAGAGAGGAGACATCTCTTAAATAGAGATGAGGAGAGGAGTTACAAAGTAACTCCCAAATCTATGAATGCCACCATTCATAAAATGTGTGTGTCATGTGTCCACATCCTCTTATGGAGGAAATCTAATATTCCTTAATAAAGGAAAATAAAAGAAATGACTTGTCCTCACACATGTACTAGAGGACAAATTACATGTAGTAATTCCAAAGGAATATCCTAAACTAAATACAAATAAACCTAAGCTAAGTAAAGATTAAATATTCTAACACCCCCCCTTAAGCTTTACTTGGGGAGCTTACATCAAACCCTTCAATGGGTTGTAATCCAAGATTTTTACAATGAAATCGGAACTTTTCTTTACAAAGTGGCTTGGTCAAAATATCTGCAACTTGGTCTTCCCCCTTGCAATAGAGGAGTGAAACTTGCTTGTCTTCAATTTGATCTCTAATAAAGTGGTGTTGGAGAGCAATGTGTTTTGTCCTTGCATGGAAAACTGGATTTTTAGCCAAGGCAATGGCACTTTGGTTGTCACAGTACAATTGAGTTGGTTCGTGTTGAGGTAGACCCAAATCTTCAAGTAGTCTTCTAAGCCACAAGACTTCTTTGGAAGCATTAGTGTATCCTTTGTACTTAGCTTCAGTGGATCCAAGAGAGGTAGATTGTTGCTTTTTACTATTCCAAGAAATCGCTCCTGAACCAACAAAAAAATAATAACCACAAGTAGATTTCCCATCATTGGGATCTCCACCTAGATCGGAATCAGTAAAACCTTTTAAAGTAAAATCAGAATTTGCATCATAAAACAAACCTACATTAATAGTTCCTTTAATATATCTTAAAATTCTTTTAGCAACTTTAAAGTGTGTTTGTTGAGGTTTAGACATGAATCTTGAAACCAAACCTACACTATAAGCAATATCTGGCCTAGTAAGAGTTAAATAATTTAAACTTCCAACTAATTATCTATACAAAGTAGGATCAACAAGAGGAGTTTGCATATCAAGCATTAACTTAGTGCCTAATTCAATAGGAATTGAAACATGATGAGCATCATTCATTTTAAACTTATCTATGAGATCTTGAGCATATTTACTTTGAGATAAGAAAATTCCTTTAGAGGTTTGCCAAATTTGCATTCCTAAGAAATAATGTAAAAGACCTAAATCAGTCATTTGAAATTTTTGATTAAGTTGAAACTTAATATCAGAAATCAAAGTATTGGAACTTGAAGTAAGAATCAAATCATCTACATACAAGATAATAATTATAATATCATCTTCACTATGTTTAATATACAAGTTAGGATCATTTTTACTTCTAATAAAGCCTTGCGAAAGAAAGAATGTATTAATCTTTGAATACCACTCCCTAGGAGATTGCTTTAATCCATAAATTGATTTCTTTAATTTACAAACTAAGTGTGCATTACCTTCTTTAATAAAACCAGGAGGTTGAGACATATAAATTTCCTCATGTAAATCACCATTAAGAAAAGCACTTTTAACATCCATTTGGTGAATAGGCCAATTCATTCTATAAGCTAAAGCAAGCAGAAGTTTAATTGTAGGCATTTTAGCAACAGGAGCAAAAGTTTTAGTATAATCTAAGCCTTCAATTTGAGAAAAACCTCTAGCAACTAATCTAGCTTTAAATTTACTAACTTGATTATTAGCATTCAATTTGGTTTTATAAAGCCACTTGCAAGAAACAAGATTTTTACCATGAGGCAAGGGAACTAAATCCCAAGTTTGGTTAGAAATTAGAGTATCATATTCTTCCTTCATTGCTTTTTGCCAATGTGGTTGATTTTTAGCTTGATCAAATGTTTTAGGATCATTAGAATTCATAATAGTAGTCATTAAAGCATAATTACAATAATTAACTCTTCTAGCTTGAAGTCTATCCATTCTAGCTAAGTATTCATCACTATCTTGAATTAAAGATTTAAACCATTTAGGTCTTCTTTTAGAAGTAATGGATTCATCACTAGAAGATGAGTCATGAGGAGTAGAGTTATTATTATCATCATCATTATCACTAGAAGGAATAGAAAGAGATGCATTAGGAGTAGGGTTAAGAGAAGGAGGTTGGTCCTCCACAAGCACAACTTTGCTTTGAGAAAGTTCATCATCCTCTACTTTAGAACAATCATGAATGCCTTTTTCTGCAATACAAACATCTCTTGCAACTTTTACCTTGTTAGTAATAGGATTGTAAACTCGATAACCTTTAGTATTTTCATCATAACCAACAAAAATAAAAGGAGAAGATTTAGCATCTAATTTTTTTCTTTTCTCCTTAGGTTTGTGAACATAAGCTATGGAACCAAAAATTCTTAAATTTTGCAAATTAGCTTTCTACCAGATCAAGCTTCTTCAGGAGTTTTATCCTTTAAGGCTTTGGTAGGTGTTCTATTAATTAAATAAGTTGCACAAGCCATAGCTTCAGCCCAAAACTTGTAATCCATATTTTTTGCATGTAATAAACATCTAGCCATTTCAACAATTGTCCTATGCTTCCGTTCTGCCACACCATTTTGTTGTGGTGTATAAGGAACAGTAAGCTCATGTTTAATTCCAAACGATTTCAAATAAGCATTAAATGCATTATTGACATATTCTCTTCCATTGTCAGTACGAAGAATCTTAATTTTAGAACCAGATTGCCTTTCTACAAACATATGAAATTCAATAAACACATCAAGCACTTGATCCTTACTATGAAGGAAATATATCCATGTTCTCCTTGAAAAATCATCAACAAAGGTAAGTGCATACCTTGAACCTTGGATGGAGGGATTCTCCATGAGACCCAAGAGATCACTATGAACTAGATGCAATTTAGTGTATGCCCTCCAAGATTGACCATGAGGAAAGGGTTCCCTATGCATCTTCCCACTCATGCAACCATTGCAAACAATTTGAGAAGGAACAATACTAGGCAATCCATCAACCATATTTGCTTTTTGCATCAATGAAATATAATCAGAATTGAGATGGCCAAGTCTTTCATGCCATATAGTAAAATCAACAGTAGTAAGCAAGGAATACTTTGGAGGAGCAAATTCATAGAACTTGAATAAGTTATCACTATCCATTTTAGCAGTAGCAATAACATGACTAGTGTTTGGATCAATGATATAACATATGCCCCTATAAAAGTTAATCTTATAATCTTGACAAAGTTTAGGAACTGAAATCAAATTTGATTTTAATTCAGGAACATAAAGAACATCATGTAATTTCCCATTAGGAACATTCACATCACCAATAGCTTCAACTTTACAACTATGATTATTAGCTAATTGAACAAGAATATTAGAAGTATCGGGATGCAAAGATTCAAAACATTCTTTATGAGAAGTAACATGTTGAGATGCACCAGAATCAATAATCCACTCAAGTGGTTGAGAAACATTATAAGTACATGTAAATGCATGACGAGATGAATTACCATTATTATTACCTTTCTTATAATGAGGTTTATGTTGATTATTTTGATTATTTTGATTCATGGGCTTTTTACCATTTTGTTTCTTAAAACAATTATTAGTAATATGTCCATCTTTCCCACAATATGTGCAATGGGGTCTTGTTTGAGAATTATTCCTTTGATTATTGTACGTATTATTATGTTTATTATTATGAGAATTGTTATGATAGGATTTAGAATGAGATTGATAATTAGAAGATTTGTGATTATTATTATGATTATGATTATGATTATTATTATTGGATCTAAAATGATTATTATGATTTTGATTTTTAGACATAAAAGCATGTTCACTACTTTTAAGAGTACCAAATTGAATTAATTTAGCTTCCTCTTGACGCAATAAATTATGAAAAATATCATAAGTTAATTGAGTAGCTAAGCTAGGAATAGCAAGTTGAGCATGAATATTCGTAATAAATTGTTGAAATTGACGAGGAAGACATTTTTTAAGAATAAGATGAATTAAACGTAAATCAGCTAGAGTAACTCCTAAACCAGTTAATTGACTATTAACAGAATCAAACTTTAATAAGAATTCATCCATAGTTTTAAAATCCGTATACCTTAGATCTTCAAGTTGATCTTGAAGTTGAATTTTTCGGGATTCATTTGAGCTATCATAAGTTGTTTTTAAAATTTCCCAAGCTTCATGCGCTTTTGTACAATTTCCAATTAAAACATACAAATCAGGAACCATTGAAATACCAATTAAACCAAGTGCTTCCTCATTTTGAGCCTTCCATCTATCTTGGTCGGCTTGAGGAGCAGTTGTAGCGGGCTCAAAGGTTTTATCAGTTGCAACATTCAAAAGATGCTTGAAACGAAAAATAAAAGAAATATGTGTTTTCCATGAATGATAATTAGAACTATTTAATTTAATTTCCGGAATTAATGTAGACATGATAGCAAAATAAAGGACAAATTATGATTAGAAATAAAAATTACCCCCTTTTAAAATAAACCTCCTTGATTAAAAAATAAACCAAATTTGAAAAATAAAATAAAATTATCAAGAAATGTTATTTTTAATTTTTTTTAATAATAAATTTAAAGTTAAATTTTCTTTTAATAAAACAAACTTTATAACAAAAATATCACAAACTTTAAAAGTTTAATCAAAACTATTTATAATTTAACTTAATTAAAAATCTTTATATATTCAAAAACTTTTAAAAAATCTTTATAAACTTTTTTTATAAGTTTGAATATAAGCTGAACGTTATTATGCATGAATATTTTAAAAAATTTTATATGTTAAAAACTTACTTTTTAAACTTTTTTTTTTTTTATACGTGAAGCATTAAGAATGAATTTAAACTTTTAAACTTTGATATTAACTAAACTAAAGGAAAGTAAACGTATGAAAAAGAGTAATAATAGTTTCAGAAAAAAGACGTTATGACAGGTAGAGAAAGATGCTAATAAAGGTGGAAAGGCTTCTTGCAAGGAATTTACAGTGCCCTGAAAAATCAGAACGCTCGTTATACCATATATTACCTCTTGTATTGATTGAAGCAGAGACTCCTGAATTCGCTGCAGAGAATCTCACACAGATTACAACTTACAAATCCAACAGACAGTGCCCTGAGAAATCCTACCCCAACTAACTTACAGTGCAGAGACCACAGGGAGACATTAATGTGAGCACCAGAAGAAAGGAAGCTCAATGCAAAGAAGCTCAAGGTAGGGAGGCTCAATGCAAGGAGTGAATGGAAAGCAAGCAAGAAGCACAGAGTATCGATAGTGAAAATGTTGCGAGGGGGAGGGGGAGCAGGAGGGTGATGGGGTCCAGGTGACCAGGAGAGAGCCCCCGGGTATCTGTTCAACCGCACTCCTCTTCCATCGGGACAGAAGCGCAGAGTGCAGACAAGCGAGAGATACAAGAAGCGTTGCTACTAAGAGAATATTGAGGTGGTGGTGCAGTTGGCTAATGCGAAGGTCTCAAGCTGATATTGAGGAATCCTGAGGTTGAGAGTGCGAGCCTCTCTCACTAAAAAACCCTATGACTGTAAGAGCATATTTGGTATGATATATTCAGAGAATCGAAACCCAGACCACCTATTGTGTCGTTTGCTCCTTTGAGAATAAACTTGAGCAATCTTAGGATGATTTTGGCAGATCGAGAGCAAATGTTAATCTCTCGCTTAATTGACAACATACAATCTTAGGATGATTTTGGGATCTGGACAAAATATTCACTATCAGGTTAAACTGTTGTTTACATGCGTTAGATGTATTAAACCATTGTTAAACTTGAGCAAACAAAATATGCCAAAAGCAAGGCTGATATGTAAAGAGAACAAAATGCAAGGAGAGAAAGATACAAATTAGATCTGTAGTAAAAATATAAACAAAAGAGGCAAAATATAATGGAGATATAAGAATACACAGATATCAAAGCTAAAGATTATGGTTATTCTGATAAGAACAATTATTAAAAACTTAAATCTTTCCTCTCAAAGAAACAAATTATGAGAACTTAGCAAAACAATAATATCATAGAATTTATTGAGATTTTTTTTAAAGAAACCTATAAACAAAACAAAGATACAACTTAATGATGTTAAAGTTTTGGTGGCAAGCCTTCCAAAACCAAAACTCAAACCAAAAGAAATAGAGAATGCAATGTAATAATAAATCAGATTTGGCGGCAAGCCGACCAAATAGATTAAGGAGGCTGAGTTTGGCGGTAAACCTTCCAAACTATTCACACTAAAAAAAAACCAGAAACTTTGGCGGCAAGCCTTCCAAAGACACAAATTTAAACCAGAAAGAAGAAACTTTGGTGGCAAGCCTTCCAAAGCCCCTTTTGTTTTTTTTTTTTTTAATAAAAAAAAGAATAGAAGATTAAACCTCCAGGCAAACTTGTTAACAAGTTTGAAAAAAAGTTAAAATCTGAAACCAAAACCTGCACAATAGAAAATATTACAAAAAGAACTTCTTCTCCTCTCAAGAATGCCTCCAACAAGGTGAACTCCACAGAATGGTAACCTTCATCAATGTCAACTTAAAACAAGGATTAGAGACCTGCTCTGATACCATGAAAGGAAATACAAGAGCAAGGAAAGAAAAATAAAATCCAAGAAAGTTTATTGATGAAGTAAATGTTACCAAGAGAAAAGCAAAAACCTTGGAGCAATCACCCAAATGTGAAGAAGGAGGCACAAGAACTTTTGAAAGGGGAAAAGCAAAGAAAAACCCCTTGTGATATTATGAATGAGGCAATGCCTAAAATGAGAGAGAGAGAGAGAGCAAGAAGCTCTTTACAATATTGTCATTAAGAAGAAATGAGAGAGGAGACATCTCTTAAATAGAGATGAGGAGAGGAGTTACAAAGTAACTCCCAAATCTATGAATGCCACCATTCATAAAATGTGTGTGCCATGTGTCCACATCCTCTTATGGAGGAAATCTAATATTCCTTAATAAAGGAAAATAAAAGAAATGACTTGTCCTCACACATGTACTAGAGGAAAAATTACATGTAGGAATTCCAAAGGAATATCCTAAACTAAATACAAATAAACCTAAGCTAAGTAAAGATTAAATATTCTAACAGAAACCTTGTAAGGGGAAAAGCCATGGTGGGAAACCTTACCCACAATCAGATGATACTACTACAGATAGTATGTGTATACAAATGGGGTCTGCACATGCAGAAAGGCCAAGCGCCTAGAGCTCACTTCTCAAACACAAAATGGGAGTCACACTGACTACAATTGGATGATTAAATCTAATAATAATATACTGCTCAAAATAGCATCTTCACATGCTGGATTCAGTACCAGTGTAGTTCTGATTGCCTTCACAAAAACCTTCCTTCAACCTTCAAATGATGTTTGTGTGTATAGCTCTGCTTATTCTTGCATATACCGAATTATTATTCTTTCTTCAATCGCATATCAATCTTACAAACAAGATCTTACATTTATGCCATAACCTAAGACCAATTTTAGTAGGTCAGCTTTAAAAGATATTACAATAAAAACAATTTACAAGTAATTCAATAACCAATACAATATCCGATTCAACATGTCGGCTTAATGCATTTACAACAATAATAAATCATCTCCATAGCATGTCATGTTGATCTGGAATAGATAAGCCTATCGGTGCTTATTCTAGACCTATTTGCCGGTAACAGCAAATATGCAAACTCGAATATAACAACGAACAAATATCCAAAAAAAAGTGTCAAAACGATGTCTTCGATATAACCAAGTGTTTTCCATATCATTCCAAGTGCCGGTGAACAATATATCCTACCGGTGTACCATATACTGGTGACTGTGCATAAAGTCATTTGCTTGCCGGTGAACATTGACAATGCTCCAAAGTGCCAGAGTTGATAAGTATTAGTAGCTGTTGACATCAATGACAAAACCATACCAAAATACCAACATATGAGGACCAACCCTCCCTTCTTTTATGGTAAAGGTACCGGTATCGAGGCAGAGAGTTGGATTATCAGTTTGGATCGGTGTTTCACCATGTTCCCATATAGTAGAAACACCAGGGCGAGCTGTGATATCATGCGTCTTGATAGTTTTTCATCGATCTGGTGGAGATTAGACGAGAAGATCGGTGTGTGTATTAACACCGTATCATGGGAGATACTTTTGGAGAGTTTCAGGGCATGATTTTTCTCACCCTAATGGAGGCAGTCTCGAGCAAACGAGTTCCACGCTTTGCTTCAGTATGGTTCATCAGTAGACCAGTTTGAGCACAGGTTCTATGAGCTTAAATAGTATGTCAAGATTGGTAATAATGAGGCAATGCTTGTTTAACACTTCTTGAGGGGTCTAAATGACCGCATTAGTGGAGGAGTGAGAGTGTTTGAGCTAGCTTCAGTTGAGGTAGCCGTGGCGAAAGCCAAGTTGGTTGAGCAGAACCTTAGCCATGCACATGGTGGTCAGTCGAGGGTGCAGATAGGGAGTGCTCCTTTCAGTGGACCCAGAGCTCATGGGAACCAGTCCCAACCAACTGCATCGTTTAGGAGTCCTTAGGCACCCGCTAAGGGTGGACAACAGCAGCAGTAGTAGCTGTTGAGACCGAAACAGTTTCAAGGCCAGCAGGGTGGCAACTCTCAGCATAGGAGGAATAGGAACTGATAGAGGAGAAGACAGGGTCTTCCAGGGCAGTCCAGTGGGCCGACTGGAGGTAGAGGACCAGGTAGGGGAGCTTGCTTGTCTTGTGGATAGTTTGGTCATATAACCGCTCAGTGCCCTCAGTGTTCTCACCAGATGGGGAGTCAGAGGCCAACAACATCAGAGCAGATAGTAGGGGATGCAGGTAGATCCCACAGAGGGTTTGCAACGGTTGATGACCGCCAAGCTGAGCACTAGGGTATAGTTATTGAGACTGCAGGTGTGTTGTGTGGTATTCCTATCTCTGTGCTTTTTGACTTCGGTGCTTCAGATTCTTTCATTTCTTTGTCCATTGTGGAGCGGTGCTGGATCGCATCTGCTAAGCAGACGGATAGGTGGCAAGTAGAGTTGGCTATCGAGGTGCGCGTGTTCGTAGATGCCTTTGTTCCTAGTTGTGAGTTGGACCTAGGACCCTTTGTGACTTTTGTTGACCTTCGAGTCATTCCTTTGGGGTCCTACGGAGTAGTGTTGGGGATGGATTGGCTATCGTCTCACAGTGCTCGTGTAGATTGTCGTCAGAAGACAGTGGAGTGTTTAGATTACCATGGCAGAAAAGTGGGGATAGTTGGAGTTCAGAGATCGATATCCTTACATATTATTTCCGCTATGCAACTTAAGCGGTGTATGCGTCGAGGATGCCAGCTTTTTGTAGTTGCTCTTCAGGATATGGATGAGGGAGAGAGTCAAGCAATCGCTCTTGATGGTCACCCTATTCTTCAAGAGTATGCTGATGTGTTTCCATTCGATATTCCTCGTATGCCTCCGAAGCGAGACATAGACTTTCACATTGACTTGGTTCCTCATGCAGAACCTATTTCGAGAGCTCCATATCAGATGACTACTCGGGAGTTGAGTGAGTTGAAGTTGCAGATGGAGGAATTGTTGGCTAAGGGGTTCATTCCTCCTAGTGTTTCTCCTTGGGGTGCACCTGTTATCTTCATTAAGAAGAAGGATGGTTCTCTTCGGTTATGCATTGATTATCGACAGTTGAATAAGGTAACTATCTGGAATCGATATCCATTGCCTCGTATAGATGACCTTTTCGATCAGGTAAAGGGAGCCAAGGTGTTCTCTAAGATTGCTCTGAAATCTGGGTATCATCAGTTGTGCATTCATAATGTAAACATTCATAAGATGGTGTTTCGTACTTGTTATGGTCACTATGAGTTCACAATGGTTCCATTTGGGTTGACAAACATGCCTTCAGTTTTCATGTGCCTCATGAATGGGGTTTTTCGCACCTACCTTGATCATTTTATCCTTGTGTTCCTGGATGACATATTGATTTATTCTAGATCTATGGAAGAGCATGAGGGTCACTTACGACAGGTATTGCATTGCTTGAGGGAGAATCAACTTTATGCCAATTTGGTGAAGTGTGATTTCTTCCAATCAGAGGTGAACTATCTTGGTCATGTGGTTTCGGGAGAGGGTGTATCTATGGATCCTTCAAAGATCCAAGCCATAGTGGATTAGCCAGTGCCAACCAATGTTTTAGAAGTTCAAAGTTTTATGGGTTTGGTCGGATATTACCATCCCTTTGTTCAAGGTTTTTACCGGATAGGTCACCCAATTACTTCCCTTTAGAGGAAAGGGAAGAAGTTTGTTTGGTCATTGTAGTGTGAGTCAAATTTTCATACCTTGAAGGAACTCCTTGTCAGTGCTCCGATTTTGGCAGTCCCTAATCCATCCAAAGATTTTATGGTATGCATAGATGCCTCTTTAGAAGGTATAGGTGCAGTGCTTCTGTAGGATGGATATGTGGTTGCCTATGAATCTTGCAAACTCAAGGACCATGAGTTGAACTATCTAGTTCATGATTTGGAGTTGGCAATTGTAGTGCATGCATTGGTTATATGGCGACATTTTCTGTTAGGGTGTCAGTTTGAGCTGCATAGTGATCACCGCAGTTTGTAGTATATCTTCATGCAGCCGAACTTGAATGCTCGACAGTGAAGATAGATGGAATTCCTCAGGGAGTATGATTTTGAGGTTTGATATATTCATGGGAAAGAGAACGTAGTGGCAGATGCTTTGAGTCATAGGCCGCATGAAGTTTCAACATTGTCCCTTGGAGTGGACTTGAGAAAGAGAATTCTTGGAGTTCTTCCTCAGGATACTTGGTATCAGGATGTTAGAGCCGTGATGGAGTCCGGAAGGCCATTAGAGGGTAGACATTCTGGTTATAGCCTTGAGACAGATGATCTTCTTTGTCATCTTGGTTAGATCTACGTACCTCCTTTGGAGGGTCTTCTCATTTTGATCATGACTGAGGCCCATCGTGCACCTTATTCGGCACATCCAGGTGTCAGGAAGATGCACACAAATCTTAGATAGATTTCTCATTGGGCTCGCATGAAATGTGACATTGTTGATTTCATGTCGAAGTGTTTGGAATGTCAGCTGGTGAAGGCGGAGTATCAGCACTCGGCAGGACTTTTACAGCCTAATATAGTACCGGATTGGAAATAAGACATCATTTCCATGGATTTCATTGTTGGGTTGCCTGTTTCTTCATGTTTTCATGATGCCATCATGGTCATTGTTGACAAGTTGACCAAGGTTGCTCATTTTGTTCCTATTCGAGCTTCCTATACGACAGTAGTGGTTTCTCGAGTTTTCTTGGAAGATGTAGTGAGATTGCAGGAGATTCCAAGGTGGATCATTTTTGATAGAGATCATGTCTTTACCTTAGTATTGTGGACCTCACTTCAACATGCTTTGAGGACTCAATTGAACTTCAGTTCAGCTTATCATCTAGAGACAGATTGTCAGACTAAGCATGTGAATCAAGTTTTGGAGGACATGCTTTGCATGTATGTTATGGACCAACAGTCGTGCTGGGAGGATTATATTTATCTAGTGGAGTTTTCTTATAAAAATGGATATCATAGCTCCATAGGTATGTCTCCTTTCCAGGCATTGTACAGTCATCCTTGCCGTACTCCTTTGAGTTGGGATCGGTTAGAAGACAGGGTGTGTATAGGACTGGATATGCTTCAAGAGATGGAGCAGCAGGTTGAGCGGATTTGTGAGCATTTGGTAGCTACACAAGATA
The DNA here is from genome assembly GCF_030272615.1 of Cryptomeria japonica. Classification (NCBI taxonomy): domain Eukaryota; kingdom Viridiplantae; phylum Streptophyta; class Pinopsida; order Cupressales; family Cupressaceae; genus Cryptomeria; species Cryptomeria japonica. Next base: position 143,404,798 of record NC_081410.1, read on the forward strand.
GGTAGAAGAAGTATGCATATGCTCATAGGCTATATCGTCAGTTTTCTATTGGCGACCGTGTGTTCTTGAGAGTGCGTGCGTGGAAGAGTCTGATCTGTTATGGAAAGGGTTCTAAGTTGGTACCTCATTTTGTTGGCCCTTTTGAGATCCTTGAGAGGATATGACTTGTTGCCTACCGTCTTGCCTTGCCACCGAATCTATCCCGCATCCATGATGTTTTTCACGTTTTAGTTCTTCAACCTTATCATCCTGATGTGACACATGTTCTTGATTGGAAAGCTTTGTAGGTTAAGGATGGGAAGCTTTCCATGGAGCCTGTGCGCATTCTTCAGCATAGGGATTTGACCCTTAGGGGTCATACCATCGAGCAGGTAAGGGTCCTATGGGACCCAAATGATGAGACCTCGGTGACTTGGGACGATGCAGTGAAGATGAGAGAGCTCTATTCTTATCTGTTTTAGGCTTCTAAGAGTAAGCCTAGTTTTGGGGGGGAGAATGTAGTACCCTTTCTCGATCGAACTTGTTAGACTTATATTTTGCTGCAGTTTACTTTTCAGTGGTTACATTATTGCTAAACATTATTCAGACTTATTTGATATTATTTCATGCTTTAATTGGATATGTGATGTATGCTTTATTACAATATTTTAGTACTTGTGATTAGTGCTATTTTTATGGATTATTGTCATGGACTGACACTTTTGCCTTACATATGCGATGTGTTATTTATATATTGCGTGTTTGCAAGTGTATTGGATGCGAGGGGATGATTTTCCTTCACTCACTTCGGTGAGACAGAAAACGTCATGATTCTCCTCCATAGGTGTGCATGTTGTGTATTCTATATTTGTATATATGAATGTGTGGTTCGATGATGCAGGATATTGCAGGTACAAGTATCGGGTAGGTATGGGGTATCGTCTCCACCTGGCTTCACAGGTCTGAGCATGCCTTATATGTCCGATGGGAGTGGAGGAGATAGTTGTTGACCCTAATTCTTACCTTCAGTTACTCATGTGAGTGTCGTCAGTTGGTCATCCTTCCTGTTTGTTTGACCTTCGAGTCTTGTCCATTCGACTTTTTTAGAATCTTCATTTGGTTTTCTCGATTTGCGTGCCCTAGTGGATTCGATTATTTATTTGAGTTTATGACATCATTTCATAGTTGGTATAATTAATTTATGTATTATTATGCCTTTGTGTTATGGACTTAGTTAATTGAGTGAAGTTATTAGATTTAAATTAATAATTGCTTTATATTGGAAAAGTGACTATATTTAAATCAAGTAGAAAAAAATAAAATAAATAAAGTTAATTGCATACTATTGCTTTTAGATTTTAAAAAATAAAGATAGAGTTAAATTATTATTTTTTCACTTGTTTAGAAAAGTTAATTAAATTCCATGGAGAAAGAAATGAATTTTTCAAAAAAATGAAATTCCCATTTACCTTTTTCAAGGAAAATAGAAAAGTAAATTTTATTATTTAAATTATTTTGGATGAGAAAACATTTCAACCTAAAAGTTTAGGTTAAAATATTTTTCTATTTATTCCTCTGAGTGCTCTAGAAGAGGGATGCATATTTTTTTGGAGAAGACAAAATCTGGAGATTGTTTGGAAGAAAGATTTGGTTTGGAAATCTGGTTGCAGGATTGAAGCTCTCCAACAATTTTCTTCCTAGAAAGCTCCACAGAATGGATAGCCTCTACCTTATTTGTTTATAAAAAAATTATATTTCTTCCCCATGGTGTGAAAAATTGGTTAAATGATTGTAGTTGTTTTGAATTAGTTGTTATGAGATTTAATGGGAATCTCAGTCCATTATTGATTTAAAATGCAACTCCAATCTCTTTCTGTGATTTATTTCATGTTAAGTTTTTTGTTTAAAATTAATTCTTCCGTTTTTGTTTATGGATGGAATTTAATTTTCTGTATGTTGTAGTTTTTAAATTTGTGAAATTGGGGGAGTTATGCTGGCAAAATTTCCCTCTAGTGCTTCCAATTAATTATTTTCTTCCTGGAAGTTTCAAAATTTGGAGGAATTCTGAGTTAAAATTCCTCTTCTTCCATTCTTGTTTTGGCCCAAAAATTCAATTGGGGATTGCCAATCTTTTTAGTTTCCAGCCAATTTGGCTTTGTGGAAGAAATTGTTTGGGATGTGGTGATTTTCCCAATCTCTATTTTGTCTAAAAGATTGAGTTTTATGGTATATTTCTTAACCAAAAAATATTTTGCGTAATTTTAGTTTTATTCCTTTTTAAAATTATTATTATGCTGTGACTTTTTTAGAATCTGTTGTCTCAGAGTGGGGGAATTAAATATCTGTTAAAATTTAAAAATTAAATCTCGGTTTAAATTTAAAATTTAAAAAAAAAAAAGATTTTTGGGGTTGCGTGGCGGGGAGCTGGGCTCAACCCAACCACGCACCCCCGAGTAGCTTGCTGCTCTCCCCATATGTGGGGATAGTAGCAGCGCTGCTACCCCATATATGGGGATAGCAGCAGCGCTGCTACCTCATATATGGGGTAGCAGGCTTGCTGCTACCATGTATATGGGGTAGCAGCAAAGCTGCTACCACATATACATGGTAGCACGTTGCTGCTGTAGCGGTTGGCCATGGGCCCCACCGCTCAGTCTTCTTAATTTTTACTTTTTTTTTATAAAAAAATTAATTTAATTAATATTTTTAGTTTAAAAGTTTTTTTAATTATTATTTTTTTATATAAGAAAAATAATAAAATAATAATAATTAGATTATTAAATATTTAGATATTTCAATTTATTTGGGTATTAAAATATATTTTGTTGGGAAATTAAATTTTCATTTTAATATATATATTTTAAATGTGATATATTTATATAGTATAAATTTGATGAATATATACTTATGTACTTATATTATATTATTATATATATATGTAATTTGGAATTTAATTTATTTTATTGAAATCATATATTTGGGTTCTTTTATTAATTAACCATGAATATATGTTACGGGGTAAATTTTATGTGGTTAAATTTAACCTTATTGGATGAATGACAACTCTGAATTTCTTTTATTAATATAGTTGTATTTTCTAATTCTCTGGAATATCTATAATTGCAAGTATTTAATTATTTTGGCTGTTTAAATAAAAGATTGCCTGTATTAGGATCTTAGTGTAAATGGTATTTGTGGTCAAAGCTTATTTACGTTGCAATTCTAGTTTGAGTTGTCGTTATGTCATATGGTTGTTATACCCCTTGGTCAGGTGTTGTTGTGTAATCCTGTTGATGTGATCCGTTATGTGTTGTGTTCCAATGGTCAAACCTGGTTTATTTATTTGTGCATCCTTCACCTGTATTTTGTCAGGATTAGATATGGTTGTCAGTTTTGCCATAGGGTTCTCGTAGAGAGACCGTACTTGATAGTGTCTTATGAGAGAGTGACTTTCGAGCAGGGGCCGCACCCGAAGTGGTTGGTAGGATAACCACTCGAAAGTCAGTTAATAAGTGATAATCTAAAAATTGATTAGGGGGTGGGTAGTTATAATTTTAATTAAGATATTGCACTCCGCACATGGTTGAGTGCTCGTATAGGCTCAAGGTGTAGTGGGAAGGCCTGGAATGACAAACTTACCACCTTGTCTTCATGAAAGGTTGGTATGGTCCGCATGATGCTTAGATGGAGTCGGGAGTTCGGGAAAGGTTACCAGGATAACCTAGGATGGGGGCCGGGACCTATGGAGGCCTACCTAGGGTAACCATCTTAAGCCATGTGATGACACTTTCTCTTTAGGGTCACTAGTATTTTGTGAGTCGAGCCACATGAGTATAGTGGAGTCATGTTGTATTGTTGTACTTGTCTTGTTTTGCTTGCTTGAGGGTCTTCTGCTATCTCCTAGCCCGGTGGGGTGGTTCCATTTTGGGATCACATGGTTGGGTGGTAGTGCCACTTCCCATCGGATATTCCGGTTCATACCTTCATGTGAGGATTGTCTTCATTGGTGTACCTTTGGTTCGTGATTCGTGTATCAACTCATGTTCATGATTATTGTACCTTTGAGACCCATGTGGTCATTGTATTGGTAATCTATGTAACCTTGGCATTGTAATTATGTATTTCATTTGTGCTATTGGAGGCCATGTAATTATTGAATACTATAATCTTAATTCAGTTGAATGTATGTAATTTCAGTTATCTTTATTCGTATGTGTAAATGCTTCATTGAAAATAAATATATTGTATCACTTTAAATCTTTCAATGTGAAATTCAGTTTATGAATATGAATTAATTAATTGCAATTGAGTTTCCTAATTAGATGGGTAATTAACATTATGATGTTGTTTTAGTTACGAAGTAATCTTCGTTGGTAACCCTTTAGGATGTCATTGTTAGACTTCCGCTTATGTTAATAAACGTACAATGTAATAATTAGTGCACTTAATCTTAAAAAAAATAAATTATTTTACGCTTAAGTTGCCTTGTAGTGTTCCATTCCTTTAGGGTTCTTAGCGGGGCATTACAGGAATATTCTTTATAGCAAGTACACAGTACCTGCTACTATACCTACAGACCCTGATGGGAAGAAGCAATATGAAATGAATGCAAGAGCCAAAAATGAAATATTATGTGGTTTGACTAAAGATGTCTTTGTCAAGATCATGCATTGTAAATTTGCTCATGGAATATGAGAAAAAATTGAAAATATTTATCAAGGAAATGAAAAACTCAAACAGTCAAAAATACTTACCCTCAAAACTCAGTTTGAGGAAATCAAACTGAAAGATGATGAACAAATAGTTGAGTATTTTTCAAGAATTGACAAAGTTGTTAATGGGATGAGAGGATTAGGTGAAGAAGTAGATGAATTCATAGTGGTTAAGAAGGTCATTAGAACCTTATTGCCTAAATATGAAACCAAAGTTTCAGCCCTTGAAGAGAAGAAAAACTTTAATAAGCTTACAATAGATGATATTCAAGGAACTTTGACAACCTTTGAAATGAGAACAAGAAAAGTTGATAATGATAGTTCATCATTGAAAGAGACTGCTTTTAAAACAAAGAAGAAAGAGGATTTGGACAATGAATCAAAGTTGTCTGATTCTCTTGAGGCTCTCTTAGTGATAAAACTCAGAAAAAATATAGAAGCAAGCTGCCACTCAAGTGTTTTAACTATGGCAAGGCTGGTCACTTTGCAACTTAATGCCCTCATGCTGATCAAAACAATGATGATGATCAAAATGAAAAACATTACAAGAAAAAAATCTTCAGTCCTAAAAAGAAATTCAACTTTAACAACATATAAAAGAAAAAGAGTCTATTCAGTAAAGAAGACTCTGATGATGAGTCAGATGACTCTTTAGTTGATGAAGGTGAAACCTTATTCATGGCCAAAATTGATATGCCTAAAACTTGAAGCAGGTAAGATGATAGTCAGTTGAATAGTCAATTTGATTTAGAAAACTATGGGATAAACCTTGAAGGTGAATTGCTTTGTGCCCTTCAAGATATTAAAAAACTAAAGAAACATATTTCCTATTAGGAGAAATGTTATAGAGAATCTCAGATTAGTACTTTATGCTAAAGAAAAGGAGATTCAATCTCTCAAACAACAAGTTGGTTCTCTCACAAAGCAAGTCAAAGAACATGAAAGAACTATTCACTTGCAAAAATATGATTGGAAAACAAACGCAACCTGATAGCTCAAGTGAATGTTCTAAATCTGCAAATCGAAATGTGATAATTGATAGTAAGAAGCAGTCATTTGAGAACAAGTGGAACAATTTCAGATATACTTCCTTCTTTAATGGCTATTTTTTCTTTTGTAACAAATTTGGACACAAAGTGAGTACATGCAAATTAATGCTATCTAGAATGCCAAGATTTGGTCATAAACAATATTTTGGTTTTTCTAATATGATAAGATGTTTCAAATGCAATACTATTGGTCATACCTCAAGACAGTGCAAACAAAATAAGCCTACTACAGAAAAGGTTTAGAGACCCAAACTTGTTTAGAATATAGAACAATCCATCCTTGTTTAAACTGCTTTTCTTTGTAATAAGAAAACCTTATGGGTTGTTGATAGTGATTGTTCTAACCACATGGTAGGAGATAAAGACAAGTTCTTGAAACTTGAAGATTATACTGGTGGTTTTGTAAAATTTGGTGATGTCAGGGATTCAAATTAAAGGTAGATGATCTTTGCTTCTCAATGATAATACACCTATAGATGATGTCTATTATGTAGAAGGTCTCAAACACAATCTTTTAAGTGTCAGTGAAACCTGTGATAGTGGATATAATGTTTCATTTAACTCACAAGATTGTGCAATCAAAACTAAGTTTGGGAAAATAGTTGCAAGCGGGTTGAGAACACATGATAATATATATAATCCTCTTGACTCTTCTAATCCTGAAAGACATGAGGGTATGTGTCTTATGGTTTAAATTGAAGAAAACTGGTTGTGACATAAAGGTCTAGGTCACATAAACTTTGATAATCTAGTTAGAATCATTAAATGTCAGAATGTAAGAGGTTTACCAGTTCTTAGTAAACCAAAAATTTCGGTTTGTTCAGGGTGCCTAAAGGACATCAAAACAAACGTGAGTTTAAAATCAAAGGAACATTCTTCCACTAAAGCTTTGCAACTTGTATACATTGATCTATGTGGTCCTACTAGGACAAGATTTATCAATGGTGAAAAATACATCATGTTGTTTGTGGATGATTACACTAGAATGGTTTGGGTAACTTTTCTCAAACACAAGTCAGAGGCTTTTGAAAGATTCAAAAACTTTCGTAAAAGGGTTGAGAAAGAATCAGATTTCAAACTTAAATATTTGAGATCAGATAAAGGAGGTGAGTTTACCTCTCAAGATTTCATTGATTATTGTGAAAATCATGGCATAAAAATGTAGTATGTTGCTACTAGGACACCCCAACAGAATGGGGTTGTTGAAAGAAAAAATAGACCTATAAAGGAAATGGCTAAAACAATGTTAGATGAAGCCAAGTTACTTAATAGATTCTGGAAAGAAGCTGTTCATACAACTGTTCATGTTTTAAACAGAGTGCAGATCAAAGTAAAATCTAATTACATTCCATATGACCTATGATATGGTCATTTTGCCACTATCAAATACTTTAAAATATTTGGCTGTAAATATTTTGTCAAAAAGTATGATGAAAATTTGGGTAGATTTCAATCTAAATCTGATGAAGGTATCTTTTTAGGCTGCTCTATACATAGTAAAGCCTATAAATGCTTCAATATAAGGCTGAATGATATTGTTGAATCTATAAATGTCACATTTAATGAGAAGGTGTGTCTAGATGATAATGATGTGCAGGATGTTGAGGAGGAGCCTACATCAGCACTTGACAGATCTCCTGAATTTGCTGGAGCAGATAAATTTCAGAAGGAGAATGCATCAAGTTCTAAAGCAGTAACACCTCTAACTACACCCTCCAGGATTATTACCAAGAGACATCCTCAAAGTTTTATTATTGGCGATAAAAATGCAAGGATCTTAACAGAAGAAAAGCCAAACTTGAAGAACAAGCTCAAATTGCTAAACATTTTTGTTTAGTAACTGAATTTGAGCCTAAAATTGTTAATGATGCATTAAATGATGATTTTTGGTTGAAAGCAATGCAAGATGAAATCAATTAGATTGAGAAAAATAAGACTTGGGATTTAGTCCCAAGACGTGATAATAAAAATGTAATTGGTGGCAAATGGATCTTCCAAAACAACCTAGATGAAAGTAGCAAAGTGGTTCAGAATAAAGATCGCTTTGTGTGCAAACGGTATGCACAACAAGAAGGTATAGATTTTGGTGAAACTTATGCTCTTGTTGCTCGTATTGAGCCAATCGGATTTTTCTTAGCTTATTCATGTTTTAAGAATTTCAAAGTTTATCAAATTGACATGAAAACTGCTTTCTTGAATGGCTACTTAGATGAAGAGGTTTATATGGAACAACCTAAAGGTTTTGTGTCAAAGGACAATCCTAATTTTGTCTACAAGTTGAAAAAGGCCCTCTATTGTCTTAAACAAGCTCCTAGAGCTTGGTATTCCAGATTGGATGCACATTTAACTGCCAATGGTTTCACTAGAGGTAGTTTTGACAACAATCTATATGTCAAGGTTGAAGGTGATGATATCCTCGTGGATGATGTTTATGTAGATGATATTATTTTTTGTTGCAACAATGATTCATTATCTAATAAAGTTTTTGAGATCATGGAATCCGAATTGGAAATGTCACTGTTAGGTGAACTAACATTTTTTCTTGGTCTTCAAGTTTACTAGCTTGAACAAGGCATATTTTTATGACAGACCAAGTATGCTGAAGAGATGCTAAAGAAGATTCAGATGGATGATTTTTGTCTAGTTAGCACCCCCATGATGACAAGTTGTAAGCTATCTAAATCTAATGATTCTCCTAATGTTAATCAATCAGAATACAAATCAATGATTGGTATCTTACTATACTTAACAGCTTCTAGGCCAGATTTAATGCAAGTTGTTTGCATGGTGTCAAGATTTCAATTTTCCCCCAAGCAATCACATTTAAATGCAGTTAAACAAATTTTCAAGTATATACAAGGTATACTTGACTTTGGGTTATGGTATCCTCGCAGTGGTGATTTTACATTAATGCTAATTCAGCTAGATGTTTAGATGATAAAAGAAGCACCAGTGGTGCTTTATTTTACCTTGTTGATCATCTTGTTGCATGGCACAACAAAAAAAACAAGAATCGGTCTCTTTATCAACAACTAAGGCTGAATATATTGTAGCCACTTCTTACTGCACTCAACTTTTGTGGATGACACAACAGTTATCTGATATGGGTATCCAAGTTCCTTAGCCCATTTCTATTATTTATGACAATACTAGTGCCATCAATCTGTCCAAGAACCCTATGATGCACTCCAGGACCAAATACGTTGCCATTAAATTTTATTTTTTGCGAGAAAAAGTATTAGCTAATGAAGTTCAAGTTTTGTATGTGCCTACACAAGTATAAATGGTAGATACATTTGCCAAGGCATTGCCTAAGGAAGTTTTTGAGAGATTTAGAGAATGATTGGGAGTTTTTTCTCAATCTCTTCTTGCTTAAATACTTGCACAGATTAAGGGGGAGCTTGGCTCTGCAACAACATTGTTTTGCTGCTCTGTTTGGTTACTTGCTGCTCATTGTCATATGTTGCAATGTTGACTTTCAGGTTTTCTGCATATGTGTTTTGTTACCCTTTGTCCTTGAGATAAAAAGGGGGAGATGTGTAGCATCATTGAGAGTGAAATTCTATAGTCTGAATTTCTACATTTTGAGACATTCTAAGACTTATTGGCTATTTAAATATTTGACAATCAGTGATTTGTTGGTTTATTGTAATATTTCTTCAATGATGGCTTGTTTTTTCCATCAAGGGAAAAGGGGGAGTTTGTTACTCTCTTTGTGTTTGTCCTTGATGACCAAAAGGATACATTGGCATGAATAAACAGTTTTTAGTGTGTTTATCCTTGATGACAAAAAGGATACAGGCATGATCAGATTTTGGTTTCTTATGTTACTGATGGTTTTAGTGTATGTGTAGAGTCATCTTAACAGACACAGGTTTCTTGATACATTTGTCTTCACAACTGGTCTAAGGTATTTGGTTTCATTATGTTTACATGGAATATTATGCTAGCATATTATTGCTTAGCACACATTAATTTGGGTTCATTGGTGCACGAAGTTTATAGCATAATTGAAATGCTAACTTTGCATGTTGGATACAACACTAAATCGCTTTGTGTGTTATTGCATATGTTTTGGTTTATTATTAAAAGCACATTGAAATGTGTTGTCGCCATCACTCATAAGCCGACTTATGGTTTAATTTTTGTACGTTTCATGCATTGATATTGAAATAGCATATAGCCTATTTCATGCTATCGGTGCTTTCTATTCATTCTAATTAAGTTCTTGGACGGACAATGATTATATATGCACATTATAGTGTCGACATGACACTCATGCGGTGACTTGACATATGATTCTTTATTACTGTGGTTATCTCTACATGTTTTGGCCGATGTGTTGTTTTATTGACTTGGCACATAATGACGACTGGGCGATCAATTTGAAATGAAGTTTTATGGTTGACTTGCTAACTTCAAATGACAATCTAATTTTGTTTGGGGCTTGGGTTATAATGTTTAGGACAAAAGCAAAGAACCATTTGTTGAATTGTGAAATCCTACATGTAGTGTCACTATGGGAGTTTTTGTGGTAGTTACAGGCAAGTCATTTGGAATAATTTCCATGTGTGTTTGGAGTATGTTAGTTTATTGTCAATAGATATTTGAATGGATATTTTATTGGCAGCGTTTCACAGAGTTGTTTGGAGATTATCAGGGATCTTCTTTTAGGTTTTACTTTCACCATTTTCATGTAATATTGCTCTCATTGTTTAGTTTGGTTCACAACTTTGCAAGGGTAAAGAAAAATTAAAGGGAAAGTGATTTCAATTTCAGTTTGAAAAGTAAAACAAAGGATTATAGCTTTCAAACAGGGAAAATGGATATTGCAGCTTGTAGACACCTAAAAATGGTCAACGCTTGCGGAGTCATACTTTAACATTTGCGCATTACCTCATTTTAGGTTTTTGCATCGCACTAACATTTCTCCTATGATTCGCACTTGATCTTTATCATTTGCGAGCATTGAGTCATTCTTCTACATTCTTTAATCATCTCGTTCTCAAATTCGGTCTTGTCGACAACAGTCTTCAGTCATGATTTTGGTTAATCTTATCCTGTCGCATCAATGTGCGTATTCATTTGTCATCATCCTCAATCCTACTTAGGGTTTTGTCCTCTTATCAATCTTATCATCTGGCGATTAGTTTATCAATCTTGTCGTTTTACGATCGATTTGTCATCGATCATTGTCATATTCTATCTTGTCATTTTGCAATCAATTTGTCATCGATTGTGGTCATTTCCAATCTTGTCATTTTGCAATCAATTTGTCATCAATCATCATCTTTCTCAATTATGTCAATTTGGATCAATTTGTCATTGTTCCTCATCAATTGACGCATTTATCAATCAAATCATTTATCACATTGGTCATTTATCAATTCAAATTCATGATCGAATCAACATCAATCATCTTTCATCAAGACCTAATTGTCATTCTTGCATTTCTAATTCATCTTCTAAGGTTTTATGATTTATTCATTTAACCTTGTTTGTCATTTTCTCTCTCTAGGATTAATAAATTATTTATTTATCCTAAGTCTTCTCATCGCAATTAAATGTTCATTTAATTAGCTAATTATTCCTCTTTTTGTGAATTAATTAATAAATGACAAATTATTAATTAATTTACCTTTTTTTTTTCTAAATTTCTAATTCCTAATTTTCATCAATTTCAATTTTCTAATTTTTCTAATTTCTAATTCATCTAATTTCAATTTCCTCCTATTTCTCTCTTAATTTCATGGGAATGACATGTCAATTTGTCATAATTGACAATCAATCAATTTTTGACATAGAAGTTTGTCATAATTTTTCATAAATTATCAATCAACAAATTTTGCATAGAAAGTGCATAATTTGTCATAATTTGTCATAATTGACATATTTGATTTGCAATTTCCATTTGAATTGAATCATGCTAATTTGTTCATCTCTCCAATTTTTCTATAAATTGGATGAATTTCTTCAATCAAAGCCCCTAATCAGATTATCGAATTTCTAATCACTTTGTCAAATCACACTTCAAGTATTCTTGAGCAATATCTTATTTACTTGCTTTCATATCATGATCATGCACTAGTAGGTGAGATCCACAACAAAACTATTTGGAGAAGAAAGAAGAACAATGGAGCCACATGGAAGAAGCATTCAAGTCTGCATTTGGTTTGCATAATCTTTCATTTTTGAATGTTTCATTTTCATGTCTCTATTGAGTGTGTTTAGGATAGATCATTGCAATGAGCTTTTGTGATTGAGCTAGATTAGTTTTTTATTTGCTTGTGATGATTTCCAAATTCCTAAGCTACACAGCTTATTTTAATTTCACTTACAGTGAAAATGAAAAAGTTTTTTTTTGTTGTTCAAAAGAGAAAAATAATCTTTTCACATTGATAGTTTAGTTTGATTTTCATATATGAGAAAATGTTCATACAAAAAGTTGTTTCATTAAAAAATGTAAAATTTATTTACTTTTCTACAATTATGTGCTTTGTTGAAACCCTAACTAGGGTTTAGGAACCCTATTTCGAGGGTATCCTCTAAAGTTTACTGTTGGCATCTCTGTTATTTAAACAAAAGACTTAGACATTTACGAGGTTGGGATTAATTGCAGAGATAAAATTTTTAAGAAGAATATTGTAATTTGATACATGGGATACATTACTCTAGTTTTCATAACAAAGAACTTTGTGTTACAGTTAAAGACAATTAATTGTAACACTGTTTCATACAGTGGATATTGAAATTGATATTATTGAAAATCTTAAATTTATTTTGTATTCAATTATTGTTTTAGGACTGCAAGAAAAATGCAGTTGTAAGCTCATTGGTGAGTACAAACTTGGACTTTGCAATTGTTAAGAGGATTGGTTTGAGGTGTCAAGTCGAACTCCACCATTGTAATTAGTTGATGATTGAGTTGGAATAAAGAAGGCAGATTCGAGTGGTTTTTTGTACACCATGAGGGTTTGTCCACTCAAGAAATCTAGGTGTTGTGTGTTGTCTTTTGTCTCTCTCTAATTATCTTTTGTGTACATTCAACTTGTCAAGATCTGATACTTAAATTGTTCATGTTGTTGTTCATTCAATTCAAACAGTGATGTAAAACTATCTTTTTTCAGTTATTATTTTTGGCAATTAGTTTTTGTAAAAGTTGTATTGCAGAGCATAAATGATTTGTTTAAGTAAACTCGGTTGAACATTCTTATATATATTTTTGAAATGAATTAAGTGGGTGTGCAAAGGTTCGGTTGCATTCATGTGTTCAAACTTGTTCCAATCTTTCATTATGTTAAAAAGCCCCAAAGTTGAATTAACTTTTAATCCTTGATCTTGGTGCATAAATTTATGGTACTCTGATTTTCCCCTACCTCTCAAACTGAATCCACTTCCTACAAGTGGTATCAACGCATAGGGTCCTTCATTAGGTCAGTCCTAGGATACATCCTAGTGTTGGAAGTCAGTCATTATGTCACATGTTCTAGAGGGGTCTTCTGTCACTAGAGCTCCATTATTTGATGGAACTGATTATGTATTCTGGAAAATCAGAATGGAAACATATCTAATTTCCATAGATCTTAATGTTTGGAATATTTTTTGTAGTAAGTACACAATACGTGCTACTATACCTTCAAAACCTAATGGGAAAACACAATATGAAATGAATGCAAGAGCCAAACATGCAATATTGTGTGGTCTGACTAAAGATGTCTTTATTAATATCATGCACTGCAAATATGCTCATGAAATATGGGAAAAACTTGTAAATATTTATCAAGGAAATGAAAAAGTTAAATAGTAAAAAATAATTACCCTCAAAACTTAGTTTGAAGAAATGAAAATGAAAGATGATGAAAAAATAAGTGAATATGTTTTGAGAATTGACGATGTTGTTAATGGGATGAGAGGATTAGGTAAAGAAGTAGATGAACTCACAATGGTTAAGAAGGTCATTAGAACCTTATTGCCTAAATATGAAACCAAATTTTCAGCCCTTGAAGAGAAGAAAAACTTTAATAAGCTTACATTAGATGATCTTCAACGAACTTTGATAGCCTTTGAAATGAGAACAAGCAAAGTTGATAATGCTAGTTCATCATTGAAAGAGACTATTTTTAAAATAGAGAAGAAAGATGATTTGAACAGTGAATCAAAGTTGTTTGATTCTCCTAAGTCTCTCTTAGTGAGAAAACTCAAAAAAATATAGAAGCAAGCTTCCACTCAAGTGGTTTAACTGTGGCAAGGTTGGTTACTTTGCAACCCGATGCCCTCATGCTAATCAAAACAATGATGATAATCAAAATGAAAAATGTTACAAGAAAACAATCTTCAGTCCTATAAAGAAATTCAAATTTAAAAACTTCAAAAAGAAAATGAGTCTATTCAGTAAAGAAGACTCTGATGATGAGTCAGATGACTCTTTAGGTGATGAAGCTGAAACCTTATTCATGGCTGAAATTGATATGCCTAAAACTTGAAGTAGTAAAGTTGATAATGAATTGAATAGTCAATTTGATTTAGAAAATTATGAGATAAAACTTGAAGGATATCTGCTTTGTGCCCTTCAAGAAATTAAAAAACTCAAGAAACATATTTCCTCTTAGGAGAAAAGTTTAGATAATTTGGCTTTTTCTCTGAAAATTGAGTTAGATGACTCTAAAAGAGTTATAGAGAATATCAGATCAGTACATTCTAACAAGTAAAAGGAGATTCAATCTCTCAAACAACAAGTTGGTTCTCTCACAAAGAAAGGGGAAGAACATGAAAGAACTAATCAATTGCACAATATGCTTGGAAAACAAAAGCAGCCTTATAGCTCAGGTGAATGTTCTAAATCTGCAAATCAGAATGTGACAACTGATAGTAAGAAGCAGTCATTTGAGAACAAGTGGAATAATTTCAGATTTACTTCCTTCTTAAATGGCTATTGTTTATTTTGTAACAAATTTGGACACAAAGTGAGTGCATGCAAATTCATGTTGTCTAGAACACCAAGATTTGGTCATAAACAATATTTTGGTTTTTCTAATATGATCAGATGTTTCAAATGCAATACTATTTGTCATAGCTCTAGACAGTGCAAACAAAATAAGCCTACTACAGAAAAGGTTTGGAGACCCAAACTTGTTCAGAATATAGAACAATCCATGCTTGTTCAAACTTCTTTCTAATAAGAAAACCTTATGGGTTGTTGATAGTGGTTGTTCTAACCAAATGATAGGGGATAAAGACAAGTTCTTGAAACTTGAAGATTAGACTGGTGATTTTGTAAAATTTGGTGATAAGTTGGGGATTCAAATTAAAGGTAGAGGGTCTTTGCTTCTCAATGATAATACACTTATTCATGATTTGTATTATGTAGAAGGTCTCAAACACAATCTTTTAAGTGTCAATCAAATCTGTGATAGTGGATACAATGTTTCATTTAACTTACAAGCTTGTGCAATCAAAACTAAGTCATGTCAAATAGTTGCAACCGAGTTGAGAACACATGACAATATATATAATCTTCTTGACTCTTCTAATCTTGAAAGACATGAGGGTATGTGTCTTATGGGTCAAATTAAAGAAAACTAGTTGTGGGATAAACATCTAGGTCACATAAACTAAATAGCTTTGTGTGGGATAAACGTCTAGGCAATATATATAATCTTCTTGACTCTTCTAATATTGCATGTTGGATACAACACTAAATAGCTTTGTGTGTCATAGAACATATGTGTGTTATTGCATATGCTTTTATTTATTATTAAAAGCACATTGAAATGTGATGTCAGCATCACTCATAAGCTGACTTATGGTTTAATTTTTGTACGTTTCGTGCATTGATATTGACATAGCATATAGCGTATTTCATATTATCGGTGCTATCTATTCATTCTAATTAAGTGCTTGGACCGACAATGATTATATATGCACAGTATAGTGTCAACATGACACTCATGTGGTGACTCGACATATGATTCTTTTGTACTGTGGTTATCTCTACATGTTTTTGTCGAGATAATGATGACTTGGCAATCAATTTGAAATGAAGTGTTATGGTTGACTTGCAAAATACAAATGACAAAGATACTTTTGTTTGGGGCTTGATTTATAATGTATAGGGAAAAAGCAAAGAACCATTTGTTGAATTGTGAAACCCTACATGTAGCACCACCATGGGAGTTTTTGTGGTAGTTGCAGGCGGGTCATTTGGAAGAATCTCCATGTGGGTTTGGAGTATGTTATTTTATTGGAAATTTAGATTCGAATGGAGATTTTATTGGCCGTGTTTCATGGAGTTGTTTGCAGATTATCAGGGTTCTTCTTTCAAGTTTTACTTTCACAATTTTCAGGTAATATCGCTCTCATTGTTTAGTTTCGTTCATAACTTTGCATGGGTAAAGAAAAATGAAAGGGAAAGTGATTTTAATTTCAGTTTGAAAAGTAAAACAAAGGATTATAGCTTTCGAAAAGGGAAAATGATTATTGCAGGTTGTTTTACTTTCACTTACAATAAAAATGAAAGAAGTTTTTTTTTTGTTGGTCAAAAGCGAAAGATAATCTTTTCACATTGATAGTTTAGTTTGATTTTCATATACCAAAAAATGTTTATGCACAAAGTTGTTTTTAAAAAAAAAGTAAAATTATTTACTTTTCTGCAATTATGCGCTTTGTTAAAACCCTAACTAGGGTTTAGGAACCCTATTTTGAGGGTATCCTTTGAAGTTTATTACTGGCATCTCTGTTATTAAAATAGAAGACTTAGACATTTCTGAGGTTGGGATTAATTGCAGAGATAAAGATTTTAAGAAGAATATTGTTATTTGATACATGGGATACATTACTCTAGTTTTCATAACAGAGAAATTTTTGTTATAGTTAAAGACAGTTTATTGTTACAGTTTTCAATTATAATTCCTCTCATATTGTAATCATATACATAAAAATTAAAACATGATCAACACATATTTTAAAATCTATAGATATAAAAATTATAATCCGTATAATTTATAATAAAAATAAAATGAACATATGTATTATTTTGTCAAAATAAAAAATAAATATCTATCTCATAAATTAAATAGTAGTATTTATTTTTTAAATATAGAAGTATCATTTTAAAAAATATATATTATCTAGAATTTTTTTTTATTAAAATATAGTATATTGATATACAATATTAAATTCACCTTTTTAAAAATAAAAGTAAAATTACATAGAAAATGAAATAATTCTTCAAATAAAATAAAATAATTTTTTTTTAATTGAAAATGAAAATTTATTTTTCTATATATAAAATAAATAAAATAATTTTAAAGTAAAGTGAAATATATAATTAGATACTTTTTCATAATATTTATTTTAATTTAATAATTATTAATACATACTTTCTATATAATCTAAAACAAATTTGATGTAAAATATTTTTTTCTTTAAGATAAATTAAAAAAATGATCTTTTATGTTAAACTATCTTTATATCAAATTGAAAAATACTAATCAAAAGATTATTTTAGATATATTTTCTATTTTTTGTTAAAAATAATATCAAACATTTTACATTCGTGTTATAAAAACTTCAATTATTTTGTCCTCATGACAATTGTCACAGTTATGCTCACTTTTCTTTACAATTTTCATGATGTCATCTTTCTAACAAATATCTGATTCTAAATTATCACAATCAGTTAAAAGTAGATATTCAAGAGATTTGAGATTGCTAAAAGTGAAAGGCAATTCTTTGAAAATCTTAATTTTTTTTTGTATTCAACTGTGGTTTTAGGACTACAAGTAAAATGCAGTTGTAAAATCATTGTTGAGTACAAACTCAGACTTTGCAATTGTTAAGAGGATTGGTTTGAGGCATTGATTCGAACTCCACCATTGTAATCAATTGATGATTGAGTTAGAATAAAGCAGGTAGGTTCGAGTGGATTTTTATACCCCATGAGGGTTTTTCCACTCAGGAAATCTTGGTGTTGTGTGTTGTCTTTTGTCTCTCTTTGATTATATTTTGTGTGCATTCAACTTGTCAAGCTCTGATACTTAAATTGTTCATGATGTTGTTCATTCAGTTCAAGTTCTGATGCAAAACTATCTTGTTTTAGTTATTATTTTCAACAATTAGTTTTTGTAAAAGTTGTATTGCTGAGCATAAACAGATTGTTTAAGTAAATTCAATTGGACAATCTTATATATGATTTTGAAATGAATTAATTTGTTGTGCAAAGGTTCGGTTGGATTCATGTGTTCGAACTTGTTCAAATCTTTCATTGTGTTAAAAAGCCCCAAAGTTGAAATAAGTTTTAATCCTTGATCTTGGTATGTAAATTTATAGCACTTTGATTCACCCCCACCCCCACCCGCCCCCCTCAGAGTGAATCCACTTCCTACATTATCATCCCTTAATCTTATTATTATTGATTTTTAAATAAGACCCGATTTTAAAAATGTATCAAATATGCTATTACAACAATGATTTATATCACCCTTGCAAAATTAAAGTCCGGGCCCACATGAATTCAAATCTCATCGTAGACCCAAAATGAGTTATTGCACCATTTTTTAAGAAACCACTAAGAATCATTCTAGGCATTCACAAGAGAACGTAAAAACAAAAATATATCAGCATTCTAATAATGTCATCAAATTATTACATTATCTTAAATTTATTGCATAATGTTTATTTTTTAATGTTAGAAATATCTTAAATCAATTTTCATAGAAGTTATATACTTACATTTAATGTATTTAATTTTGACATTAAATTTCTATAATATCCATAGTCAATTATAATTCCTCTCATATTGTAACCATATACATAAAAATTATAACATGGTCAACAAATATTTTAAAATCTATAGCTATAAAAAATATAATCCGTATAATTTAAAATACAAATAAAATGATTGATCATTCTTTTAAGTTTGATATGATTGAGAATACTTAAGTAGAACATTGTGAGGTCTGTTTGTCCTTAGAGGAGGTCTACATGTGTCTTTGGATGATAATCCACATCAATTTCTAGGAGATCTTGGATTGTCATCCTCAATAGTGTGGCTGAGAATGCCTAATTGGAGTTGACAACTTTTAGCATCAACATGGACACACTTGAACATACTTCAAAGACATCACATTTCATCCATCTTTCCTCATCCTCCTGTATGGAATGGGAATCATGTCTTGCATCCTATCTTGGTTTTGTTTCTTTCTAAGGGTAGGAATATTTTTCAGTACCATTGGATCATCCTCAACATTTAGTGTCGAGCATCTACCCTCATTGCGAGAGACTCTACAATGGGGTTGATAGTGAGGGGTTGATGTATGACCTCTTTTCTTATTCTCTATTATTGGGGGACACTTTTCTCACATAAGGTTTTGTCCATCTCATTCTTCATTGACAACATTTTATTTTCATCTCACTTTAGGGAGGAGTTTTGTCCCATTGGGTATTCTACATTTTTCCATTTATGTCAGATTGCATTATTTGTACATGGGTGCCTAACATGGCCTAGTAGCCAAGACCCATTTAGCATCTTACACTATTTATATTGTGTATATTCTCCCTAAGTTGTGCTTACGGGGGGTGTTGGTGTGAAAGGGGTATATTATACCTAGTGTTGCACCTAGAAAGTTCGACACCTAGAACCTAATCATACATGTTACTTGAGTATATTTAGGAAACACATAGAAAACTTCCCACTTTTGCTAGATACTAGTCACTTTTCCACCTTAAGTGGATGATAACTTATCACTTGATGCTTCAAGTCATAATATGTCATAATTTTATGCCATCCTAAGTTCACCATAGCCTAAATAACCAAGGGGCCCCCTTTGTAACATAATTCCATAGCAATTTATCATTTGCGTCCTTGATAGAATAACATTATCTTTCATTGTTGATATCTCTTGTGCTTTCTTGGAGTGCCTAGATCTTGGGTAGATATAATAATCATTCAATATTGCATGGTGTAGTGTGTTCTATACCAACTCTAACAACTATTACTACCATTAGATCCACAGTTCTTTCTACTTCAAATTTTTACTATTTGTCTTCTTTTTTTCAAATTTGTCAATGAAAGCTTTTCCTTTCATAGACTTTGGAGTGTTAACCTTCCTACTCACCTCTTTTTTAATGATATGTTGTATTAATGTCTTTATAAAATTAATTTAAAAAAAAGGTAATTTATAAAATAATAAGTTAAAGTTTTCAAACGATGCTTATTTTGTCATTAAGTCATAGTAGGTGGTTCAAAATGTAGTTATAATTTGAGGTCATTAATTGACAAATAGTTGTTTTAAATATGGATAATACAACTTGTAGATGTTAAGCCAATTTTTACCATTTCTATAAGAATACAACATCCCTCATTACAAACTTAGGATAGTGATATAAATCTATTTGTGTGATAAGAAAAAGTATTAATGGTTTTTACTTATATTCTTTATTTTAGTTCATAATAGTTGAGCATGGTATTAAATAAAGAATACAATGAGAAAAAGTATTAATGTTTTTTGAGTTTCATACAAAAGAATAGAGCTCCATACTAGATGGGTTTTTGTTGAACTTGTGAAAATCTATTAATATCATCCTTTCTAATGGTTGAACATAATATTTCGTGACCTACACATATAAAAGTTTGTGAAATAATAGTGTTGGTAGATAAGACATTAGATTATTGACAATGACCATGAAAGACTTGTGTTATTATAAGTCCTAATAAAATTAGAGAAATCTAAAAGATAATTGAAATCCAAAAAAAATTGTGAAACTATAAAAAATAAATAATAGTTTGAACATAAATGAATCAAAGAGGATAAATCTCCTTGAAGGAGTGTACATCAAAATCATTAAGTGATTTTTTTAAATGTGCATAGTTGAAGAGGAAAAATGTATATAAAATGTAGAATAAAAATGTATAGTTTCACTAGCACCCTTGCATATGTCACAAGTAATTCTTATTCAATTACGTATAACGTATCAAAGAATGGATATTATATTAAAAAAATGCCTGTCACTTTGGTGTAGGAGCATATGGTGCAGGAGCATGCGGGCTTATAGGCGATCGGCACCAGCCAAAAATATCATTGGTTTTCTTTCCAAAGTTTTAGTTTGTTTTGGTTTTTGTTTGGCAGTCGTGTCTACTCTATGTTTGCCCAGGGAGAGAGAGTTGAGAGAGGCCCTGAATGTAAAAAATTGTTACGGTTTTGGTCTTGTGTCATTATCATCTGAATTTGTTAGTAGAGAGTTTTTGCATATTTATTGGTTTTGTGTTTGAGTTTGTAAGTTGCAGCAGATGGATGTTTTCCTGTCTTGCATCAGCATACCTAGGGAGGATTAAATAATTATATAGATTATAACACCAAAAGGCGTTAACTACTTTATCCACCCCTAAATGACACAAAGTGCCCTACCTATATAGGCTTCTTTACTTACAAGTCTCATGGAACATAAATTGAAATGAGTTATATAATGAATACAAATACATAGATTCAATTATTGGAATTTGAAATCCAAATTGGATTTCCATCTTGTAGTGGTTTGAGTCATCTTGGATTCCCTTCTTGTAGTGGTTGAGACATCATGGCCTTCTTAGCTAGTAAGTTTCCGAGACTTACTATAAATAAAAAGTCTTGTTAGGAAACATAATATAAATAGTAATTTCAACATGTGTTTTACATGTAGTTGTGCGAGTCATATTTACTATATTTAGTAAGTTGTCTTCAAGTAGGACTCTGCAACTCGGTTGTTTTAGGCTACTCGAAGTCATGTTTTGATGTACAATGTTTGAAGATTGTAGTAACTCTATAATTCTTGAGAATCAATACGAAAGATAATTTTCCAGTGGTTTTTTACTGGTATATTTTTACGAGATTTTTCCACATATATTTATGTGTTATGCACTATTGTTCTTCTCTGCAATTTTTTGCACTTGTTATTTTTCTCACAACTAAGCATAGGTCATTTGTGTAGAATTTGTTTATTTTGAGAAGTGAGCAATGGATGGAAATAGTGTTACCAGATTTGAGGTGCATAAGTTTGATGGTTCAAATTTTGCTCTATGGAAGCTTAAGATTCAAGCTTTGCTAGTGAATGATGGATGTGATAGAGCTCTTAAAGTAGTATCAAAACCTAAAAATATGAGCATGTCAGATTGGAATGCCATGGATAGAGCAAAAATCTAGTTATCTCTAGCAGATTTAGTTCTGTTCAATGCAACAAAGAAGAAATCTTGTCATGACTTGTGGAATAAGCTTGCAAAGTTGTATGAGATGAAGTCATTGGTGAACAAAATTCTACAATGAAGGCAGTTGTATAATTTGAGGATGTATGTAATTTATCTATCACAAATCATCTCAACGATTTCAACACACTGACTAGCAAGTTGGCTTTAGTGGGTGTGAAAATTGATGAAGAAGGTAAGGCAACAATATTACTATGCTCCTTGCCAGATAGTTAAGATCAGTTGGTTATGGCTCTTAGTACTTCTGCACTGAGTGGGAAGCTGGTCTTTGAAGATGTGGTGGTTTCTTTAATCTCTGAAGATTCAAGGCAAAAGACATCTCAACGATCTTCTTCCAATGAAACCCTTGTTGCAAGAGGCAGAACTCGGGAAATAGAAAATACTAATCGTGGACAAACCGAGTTCAAATCCAAGGGGTAGAAAAGGGTGAAATGCTAGAACTGTGGCAAGAATGAACATGCCAAGAAGGATTGCACGTTGCCAAAAACAACCAAGGAGAATCCTAGTACACATGCATCTGAGGCTAACACCATAGAAGTTCAAACACCATTGGAAGATGGAGAGGTATTAACTGCAAATTTGAGGGGCTCTCTACTTCATGTTTGGATTCTTGATTCTGGTTCTTCCTTTCATATGATACCACACAAAGACTGATTTGATACTTATTGGTCTTGTGATGGAGGTACAGTTTACATGGGAAATGACAACCCATCTGAGGCTGTTGGTTAAGGAGAGCTAAGAATCATGATGTTTGATGGAGTAATTAGAACTATTCAGCATGTTAGGCATGTATCTAGTTTAAAGAAAATTTTACTTTCACTTAGAGTGTTTGATGAACAAGGTTATCGATTCAGTGGTGAAAATAGTTGTCGCAAGGTAACAAAGGGAGTTTTGGTTGTACTAGAGGGAGAAACAGTTGGCAATCTCTATAGGTTGGTTGGACAAACTGACATTGGAGAGGCTAATGTGGTATCTGATGCAAAGATGGACTCACTATCAACCTAGCATCAAAGGATAGGCCAAATGAGTGAACAAGTTCTCAAGGTATTGCTAGATGGAAATCTTCTTCCAAGTCCAAAATCTAAAGATTTGAGTTTTTGGAAACATAGTTTTTTTGGGAAACAAAATAGATTGATTTTTTCCAGAAGTAATACCAAAAGCAAATATGTATTAGATTTAGTTCATTCAAATACTTGGGAAGCTCCTGTAACATCTATTGGAGGTTCATCATATTTTATTTCATTTATAGACGATTATTCCCATAAGGTGTGGATTTATCTTCTCAAAAAGAAATCTGAAATGTTTTATTGTTTTAAGAGGTTTAGGGATCTAATAAAAAATTAGAAAGGTACTTGACAATAAAATGTCTAAGAACTGATAATGGAGTTGAGTTTTGTTCAGCAAAATTTAACCAGTTTTGTAGTGAGCATGGCATTGCAAGGCAATTGATAGTTGCGAGGACACCACAAAAAAGTGGTGTTGTTGAACACATGAACAGTACAATTATGGAGTGATCCATATGCATGTTGAGCACTATTGGTTTGGAGCAAAATTTTTGGGGTGAGGCTATAAATACAATTTGTTTCTCGATCAATAGATCTCCCACTACTACTCTTGATAATAAAATTCTTGAAGAGATAAGGAAAGTTAAAACTAGTGGATTATTCATTTCTCTGTGTTTTTGGTTCTGATGCTTATGTAGATATTCCTAAAAAGAATAGAAATAAGTTGGACAAGAAGTCCACAAAATGTATTTTTCTTGGCTATGTAGAAGGTACAAAGGGTTACAGATTGTGGGATACTACTACCCACAAGATTATTGTGAACTTTGAGATGTTTATTTTAATGAAAAATCAATGCAAAGATATGAAGAACAACAAGGTATGAAAGTTATTCCAATAGAGGTAGAAAAATGTGATGATCATCTAGATGTGTTTGATTAAAAGCAACCAGATGAAGAGCAACTAAGTGAAGATCAAACAGAAGATAAACCAATTGAGCCACAAGATGAATTATCACTTATTTTAAGGAGATCTAGCAGAGTAATCAAACCACCTATAAGGTATTCTCTTACTTGTAATTCTACTTATGCATTACTTACTGATGTTGGTGAACTTGGTTCATATCAAGATGCTTGTGAAGTTGAATGTGCAAGCAAATGGAGAGTTGCTCTGGAAGAGGAGATGGAAGGTCTGCATAAGAACAAGACATGGGAGCTTGTGTCATTGCCTAAGAGGAGGAAATCTATTGGGAACAAGTGGGTCTTGAAGTTGAAGAGGGATATAAATGATAATTTGGAGAGATATAAAGCTT
This sequence comes from Cryptomeria japonica, assembly GCF_030272615.1. Taxonomy (NCBI): domain Eukaryota; kingdom Viridiplantae; phylum Streptophyta; class Pinopsida; order Cupressales; family Cupressaceae; genus Cryptomeria; species Cryptomeria japonica. The sequence goes on from NC_081410.1 coordinate 143,429,085, forward strand.
GGTTAGTGGCCAAGGGGTATGCACAAAAATTTGGTATTTGATTTTGATGAAATTTTTTCACTTGTTTTATGGTTGAGTACAGTTAGAGTTGTTTTAGCTTTTGTTTCTAGTCTTGATTTGGAGTTAGAATAGTTAGATGTTAAAATAGCCTTCCTGCATGGTGATCTTATTTGTAGGCTAAAAAAAAAATTATATGGTTGAAATAGGCTCCAAGGTGTTGGTACAAGTGGTTTGATTCCTTCATGACGAGCTTGGGTTTCAATAGATATGAGGTTGATCATTATGCCTATGTTCAAAGGTATGATGATGGAAGTTCTATTATTCTACTACTATATGTTGATGATATATTGGTAGCAAGTCCCAGAATGTATAAAATCATCCATTTGAAAACTCAGCTTGCTAGGGAGTTTGAGGTGAAGAACTTAGGAAGTGCAAATCAAATTATTGGAATTAGGATACATAGAGATAGAAATAATAAGAAATTATAGTTGCACATAAAACTTATGTGGAGAAGGTTCTACAATGCTTAGATATGCAAAATGCACGACTAGTTAGTAATCCATCTCCTATTCATATTAAATTATCTTTGAAACAATTCCCTAGAATAGAAGAAGAGAAGACACAGATGTCTCATGTACCATACTCATCAGAAATAGGAAGTATTATGTTCACCATGGTGTGCACCGGACTAGACATTACATAGGCAGTGGGAGTTGTCAGTAAGTACATGGTGAATCCTGGCACTAATTATTAGACAATTGTGAAGTGGATTCTCAAATATTTGAGAGGGAATTTAGATGTTGCTATCTATTAGTGGGAGTAGTCTTCAAATTAATGGGTATGTGGATGCAAATTTTGGTGGAGATAGAGATAAAAGAAAGTCTACAATAGGTTATGTTTTCTCTTTAGTTGGAGGTGCTATTAGTTGGGTGTCAAAGTTGCAAACAGTAGTGGCATTGTATACTACTAAGGTAGAATATATGGCAGCAACATAGGCTATCAAGGAGGCAATATAGCTTCATAGAGTTTTGGGTGAATTCCAAGTGAATCAAGATAACATGGTACTGATTTGTGATAGTCAAAGTGCTTTACACTTAGCATGGAACTCAGCTTACCATTCTAGAACAAAGCATATCGATTTTCAATATCACTTTGTTTGTAAAGTGGTGGAAGGAGGATAGATCTCTTTAGCCAAGATTCACAATGATGTAAATCCTACAGATATTATGACAAAACCTTTAAGTAGAGAGAAGTTCATTTGGTACAAAACTTCTCTTGGTCTGCAGATTATGTGATGATAGGCAACTCTTTCAGTAGAGGAATTATTCATGAGTTTTGAATTTGACTTCAAGTGAGAGTATGTTGGAATGTGAAGTCCAAATTAGATTCCCATCTTGCAGTGGTTGATTTATCTTGGATTCTTATCTTGCAGTGGTTTAGTCATCATGGATTCTCATCTAGCAGTGGTTGAGTCATTGTCAACAACACCGATATGTATGTCACACTAAGGTTTTAACAACAACACCTATATGTATGTCACATTGATGTTTTATCAATCTAATATGGAAGAATATATATTATTCTCAAAAGAATGCATATCACAAAGGAATAAATTCTTGCACAATGAGGACAATTTCTTTCTATAAATGATTTGGTGGATATATTGATAATTTTATTTGAAGTAAAATTATATTGAATATAAATGATCTACTCTTAAATCATCTTTTTGAAATTAATGTATTGAATGTTCTTTTCCAATTGATAAGGTATCAAGTTCATTAAGATCTTGATTTTGAATTCTTGTTACTAAAATAAGTGTTATATAGAAATTAGTTGCAAAGGTATTTTCTGTTCATGTTTCCAAAGAATTAATGTTTATTTTGTTCAATGAAGAATATTTTTCTTCCCGCACTGTAATTTTGTTTTTACTATAAAAAAATGCATATGATAATGGCATCAACTTTTCATGTTCATTATTTTCTTTTAAAAAAAAGGGGGTTAAACTAGTCGTTACTTTCTTTCTTGTTATTTAGTGTTCATAAACTAGTCGTTATATGATTGAGTTTTTTGATGTATGTTACATATGGTATCAGAGCTACCAGGTTCAGCACTGGACCTAGGCTCGTCAACACTTGAACAAAAACAAAACTGATCAAGGAATTTTAGTTATTGTCAAGATGATGATGATGATCCAAACTAAATGAAAAAGCATCTGAGACCCTCTTTCTATAAAACTAGTGAATGCCCTTTTGAAGGATTACGATTATTCCAATGTGCACCCTTGGGCGATCATAAAAACGTTGCAGCAACTTGGGAGAGGATCAAACAGCATAGGCACAAATGGATGCTCGAAATAAGGGCTAAAGTTAAAGTAGCCCTCCTAGCAAAACATAAACATCTAACTAAAACAAAGACAGGACAACAAAACCCCAAAACCATAAAAGAAACTATTCAGACTTTAAGAAAAATAGAAGAACCAATATTTCTTACCACCATAGTAGCTGAGCCAGTTCATGTTCCTATTGTAACTAAACCAAATCCACTGGTTGTTCAACAAGAGCCTACTCCAGGCTACAAAATTCTACCCTATACTGAACTTCCTAACCAGGAGGAGCCCATTACGAGTGCAAATACAATTTTGGTTTGGGGTTCCTATCAGCTAACAGGGGAAGCTACCAGGTGGTGGGAGAGTAAGAAAGCTGAACTGAAACTAAAACCATCTAGTTTGACTTGGACCAAATTTGTGGAGTTGTTGAGGCAGAGGTGGCTGCCACAACTCTTCTATGAATAGAAACTATCAGAATTCCAAAATCTCCGACAAGGAGAATTATCAGTTAATGAGTACATAGAGAAGTTTAATCGATTACTCAAATATGTTCTGCAGTTGCAATCAGATGAAACATTTTGCTTGGGGAGGCATATTATGGGACTTAATAACAGAATTGGAGGACCGGTAAATGTCCTAGATCCCTCGACTACTATAGAAGCCTATGAAAAGGTCATCTGTGAAGAATTCAAACTCAAGAAGGATTACTCCATCAGAGATAAAAGTCAAAAAAGAGGAAAGGGGTTTCAGTCTTTTTCAGTCCTTCAGGAAGAGAACTGACAGAGAAGAAAGTGTCATCAAGGGGGAAAAGACTTTCAAAGGTTATCGTCAAGATTTCCATGGAGACAAAAAGCCCACTTCTAATAATAATAGAGACAATGATCCACATAGTAAGACAACTGAAAAAAGAGGATCCCCAGGAGGATGTTTACATGTGGAGGAGAACACTATGCAAACCAGTGTACCACTAGGACATAAGGGGGACAAGCTCAGAGGAACCCTCTCCCTAACCAGTAGACAACCTTCCAGCAAATAATCCACGCAGCAGCAGATAACAGGGAGGCAGACTATCAAATCACTCCCATTGAGATGTCAGGTATGCTATATGGTAATCCAATATCCATTTTAATAGACACAAGAGCCACAGAGAATTTTATTTCACCTAGGATACTTAGTAGATTTCCAAAATGGATTGGGTATATGGCTAGCGCATGGACAGTTGAATATGTGAATCAATCTAGAGCCCAAGTAGAGCAATGTTTGTTTGAGGCTAAGGTTGAGCTACCAAGCTTCGCGACATAGGTTAACCTAATTGTAGCACCCTTAGGATTGTATGACATTATCTCAGGAATGAAGTGGTTGTGGCAACATCGTGAAAGGGTGGATTGTTTCTATAAAATTGTGGAATGTTTGGATGATTTAGGCAATGCAATATCATTACAGGGTATCAAGAAGGAAGTTAAGTTGAGACAACTCTTTGCATCTCAGCTGAGGTGCAATAAAAAAAAGGGATGTCATATGTTTGTTGTCAAGATGGAAGAAATGGATGGTAATGGAGAATGGAAGGAGTCCTTTGAAGATAAATACACTTATCTTTGTGACTTTTGTGATGTGTTTTCTGAGGAGTTACCAGGATTACCCACAAAAAGAGTCTTTGACTTTTCTATAGCTCTCGTACCTAGTGTCGCTCCCATATCTAAAGCACCCTATAGAATGACGACAATAGAGTTGGTAGAATTGAAAGCACAGTTACAAGAGTTGCTTTATAAGGGTCTAATTCGACCTAGCGTGTCTCCATGGGGAGCACTGGTCATTTTTGTGAGAAAAGAAAGAAGGAAATCTTTGATTATGTATAGATTATAGGATGCTCAATAAAATAACAATTAGAAATAAGTACCCCTTACCCTGTATCGATGATCTTTTTAGCGAAATGCAAGGGGCCGCCATATTTTCTAAAATCGACTTGCGGTTTGGGTATCATCAGTTAAGACTCAAGGAAGAAGACATACCTAAAATGGCTTTCTGAACTCATTATGGGTACTACGAGTTCATGGTCCTACCATTTGGACTAACTAACACACCAATTGCATTTATGAACCTTATGAACAACATGTTCCATGAATGCTTGGATCGATTCGTTCTAGTTTTTCTGGTTGATATCCTTATATATTCCAGGAACGAAGAAGAACATTTGAAACATCTTCGCATAGTATTGCGGCGACTATGAGAACATCAATTGTACGACAAATTGTCCAAATGCACCAACTTTTTGAAGGAAGTACAATATCTTGGGCACATCATTTCCGCAAAAGGTATTGTAGTAGATCCAACTAAAATCAAAGCCATTTCTGAGTGGTCGGTTCCTCGAAATGTACAAGAATTCAGAAGTTTTATGGGGCTAGCAGGGTACTACAAAAAGTTTGTCCTGGATTTTTTTAAATCGCACATCCCATCACTTCCCTCCAAAGAAAAGGAAAATGATTTCAATGGATAGAAAAGTATCAACAAGCCTTTGAGCTCCTTAAGTACAAGCTAACCTCGACACTGATCTTGAAGGTGCCAGACCCTGAAGGACAATTTTTAGTAGTAACTGATGCTTCAAGAGAAGGCTTAGGGGGAGTGTTAATGGAAGGAGGGCAAGTAGTTGCATATGAGTCTCAAAAACTCAAGAATTATGAAATGAACTCAGACCATCAAGGATTAAAGTATATATTTACACAACCAAATTTGAATGCCCACCAAAGAAGATGGTTGGAATTAATTTCCGACTACGACTTTGAAATCAATTATATCAAAGGGAAGGAAAACCATGTGGCAGATGCCCTGAGTCGTAGACCACATATATCAGCTATAACTTCCATCCAAACAAGCTTTAGACAATAGGTCCTTCAAAGTTTAGGAAATGACAAATTCTATCTCCAAGTAAAAGAAGCTCTCCAAAATAACCCACAAGATCATAGGTATGACAGATTTAAATTTGAACCCGACGGGTTGTGACGATTTGAGGGCAGAATGTATATTCCAAAATCTCTAGAGCTAAGGAAATTAGTGTGCAAGGAAATACATACTGCTCCATATTCAGGTGATCCCGAAGTTACCAAGGTTTTAGCAGATGTTAGACCTTTTTATTTTTGGAAGGGCATGAAAAGGGATACAACCAAATTTGTAGCCAACTATCTTGAATGCCACAAACTCAAGGCAAAGCACCTGCACCCAGTAGGATTACTCCATCAACATGCCATACCAGAATGGAAGTGGCAGGTGATTAGTATGGACTTTGTTCAAGGCTTACCCATGTCACGGAATAAGCACCATACCATCCTTGTAGTAGTAGATAAAATTACAAAAGTGGCCCACTTTATATCGGGAAACCTCATAGACAGACCACCCACATTAGCCAGCAAGTTTGTGCAAGAAATTTTCAGACTTCACGGAGTTCCAGAGAAGATTATATCAGATAGAGATGCGAAAATAATGTTAAGATTTTGCTAGACACTTTTTGTAGCATTGGGCACTCAATTGAATATTAGCTGAGCCTACCATCCGGAAATTGATGGTCAAACAGAGCAAGTCAACCAAATATTGGAAGACCTACTTAGAATGTACTGTATGGAACAACAGTACAAGTGGGAGGACTATTTACCTTTAGTAGAATTTTCTTGTAACAACACTTATCAATCATCTATCAAAATGGCTCCATTCAAAGTTTTGTATGGAAGGAGCTACATAACTCCTATCAGCTGGGATAAGATGGAAGATAGGATAGTCCTCGGTCCAGAGATGCTTGCAGAAATGGAAGGGCAAGTTAAACCTGATCCGACAGAGATTAGTGGAAGCTAACGATCGACAGAAAAGTTATGCAGATGCAAAATGAACACCCAGACATTTTGAGGTGGGAGAGAAAGTGCTCCTCCAAGTCAAACCTCAAAAAAGTGCCATCACCTTTGGAAAATCCTACAAATTAGCTCCCAGATATGTAGGACCTTTTGAGCTTATGGAAATCATCAACCCAGTCACTTACATGATTTCTCTACCTCTGGCTCTTGCTCGATTGCATAATGTTTTCATGTATCATATCTTAAGAAATATGTAACAAACTTTAACCATATAATTGATTGGAATTCCTTGCAGGTGCAGGACCTGGGAGTGGTCGTGATCAAGCCCGTTAGGGTGCTTGAGACATGTAAGATTTGCTTACAAAACAAAGAGGTTAGACAATGCAAGGTCCAGTGGGACCAATACTCTGAAGACAATGCTACCTGGGAAGACTATGATGAGATACATCATAAATTTCCTTGTCTAATGCTTATAATCAGTTAATTTAGCTTAGCAAAATTTTGATGTAAATACTGTAAATAATTTAGATTTTTCAATCATCGAGGACGATGATTCACAAGGGGGAGGATATGTCACATCCCCTCCTATATAATCTTATTTTGATACTTAGTTGTGTTGATGCCTTAGATGGATACTAGTTTCTGAAACAATGATTTTAATGCCCTACAAGATTTTGGTTTTGCTAATAGTGGTATTCGGTTAAACAATGATGCCATAAATTTTATTGAATGCTAGAAAGAGTGGTTTAGCCTAAATGGTGCCCTAGTCGGAAATTGCTTTATTTATCATTTTAAATATTATAAAATATATGAAATGTTGTATTGTTTCATTTTCATAAAGTAATGTTGTAACTCATCTTTTGATTTAATGAATATAAACATTAAGGTTGAAATGTCGAGATGTTGGACTAACTACTCTAGTTTGGAAAAGTGGATGCATGAATGACTTGGCCTCCAAGAAGAAGGGGGAAAAGATATCATCGGGAAAGAGGGAAGTGAAATGGTTATGGTCAATGATTGTATGGTATATAAGATTGGTATGTACTACCTAATGTCAGCTAGTGTCACCTTGTCAACCTAATTTTCCCTATTAGGACCATGACAATTATGTCCGTTAGTGTCTTGCTCTAGCTCATTTATCGAACCTTTATACTCGCGGTGCGAAATTATTTTTGATGTATCTTCTAACATTGTCTTAATTAACACCTTTATTAGACATGTTTTCAACTTAAGAAAGTCGATTCCATATATATTTACATTAAAATATATATACTTTGATCAATTGTAAAATAATTCTATAAATGTGTATTGTTATTAAATTTTAATTATTTAAAAAAAAGAGAAATATTTATTACCTTTATTATTTAATTTAATGTTATTATTAATATATATAATGACTTAGTCTTTCAAATTTCTCTTGAACCTTTATTACGTTCTTTTAAAATCTAATTTTATTAAATATTAGTGCCTTTTGCATTAAAATGTTTTATCTTTCTTACTCCTTATCGGTGACATATTTATATTTTCAAATAGATTATTACATCGATATGGTATATGCTATAGGGAATATTTGTTTCAATTTTTCCTCAGATGGGATTTCGCCTTCCAAGGCCATGACAGGGGATGGCGAAATCATAGTGCAACTCCTCTGTAAAACATTAGGGTGGCAATGCAGTAAGGGAGTGGAACGATTCTTTGGGGAGGGGGTTTATTTTTTCTTCATTCTTATTTTTTTCTTCCTTCTACTCTTTTCATTTGGCTAGACGGGATGGAGTGAAGGCATCATATTTCTTGTTTCCTCTATAGTGGAAGGAAGTGCATACCAGCCACCATAGTAGCTAGGACTTCTCAACCAATGAAGCTATTACAATATTCTTCATATTAAAGGCATTTGGACTCTCTCTTAACTTTTTGTTTCAATAATAAGCATATATACTATTGCAATGAAGCATTAGATTATGACTATGAAGAGCTCCTCAATTTAGTGTTGTGATCTCTTGGGGAAACTTGCTAGATAAATTTCTTTAAGAAACTCAACAAAAGCTCTTTCTTCCTTTCTTTTTTTCTTCTTTTGCATAATTGTTTGTGAAAGAGTCATTGGGTGATAACTACTGCTGGTGTCTTTATTAATTTATTTATTGTAAAGTAGGGACTTCTGTTTCCAGCAAGTCGGAAATGATAATATAATTTGTTGGTGTAAATAATTATTCATCATGGATATTATTACACCTTACTTAAGTTTACTTAGGTACATGTATTTCATAGTAGTTTGGGTATTAGACACTTGGGTGTTTGTGCCATATTGGGATAATGTGTATAGGAGAATTTTCACCTTTTATTGTGTTGATCTTGTTACTACTCTATCATATCTACTTATTATGGAGTGATAATTCCACCTTCGGTGGGTGATCCATCTCATGTGGAATATTTTATTGTTTCTCCTACCTACCCACACCTATTTCCTACCTACCCTTTTTTCTCAGTGAGCCACATGCCATGATTGTGTGCTCGTATATCCATATGGCCTTGCCTATATAAGCAGGCTCATATTCATTGTATTGGTTAATCCAGTTGATCATTTGTATATTGACGAGAATATAGTTTGTTGTTGTCATTTTATTGTCTCTCTTTATGCTTTTCATTGTTCCCTTGATATTGCCAAAATATCACATAATTAATGCGTGATAATTTGAATAAGGGGTTGCTCTCAACTAGTTTTTAAAAAAGACTTGTAATGTAAGAAAAGAGTGTCAACCTCACCAGTAAATTAAGAACAATCCTTATGAGTTACTATTTCTATTTTTTTGTTAATAAATCTAAGAGCGCAAGTCGAATAGGGTGGAACTGGTCCACTAATCTTGTACACAAATCCTTGGTCAGGGTGCACTAGCTTTGCATACATTATATAGAAAAGATGCACCAATTCCACTATCAAGATAATTAATTGAAAATGGAGGTTCTTTCTCCAAAATTAGTTTCATGCAAAATTGATTGATCACTTAGTGGAGGAGTTACATGCAAGAATATGGAATTTGAATTTTATCTCTAGAAGCTTCTATTTCCTCCTACGACATGTGCTAAATTAATATATTGAGAAAATAAGAAATTTCAAAATTAATTTCATGCAGAATGATTGTTTTCATAGTGGGGGTTACACTTGACCATGCATTTGAAATTTGAATTTGAGATTCCTTCCCAGAAATATTTTCATGCAAGACATATTCCTTACAACTTGTTATAGTGGTAGTTACATTTGACCATGCATTTAAAATATGAATTTGAATTCATTTCTAGAATATTTTATTTCTCGTACACCATGTGCTCAATTATAATATTGAGGAAATAAATAATTTCCAAATAAATTATGACCTCACGTGCAAGTCACCACTTATTAATTCTTACTCTTTAAACTAATTCCACCCCTATTAAAATTTTCATCTCTAACTAACATGGCTCATAAAATTAATAATAATAGTAGTAGTAGTAGTAGTAGTAGTAGTAGTAGGAGTAGTAGTAGTAGTAGTAGTAGTAGTAGTCGTGGTGGTGGTGGTGGTGGTGGTGGTGGTGGTGGTGGTGGTGGTGGTGGTGGTGGTGGTGATAATAATAATAATAATAATAATAATAATAATAATAATAATAATAATAATAATAATAGTAGCAAGTCTAATGAAGGTCTAAAAAGAGGGTTATGACACCCTACACTAAAAGCCAAAGATTGCTAGAAACAACAACTTCAAAGTGAATGTGATGTTGCTGATATATGGAGAATCAAACTTGAATGAAATCCTTACCCTTGTTTGATCCTCAAGTAAACACTTCCCCTCCCTGGTTGAAATAATAGTATGATGCTTTGCTAATACAATTGCTTTAACACGACATTGTCTAAGCCTAAAGATTGATTGATGAGGTGTAATTATTACAACTTAAGCACTAAATATTGTGTGTCCAATTAGAATCCTAATTTTAAAGTATTGTACAAGCTTTTGGTTGGAATTAACAACAAATGAACTTCATTCCAAATTATAGCATTACTAAATGAGATTAAATTCATCGTTTTGGTATTTGAAAACTTATCAAGGATGTCATTTCACCTTTCCATAATTAATATTTATATTTTAAAATGGACTTGACAATTTTAAATTTATGGGACATTTAATAATATTATTATAATTGATTTTAAAAGAGCTTTTTAAACACTTAATTATAAAAAATATTTTTAAATACATTGGAGGGAAGATTTAATCCAATGGTCCATTTTGGCAAGGTATAAAAAGGTGGCACTTGGCTTCATTTGTCATCTATATTTCATTTTCGAATTCTTCACTTTGGAGTGTTCATGCTTGAATTCATATTAGTAAAATCATAACTGAGCACAAAACCCCTTGGTTGTTTGGATCTTTGAAAGGGTGAAAACCCTCTTGAGCTTACTTTTTGGAATTGGGGATGAAACCTTCATTTCCATTTAGGCTATCCTCACACAAGAGTTCCATTGGAGTTAACTTTGAAGAGTTTGCATCAAGTTTTCTAGTTGGGAAAATTGGTTTATAGTTGAATCTAAACCACCTCTAGGTCTGATTTATTTCAAGGGTGAGAGACAAAGATCATAGTAAAAACCCCATTAGATCACAAATTTTAGAGCTTAATTGTTGGTTTGATCATAACCTACAACTATTCCTTAGACAATAAAATGTCATTGTTTATTTGTAAGTGCAAAATTATATTCATTTGGCATAAGCTAGGGTTTATGAATCAGCCCTTATTTTGATGTAATGAAGTTCAAATCTTACCCAAAAAAAGTTTAAGCAATTAAAATGTTGCATAAACCATTTGACCTTTAATTGGTTCTCCATTTCTAGGGACTTGATACGAATGGGTATTGTAGAAAGTTTAATGAAATAATTGAAAGACAATTTCTATTTATCAGCTTTTTTGTGAAATTTATTGCTATTTTGTTGTCAGAAGGCTGAAGTTACTCCCCATAAAATGATAAAAATATTTGAAATTTCAAAATCAATGAAATGGTGCTCATATTGTCATCCACTTCATTGGATATATTCATTTGTAGAGGTGTGGAGGGAAAACATTATTTTGACATATGCTTATGTAAACTTTGGTCATTGGATTTGATTCATTGAAGTGTCTTTCATCTTAGTTGGGCTTAGGATTATCATTGATAATGTTTTTCAATTCATTAGAGATCATATTTCAATTTAGTAGAGATAATATTAGTATATTATATAAAATATGTCTTCAATATTATTCATTTGTACAAAGTGTACAAAAAAATATGCTTTCACATATTTTAATCTTTAAAACCTAACATAGTAATAATGAACTTCTTTTAATATTATGATTGATAAATTTAATCTTTTTTTTAAATTTGAGTAGGTAACTTGTTGGTGAGATTTTTCTGACATGAACAATGAATTTGTTTATTGGTCAATATATGGAGAAAGATAACATTCTTGCTTTGATTTTTATTCATTTGTGGAAGCTTAGAAGTTCTAATCTTTAGAGGTTTTTTTGGTTATTTTTTTGTGAAATGTGTTAAGATTTATTTTGTTAAAATATTTGGAAAAATTATATCTATTAAGATTTTAATGAGATTTTATTCATTTAAGGAGATTTAGGAAAACTAATTTTAAAATTAGTATTTCTTTGTATGAAAAAAAACACTTTTTAGTTTTCAATTGCAATGATAATCTAGAAAATGCCTATAATTGCAATTGGAATTCGAAATCATTTTCATTTGCAAATATGCCTCACATACTCAAAATTATTACCATCAAAATTTAAATAAAATAAGTATATTTTGATAAAGTGCCGCATACTATAAAAATTACAATTGGTATAACCATTGCACCTCTTTTAGGTGTAAGTGCTAGTATTATCACATAGGCAAATGCTCATATCCAATCATCAAGAAAAAAAGGGTCAATCAGTTAACTATTATTAAAGTTTACAAAGACAACTTAAGTGATTGGGCTAACTTAGAAATTGTTGAAGTGTATGTCTATTAAGATGAATACTAAGATTAACCACATGTGCTCGTAGACTAAGCTTATATTCCTATTAATTAATAATGTTGAAACTTACATTAAAGGTATCTTTACTGAGATCAACAATATTAGATCACTAAATATTAAAATATAATTCAATGGATATAATATTTTTTTTAAAGTAATGTTTTCAAATAAAACAATGGTTGGAATTCATGAAAATGATGTTATAATTCATTTGAATATGTTTGGATTATATATGCACCACTTTCTTACCATGGAGATGAGGTTTTCTCTTTATATTAAAGTTTGGTCTTTTGAGCATTTAGATTTTTATTTCATGAGTGGAAATAGCCATAGATGGTGTGTGCATAAGATATATGTCATATGATGGAGTGTTATGAATATTGACAATAACATGGTTTTCATTTAACAATGTTTTTTAATCCTTAAGTTTGAGCCATTAATCTTAAGGGCACACCCTAATCCCTAACATAACAATATTATATAAAAATATGTTTGTTAGATCAAGTTCATATAATTTAAACATCTCTTAACATATTATTGATAGCAATAGTTAAAACCTCACATAATATAGACGAATAAATTATTTATTTATCATTTCCTTATAACAAATTAGCACTTTAAATATTAAAAAATAGGAAATTATAGTAATTTTTTATTTATTCAAATTTTAACTTAGAAATGAAAAAATAGATTTATATTAATTTGATATTTTTTTGGATATATATAAGATCTACTTTCGATATGGTTTCATTAATGTAATAGCTCATTTATTTGTTTGAATTAGCTCATAATGTTATCATCCCTTAATCCTATTATTACTGATTTCTAAATGAGACCTTATTTTAAAAATGTATCAAATATGCTAATACAACAATGATCTTTATCACCCTTGAAAAATTAAAGACCTAGTGGGCCATATGAATTCAAATCTCATGTTAGACCCAAAATGAGTTATTGCACTATTTTCTAGAAACCAGTAAGAATCATTCTAGGAATTCACAAGAGATTGTAAAAAAATAAAATTATAATAGCATTCTAATAATGCCATCAAATTATTACATTATCTTAAGTTTGTTGCATAATGTTTATTTTTTAAATGTTAGAAATATCTTTTAAATCAATTTTCATAAAAGTTACATATTTACATTTAACGTATTTGATTTTGAAATCTAACTTTTATAATATCCATAGTCAATTATAATTCCTCTCATATTATAACCATATACATAAAAATCAAAACATGCTCAACACATGTTTTATATAATATGTATAATTAAAAATAAAAATAAAATGAATATATGTATTATTTTGTCAAAATAAAAAATAAATATATATTTAATAAATTAAATGGTACTATTTATTTTTTAAATATATAAGTATCATTTTTAAGAAAATATATTAATATCTACAGAAAAATTTATTAAAATATAGTATATTGATATACAATATTAAATTCACCTATTTAAAAAATAAAAGTAAAATTACATATAAAATGAAATATTTCTTCAAATAAAAATAAATTAAATTTTTTAACTTGAAAATGAAAATTTATATTTCTATATATAGAATAAATAAAATAATTTTAAAATAGAGTAAAATAAATAATTAGATACTTTTTCATAATATTCATTTTAATTTAATAAGTATTAATACATACTTTCTATATAATCTAAAACAAATTTGATGTAAAAAAAAAATTTCTTTGAAAAAATTACCTTTAATCTTAAACTGTATTTATATCAAATTGAAAAATGTTAATTAAAAGATTATTTTGAATATATTTTTCAATTTTGATTGAAAATATTGCTTTAAAAATAATGTCAAATATTTTACATTAATCCTATAACCCTCAGGTTTTTGTCCTCATGACAATTGCTGCAGTTATGCTCACTTTTCTTTACAATTTTGATGATGTCATCTTTCTGACAAATATCTGATTCTAAATTATCACAATCCTCTAAATCTAGATATTCAAGAGATTTGAGATTGCTAAAAGTGAAAGGCAATTCTTTCAAACTTCTACACCCCGTTAACTCCAATCTTCTTAGAGTTGTAAGCTGGCCAAATGATTCTGGCAGATACTCCAATTTATCACAAACCTCTAAATATAGATATTCAAGAGATTTGAGATTGCTAAAAGTGAAAGGCAATTCTTTCAAACTTCTACACCATATTAAGTCCCAATTCATCACAGCCATCAATTCTGAGTGTAGTCAACAGCGGTAACCTACACACTTGCTCTGGAAAGTCACATGAAAACCCGCAATTCATCAACCACAAATGCTTCAACTTATTTAGACCCTGAAGAAATTTGTTAGAGGAATCTATTTCATTGAAGGACTCTCGTTCTTTATTAGAGGAATCTATTTCTTCATCACAGGACTCTCCTCCTGAACTTGGCATCTCCTGCCATACATTTTCCAAGGAGGAATCTATTTCTTCATCACAGAACTCTCCTCCTTGTAGAATTAGTTCTTCCAAGGAGGAATTTGGCACTATTTTTGATAAGTGCTGCGCTTCAATTGAGGCTAATATGCACATCAAATTTTCAGGTAACTGCAGAGTTACTATTTCGTTGTCAGAACTTAAACTGAGTAAAACAATTGAAAACATAAGTTAAAATAGAATAGAAAAATGTATGTTATTGTATTGAGGACTTGCCTTCAGATGATCCCCCTCTTTAATGGAAAGCTTTGAAACTACCAATAAACGCAATTTTTTAAGTGTTTCTACATTCAGCCCACAAATATCAGAACTTGTGTAAATACATCTTAACTCTGGCAGTGCCACTGCGTCTGTCGCGTGGACATCTATAATACCCTCCCACCTCAGGATTCTTAATGTATCCTTCATCGAACGAAGGTGTCTCTTCTCAAGCCTGCAATCTTTCTTTTGAAGCCAGATTCCTTTAATTCCTTTCATCTTGGCCTGCGAGACTCTAGTGTCAGCAAGTATTATTTAATTATTTAGCAAGTATCAGTTAATTTATCCATCTAATAACAACAAGATGTGAAATATACCTCATCCTTTTCAGCTTCAAACCACGAATCCTCATCCGTAATTCTACTCGACTTTGACATAGTGCACCCTATTGATCGAATAATATCGTGAACAGACAACACCTCCACCTCTTTCTCCTCCTCGTACTCATCCATCACTGTGGTGATCAATGCTGCATCGACAAGGAATGCGACTTCCTCAGCCCCCACCATGTACTCTACCCATCGACGAGGCCAATTATTGTGAAAGAAACAGCAGATGTCTAAGAATGCGTCTTGAGTAGACTCCTCCAACTTGCTATATACAAAGTCAAACAAACAGTTGCTGAGGTCCTTTTCTTTGATTTTTTGTCCTGTATGTAAAGCTTCAAGTATCTGTGTACAACGATCTGCTTTATATTCCTGCTTGCGCAAATGTGCACCAACAATTTTCAGAACCAACGGAATACCGCTGCAGAGCTTGACAATCCTTTCTAGATCATCTTTATAATCATGACGGATTGCAGGGTCATTGCACAGAATTGTGAGCGCATGATGGTGGGAGAGAGTTTTGACCACGTTCCTGAAGCACATCTGTGACAATCAAGATTCTGGTCATAACAAGAATTCTGCTATTCTGGGGAAGACCTCGCAAGTTTTCCGGCAGAATTTTCTCCAAGTCTTTTATGTGCAGAGCATTATCAATATATAAAAACACAGGCTTTTCTGCTCCACTTTTATAGGCCTGAGTTAAGTTCTCTCTACCATCTTCATCATTTCTCAAATCTATTTTTCTTCCCTCCTCATAGCTTGGAAAGGCATCCTTCAAAATTTGTTGCTGCATTTCTTTATAGTTATTTTTTCCAGAATCCAAATCTAATTCAATTCTGGCATAGTTGTAACGGTTTCTATCTACAGTGGAGACAACAGCTTTCGCAAGAGTTGTCTTTCCAATGCCACCCAAACCCCAAATAACAACGGCAAAAGATGAGCAATCTTCCATATTTTCCATGTCGAGGAGCTCATTTACTGCTTTCACTTGACCTTCGATTCCAACTGTAAACAAGTAAAAGAAAAAAAGCAAACAATCATATCAATCGAAAGCAGGCTAAGCTTTTGTTTTATAACTGTTTGGAAGATTTCAAATAAACAGGAATCTATCAAATACATAATTTAAAAAATAAATGGTATAAAATCAGAAATTAGTTCTTTAAATGTTAGTATAGAAAGGGCCGATGATTATATGGTAAACCAAATAGTCACTTCTAACTGCATTCCAATGTATTCATGAATCGGTAATTATTATGTTTAAGAGAGAATTTAACTTCGACTCCAGAGAAAGTTTCTTATAGAGTATAACTGTACGATTACATTTGTGAATTTAAAAATTGTGGGAAAAAGAGTATGTTAAAAGAGTTGCAAAGTGAAACATAGATATTTTATGAAATATATTTAATTCTAAGTATATTATATTTCAATTACTTAGTTTTAAATTTAAGTCAACTGTGAATGTAGTTTTAGTACGATTTCAAAAGATATTTATAGAAATAGAGAGGATGTTTTTTAGTGTGTTCAATTTTTTTCATATTATATTTCTTTTTCTTTTTTTATTGGTAAATTTGGTGAAGGGGTCAATCTTATAAATTTTTATATAAATAACATGATTTGGATTGCTCCATAATAAAAGGCCATTGAAAGATAAAGTGGACCAACCAATAAAAACAAGGATGTATAAGGATCCTAAATTTCACTATCACTAAATAATCTGACCTAATTTGGAGATGTTACCACTATTTTTAGAGTGTCAATGCATGTGCATATTATGGAAAGCATTAATGCCGTTGTTGGAAATTGTGTTTTTTCTTTTTTACAACTCTCTATGCAACATTGCAATCTTCTTCAATTTAATGGGTAAGCATAGATGTTATAAGGATTGTAGACGATTCATTGTACTTCTCATGAAAAGCCAATGCTCATTTTGAATTACAAATGTTGCCATTTCTTTGGATTTTTTCTTGCCTTGAGATAAAACTCGTAGATCCAAACTATTGTCCAAGACAAGTTGAGACCCCTATAAACTCTCTTGTTCTCCCATTGAGCCTGCAACCAAGTAAAGATGAGAAGCAACATCCACTTTGATAGATTTTTTTGGTCATGATTTAATTTCTATTGTTTATAATTTTCTCCCAAATCTCAGGCCCAAGGAAAGTATCTGAAGCATCCAATGGGCTCTCAACAATATAGTGGTGAGGGGCATTGTCTTTCCACCATAGTGCTAAATTATTTTCTTTGGACTTGGAGTTGTGGCAATAAGCAACAAGGTGGCTTGTGTTCTAGCATCTTCGACAACAAAAATAGTAATCCTTTTGCAATCCACTTTAGGGATTATTTTTGTCGAGAGATCTTTTTAAGTACCTAAATCTACCAAAATGTGTGCATAGGTCATGTGCATGAAATCTGAAGATTTCTTGTCTATAGCCTAATGGTTTCCCAATGCATCACCAATCACTTTGAAATAGGAGTCACTCCAATAATAACAATGAAAAATTAGAGAGATGAACCCAAATAGACTTGACACTAAAGAATTTTGTGGAAGGGTTAAAAGTGGAGTACCACGATTCGATAAAAAAAGATGTTTTCAAGCCCATAAATTACAAAAGACGATATTTTGATCCTCCACACAATCAAATATCGTTAGTGGTGGATAGAGACTAATAGATTCAAACAAATTCAAATATATACACAATCACACATAACCACAAACAAATACCTTAAATGCTACGACACATCCTCTATTCATTGACCAGTCCAGTTACAAATCATTACAGCTTAAATGCTACAATTCATATTTTCTTGATCACTGGATCAGCTACACACTCAAATAATAAAATCATGACAGTTGCCTCTTTAAATAGAGGGGATGGGAGAAATTCCACATCCTAACAAATATCATAACAAAGTAACCACCAGCACTAGATAAATTTTGAGCCTTTCTTTCTGCAATCCATTGATGTAATTTATGGAGACAAGACCATAAA
The DNA here is from genome assembly GCF_030272615.1 of Cryptomeria japonica. Taxonomy (NCBI): domain Eukaryota; kingdom Viridiplantae; phylum Streptophyta; class Pinopsida; order Cupressales; family Cupressaceae; genus Cryptomeria; species Cryptomeria japonica. The sequence goes on from NC_081410.1 coordinate 143,447,289, forward strand.
CAACAAAACCTACAAGTTAACCTATGTTTTGTAAAGAAATTTCTACTTTCAGCTAGTTCTTTATTTACATCATCAAGGGACCCCCTCAAGGTTTACATGTGACAAAACTTGTTCATTACATAACATAAATACACATTATTAAGAAGATATTTCTTTGAAGAAACAAATATTGAACCAAGTGGAACTCCATCAAGTTGTCTCGTGACCCTCAAAAAGGTGTAGCTCTGAGCTAAGTTCTTGAGTTCTCAAACTACCCTTTTGTTGAACTCTCAAATCATAAATTCTTAAATTACTGGATGAGAATCAATATTGAGTTGTACTCATAGAGATCCATCAAATTGTCTCACAACCCCTAAAAGGGTGTAAATATCAATCACATAGCCATGAACTCATAGGTCATTAGTCTATATTGTTTCCACCAAATTTCTCACCTATCTTCAAAAAAAGATTCACATTATATGCATCTTTAAAATATATCAGCATAAAAAGGAAACAAAGAATGCTTCTCATGCAAAACACCATCTCAAAATAAGAAGATGGCTTGAGATGATGGAAATCACTCCATCCTCTAGTGTCACTAGCTTTCAATTACCTTGTTACACTTTATCCATTCAATGTCACATTGATCTCTTTGATATTGTAAGCATGTGATTCTTGGAATGCCTCGACATGTATAACAAAGATGACCTCAAAAATACAAGAAATGTTTGACATATGTGTGTCATGGTCAAGTGTTAAAAATAGTTATGTCAATTTCAATCAGTGATGGATCCATTTACACTAGTTATCTTTATACTTCAAATATAAAATCATCAAAAATAATTATTAAAGGCGCAATCATGTTTTGAATTCCTTCACTTAAACATCCATAGATTTCAGCAACTCACCAATGCATTATGTTTGGATATTCTCCACAAATATTATTATTAAATCACTGCAAAAATAAATAACCCTATACACAATAAAAGCTATACATTACCAAAGCCATTTTACTCCTTTCCACATTCAATTGACCTTTCCTTCTAGGGAAAACTTTTCAACACATTTCAATGAATGTAGTAGCCCATTTTGAATGGAAATGATGACATTATATTAAATTTTGTTATGGATTGACAATAAGGGAACTGAATCTTTCAAAAAATATTCCACTTTCTCCTCTATATACCCATGCTAAAATAAACATATACCTTCAAATACAAATAGTAAATATGTATCCAATCACAACCCGTATAACAATATAGTGATCTTAAAAATAAATGTAGTCATGTCTTCCTTCATGATCATGAAACCTTTATACACTCAATCTCAAAAATACCTATATATTTATATGACTTTATACAAGAAGGGAACTTTTGGTCATATGCATGAAAATCATAGAAAATTATATCTATTGCATGGAGTAATGCCTTTCATGGGTGCTTGTATTAGTTCCTTCATCCTTTAACACCTCCCAAATACCTTCTATAAGATTGGATGGATGCCTATCCAATGATAAGCTCTCAAAAAAATGGAAGATTTGATGTCCAGAACACTGTGTTGGTCATTAAAAAAATGTTGGATGCATTCCTCATGAGAATGAAATATAGTATAGATTGAATAAAAACATAATATCCTAATTATTCTTGCATCTATACTAAGGGCAAGAATAGCCTTCAAATACTTATCCTTTATTAGGATCCACTTTCCCTTTGTTGAGTTATATCTCTTATAACGATTTTATTTTCTTGCATATAGAATTTTTTGTTCTTCATAAGGATCTTATCCTTTCTTGGAGGTGTGTTCCCTTTATTAAAACCTCTTCCTTTCTTCAAAGCATATAATTTTTAAATGATCTCTTCTTGGTGTTGAAAGTGTGTAATCCTTCATCAAGAATCTCCTCTCCTAGCAATTGTGAAGGTATGAATTCTTGATCTCGTTCTCCTTTTAGTGTCGAAGATGCCATCTTTGTTTAAAGATCTCCTTTCTATATGGAGGTAGACATATTTAGACAAAGATCTCTTCCTCCTCTTTGATAGGCGTGTATTCTTAATAAGGATCCCTTTACACTTGTTGAAAAATATCTCCTTTACAAATATCTCTTCCTTCTCAAAAAATTGCATCCTTTATAAAAATATTCCTCCTAACTTAGAACACATGCATTTTTGTTGAGGATATCTCCTTGGTGTTAAAGGTGTTTTATCCTTATTGTGGATCTCTATCTTCCTTAAGGTATCAACAAGACAATATTTTGACATATTAAGTGGAGGCATATGAGGCCTCCTCATAGCTTGTAGTCATTCATTGGTGTGCTCTCATAGCGACGACATTCTGTTACATAACCCCCTATAAGGCACGATTATCAATATATTTGTAGCAACTTGCATAGCATTTAACCTTTGTTTTGGTCATCTAGCATAATGCGGCTTACTACATTGATCCCTTGAAAACCATATTATATGCTTTCTTATATATTTCTAAACTAGAATAGCATGGCACACTAGTTTGAATGTTGTTATCACTTTTTTCTCCTTGAGAATTAGCTAACTAAAATAACATAAAGTGTTAGCATGATCATTGCCATTGTTTACACTTGAATCAACATTTTGCACCAAATCTTCACTTTATAACACTTGTAACAACTAAACCATTAAGAATTTGAAGATGAAGTAATCTACTAATTTGTGAGAATTTAATTGCAAGTTTTAAATATATTTTTTTAAAAATAGAAATGAATTGTGCATGTCTTATGTAACTATTATTAACTTATTTACAATAATCAACATTTCTTAGATTTGACATTTATTTTGTAATGCATAAAATTTTTATAGAAAGAATAAAATTATAATTTTTAAATCATAGATTTGTCAGATCAATATCTCTAGTGTATGCATATTTTTTTGTAATATTTTGTTGCATATATTCTTTTTAGTTAATTTTTTAAGTCAAAGTAATTGTAATTTGGAGGGAGGTCTATTTATTAATGCATATTTTTTTTGTGTACATTTAACTTCTTTTGGTGTTGAAATGAGGATATTGATACCTAGGGAAAATATATTTTTCAAAAAAAAAAAAAATCTATTTTTTAATTTTTCCAATTGTGTGAGACACAATCCTTAATGTTCAATGAAAAACCTACATTCATAAGAAATAAGAAGTAAATATATTCAAATATATACTTTTTGGAAAGATTAAAATAAAGAATACATACTTACAAAACAAAAATTCTAAATGAATTTATTTTACCCCACAAAAGCTAATGTAAAAGTGGTTTTCTATTAACATTTTGATAGGTGCAAAGGAGACTGCACTGTAGATGTGGTTTAAGAGTAGAGAGGTTCTACCAAACGAAGTTTGATCTAAGAGGATTTGATCTAACCCTCTTCAATTAATTCCTTCAAATGGGACCTCTCAAGGATTAAATCATTATATTTTCTATAGAATGTGTGATTTTAGCAAAAAACAAGATGTACCAAAATGTGTAACCTAGCATTGACTACCTAGTATACATGGAACCTTTTTTTCTCTTAAAATTACTAAAGTCTTATTCTTTGTATGTGTATATTTTAATATTTTGTGTGGATTTATAGGATCCTAATCTTGGGGACTTTATCATTCCTTATCTTAGTGTCATCCTATCCCTAGCTTGTCTTGCTCTTAGCTGCTCTATTTCTACATCTCTACATTATCGTGAGTGTGAGTGTAAGTTCATACTCCCACTAAAGCGGGGATAAACTTATTTTCATAGATTGTAACCCCTATACAATTTGATACTCCTTTTGGGTACTTTATTTAGGGATCCTCCTCATCAATCATTTCAATTTTTTTTAGGCATTATGCTATCATACTATTGTCATATGTCAATATTGAGACCAATTTTTGTGTCTTGGGTCTTGGTACTCTACCAATATTGGAAACCTAAGTTATGACGAGTTGTGTGGTCATCGATATCAAACCTGTCTACTATTTGTCATTAATGTCTCAAATAATGTTGAAAACCTGACTTATGATTAGTTGTGTTGTCATTGATGTCAAACTTGTCTAGTGTTTGTTAGTAATGTCTCAGTTATCTATATGTAGATGTGGAGAGGTTGTATCAGATTTTTAGTAGTGTATATGGTCTAGTAATGAGTGTTCAAATGTTGATATGGTGTTTGGTGATTTTGTATAACATCTATGAAGTGTTTCCAGAATATTGGTATAGTGGAAGTTTCAATATGCAGCAAAGAGTATTTAATGTCCCAACAGAATAATGCTTTGCATTTCTCTGATGTCTCTGGAGTATGGTTCTAAATATAATGTTTATGATCTATGTATGTTTTATTATCAATTTTACAAGCTCTTTTTTATTTCAGATGTTAGGGATTAGGTTATTGTTATTATGACAATATGGTTGTCTATTGGAACTAGTTCGAAGAATGCTCGGTGATTCTCTGATTTATGTGGAGTCATGTGTTGTAGCTTGGATGAAATGTTCATTTGGTTTATGTAGTGAAACTGGCAAGTAAAGTTATGGTGTTCAAAGTTTTGTGTTGTCAACTGGGTTGGTTTTTGGTTGACTAAGGTGGTGTATCCTATCTAGATAATGCCTTTTTGGTCTAGATATACATTAGTGATTATTTTTGGATGTCGATATGGGTAGAACCATAATGTTTAGATTTGCATTGATTTTCTTACATTGGAAGATGTTTTGGGGCTGAATGGTTGGTATGCTACATTTTTTATCTACATATTTCATTTGATGATGACGTTGGAATGAATGGGTGTGCTACCTTGGAAATGAGCTATCATGGGCCTTACTCTTGCATGTCTCTCAAGTTTAGTGAGATCCTTGGTCTTGAGCCTAAAAAAATTAATCAATTATTTATATTGTGATGTGATTCTCATTGTGTTTTCTCCCTGTTAAGTGTGGTTTCAAGTTTAATATATCAGAAGTAAAGTGTTTTGATGTCCAAACTAATCCACCCCCTCTTAGTTCCATGTGTTCAAAAATTGGTAGAGATCTTGGTTCCTCTTAGAGAAGCTAAACTACTTAAGGAAGAGTTGATATGGTGCAAGAAGTAAATTACAAAGCACTAAAGTTTGATTGCACAAGTTACTCTTATTGGAAGGACAGAAGGGAATGTCATTTGGAATCTCTACTAACTGGAATATGGGAAATTGTCCAAACTAGATATACTACTCTCGCAAATGGTCCTCATACTCCAAATGAGTTTAAGACACATGAGAATAGTGTGAAGGCTAAGATTGCAATTATCAACTATTTAGGTGATTTTATATTTTCTAAAGTTGTTGGGTTGAAGTCTGTTAAAGCAATTTGAGAGAAGTTGAGTAGTGTTTATGAAGATGATTTGAAGACAAAGAAAGCCAAGTTGACAAATCTAAATCACAAGTTTGAAAATATGAGGATGTGTGATGATGAGAACATTAAGATATATCTACATTGAGTGAATGAGAGTGTGAGTGCACTAAGAGGTATTGGTGGAATGTTGGAATAAAGTGATGTTGTAAGAAAATTTATGTCAACACTGCCTAAATGCTACGAACCTAAGAAGCATGCTATTGAAAACAAAGTCATGATATGTGTTAACGTTTATTTTGACACACTCGCCAACAGTCAGGTAGCCAATGTGAACACTCAGCACCTCTCTTGAAAAGTAATAAGTTCTGGGGAATTAATCACTCCAAGGTCTCTGTAGTCGGGTCTCGACGGTGACGGGCAGCCCAATGGTTGAAGTGGTTGTACCTGTTAAGGAGCCTGCTGGTTAAAACTAAATCCCACTAATCATTAACAACTTAACTTCCTCTTTTTTTTTTGTATTTTATGATTTAAGACTTTTCTGGAAAATAAAATTGCGAAGGATAAAGGAAACAAGAAAAAACAACAATGAAGCCAATTCAATAACAACTTAACAAACTACTCAATTAGTTCCCTGCAATCCAAAATTATCAAATATTATCTAGATTAGCATTCAACAATGGACCTCCAGTAAACCTGCAAAATCATCAACTTTACAGACTTATGGAAATAAAATCACCAATAATATCGTCTACCACAATAATTCTCATACACCACTTATGTGTGCAATATGATTCATAAAGCAATATACAGAAGATCAAACCACGTTGCTAATTCCAAATAATAGACATTATGAGACTACACAGAGCATTTTTTGTAGAATATAAACGTAGATCAGGCAATCTACAAGCTGCTTCTTGTATTTACGTCAAAGAATAAAGAATAACTGAAATTTATCATAATCTACAAAATAATCTAAAAGCTTCTAAGTGGGCCACAAATCATTAATTTGGGGACCCTTACAAATGAATCCAAATCCTCAATTTATAGAGTTTTTTTCCCTACTATCTAGGAAATAAACCTAATCTAAATTAAGAACATAAGACTAGGAGTCGCAATTAACTTGCAAGTTTCTACCTTTATACTCCAGTTAACTACTAAAAAATGGAGGTTGAATGGGCACTATGAAGACCATGTTGTATGAGCCAAGCTTTCGTAGTCATGCAGAATTTTGCTCAAAACTGGAACATGAGTTGGAGTTGCAGCTAAAATACAAAATTGGGAGTCATGCAAGAAGTCCTACTATCTTTAGCAGCTATGTGTTTATCTTTCACTTCTTAATAAAGGATTTATAATTATTAATAATGCATGCAATTGCTTCAATAGGAGGATCAGTCACATGCTTGATTCTGAACTTATACTTCTTTGAAACTTCCTCGGTGTGTTTTTTTCTCTCTTCTAACTCCCTTAATGTTTCTACCACTTCTTGACATTGGGTAATCAGGTAAGTGTATCTATCCGTTAATGTTGCGTTAGACTGAGCTGAGGGTCCTAGGTTCTGAGCCTCAAATGTGTCTCATTGAGTTAATACCTGCTCTTCTTCCATGATCCCATACTGGTTAACCCCAACCCAAAAGCTCCAAGCAAATGCTTTACAAAATTCTCATATTTCAAAATTTCCCTAAGGAGAGGGACTCAAATTTCTGCCACATCATTTACATACTACTGAAGCATTTCAGTCTTTAGTTACAAAATGTATGCATAAGACTGCAAGTTCTTATAGTTACCTCCTCCTAAGAGGTCTTCCTCCACTTTACCTCTTCTCCTAAATGCAAAACTTTATTCGAAATTCTGAACTGTTTATTTAAAACAGTGTTTATGTTCCCATTGCGTAGAACAAGAAGCCAATGTCCCACCTACCTGCACTGCCTCCCAGTATACCTTCATCGTATCCTGCAAAAATAATCTATTCTTGGTAGCATTTATTTGAGCCCATGATTTGGCTGCAGCGGCCACCTGTCTCACCTCCATTAATGCTTTTACTTCTCCCTCTGGTAATGATGAGGTTGAAGGTAGGTTGTCAATCCTACAGGAGTCTAGAGGTTTACTCATCTCTACTAGCAACTGCTTATACTGCCCCAGCTATGCTTTAAGCTCTATGTTGGAAGTATGCTCCTTTTCTACACGTCCTCTGACAACACTAGTGGCTAGTTCTAAAGTGTCTAAATCTCCCCACTTTGTTTTCTTACCCAAGTTTACTTGGGATACTTGGTATTTGGGAGAGGTTTGACCTTCAGTCTGAAGTGGAACTGCCACATCTGCAACCACTTCACCAGACCCTGTCCTTGACAAATGATGTACAATCTTTGGTTTCTTGACCTTTTTAGATTCCTTCATGATTTCCTGTTGCAATGTCACCTTAGGAAACTCTACCTTTCTTTTCTTTTTCTCAAAGGTGAACTCCAACCATTGTGGGACGTCTTTATCTTCATCGCCCTTATGATGTATGATGTCAGCAGTTACCACATGAATATCTTCTTCTTCTTCTGCTTCACCTTCATCCTCTACTCTTATGCTTCTATATCCTTGGAGTGAAGTTATTTGGTGAGAAGGTCCAAACGAAAGAGTTATATTTTCATTCAATTGTTGTTGCTTATGCAACTCTCCCAACCTATCACTAACCTATTCTCTGAATGCCCTTCCCTCCTCCTTTGTTTATGTCGTGTCCTGCTTGGCAACAATTTCCTTGAGGAGGTCTTCTTGGTCCTGAGGGGTTAAAACAAATCTTTCATTCAATAAATCTTTTGCCTCAGTTCGTTCTTTCACCCCTCCAAGTGACCATTGTTCCCTAGGTTCCTCTTTTCCTTGTTCCTCCTCTTGATCTGAATCAGTCTCAATATTATGGACAGTTATAGTCTTTGTAGTAGGCTTAAATGCCTGTTTCTTGGGGGAACTACTGTATTAGTTGGTGGTGGCATAGGGTCATTGGTACCTGGGACCTGTGTTGCAGTTGTTGGGGGAGGCTGAGTAGGCGCATCTTCATCTGTTTCTGTTTCTTCTTCTTCCTCCTGAGAACCTTCCCCTGCAGTCTATCCTATAGCTGTCCTTGGAGGAAGGACTTCAGCGAGTGGCACTGCTCCTAATCCATCTGTTACTCCTAGGTCTACAGCCTTCTTCAATAACTCAAACTTCCTCATTTTTTTATGAAGCTTTCTCATTAAGTCTTTGATGCTATCTTGGGGGTTTAGTGCTTTATCTGGGTCAATAGATGTATTTTGTCTTGAACTTGATCTTGTTTTCCAAGCATACTCCTTATAACCCCTTGATTGGGGCACCCCTGAAGTAGACTCTTTCTGCTTCCCCTTTGAAGCACTCATCCTCACCCTTTGACTTAGCCACTATTTGGTCCTGTTGATGACCGCTTGGGAGACCTTTTCTATATTCACATCCTCATTTGTGGACCACCTTATTGGGGAGAGGGGCCTTTTATCAATTTCTTGCTCTTTGTATTCAGCATCTAGTAAGTCACCCTCATCCCTTAGGCCTTTAGGGAGATTGGTTTTAATTTCAAAATCCATTATTTGGGGAACTGATAAACTGTTGTAGTTCTTCTCTCTTACTTCAAAACTATCCTGGAGGTTTTCCCAAAAATCCTCCAGTCTAGGCCTATGTCCCTCATATGCCTTAGGCATAGTTTGCTTGAGTTTCCTATAGGGATGATAAAATTTCCTAGCATAATCAAATTCCTTTAAATTCAAATCTTGGAGCTCTAGCTACGCCAACTTTGCCACCTGGATCTTTAGGCAAGAGAAATACCCAATAGATACTGAACAGTCAATCCCTATTTTGTGCTTGGATGACAGGAGGGATTGGAGGCCTAGCAACTGCCTAACATATTATAATAAGATGATCCTGTCATTATAGTACTTTGGCAGCAGTAGTGGGTTTCATATAAACCCACTGATCCTTATGTAAGTGGAGCATTGGTTTTGAATAAACCAACATACCCACTCTTGGATGATAGCCATGGCCTCCGGGCTAATCCTGTATCCTATATCTCCTGTCAATTTAATAGTTACAGGAAAAAGGAAGGAATCGTTGATCCTTTTAAAATGTGCCTTTGCATTGATGAGGGGAAGTTGGGAATAATATTCCCATACCTTCTTCTGGCCTTCTTCGTCACCTAGTTGACCTTCAACCTATAGGCCTGGAAATTTTCCAGCTCTTGCGGCCACCTAGATGAGATAAGAGGTAAAGAAGAACTTCTTGGTCTGGTGGACCTCTTTCATCTGCTTGCAAATGTTTCCCAAAAGGATATAAGGCCAATCGAAGTATTGTTTCCCTATGGGGATGGTGGTCATGAATTGAAACATCCGAGGGTGAAAGTGTTTGCAGTCGGGCTTGCCAAAGGCCTTGCTCAACATGATGATCAGGTCTCTCTAAGGCTCTTTAAAGTCTGCCCTCAGTATCTCTGCGGCCTTTAGACTTGTTTTCCTCTCTTCCTCCAACCAATTTTCATTCATGTGCCTCTTGTTCGAGGTCACATTGTCATTCCATACATTCAAGGCTTCCTCTTCAGTTGAGAGGAATATCTTGTCTCTGATTGGGATGCCAAACACAAATCCCAGCATGTCAGGGGGCAAATCTATCACTGTCTTACCCTGTGCGTCTGTGCATTTCCTGTTGTTAGGGTCATAGAATTGGGGAATTGTCATAATAAACTTCGGAGCCTGCACCAACTGTGGGAAGATGGTAGCCTCTACTAAGCCTAATCTCTTTATCCTTCTTTGTGGGGGTTCCAACCTTGGTTTGTCTAACTGGGACTTAATATCTTCAATTTTGATATGTCCGATCTCAGTATCAGTGACCCATTTAATTTGATTACCAATTTTGAAGCATAAACCTGCCCTTGGTAATGGTACTTCATTGTTGTCGGAAGTCTATCAATGTCCTTGTCCCTCTTGCTAGAAGTTGGGTCCATCTAATTGCTTGAATATGCAAGAAGGAAACAAGTGTCAATACCTTATAAAAAACATAAAAAAATTCATTCACCTCGAGACTCCAGAGTTCCGAGGTTCCAAGGTAGGTAGTTCTCTCTTTATTTCATTTTTTAAGCAAGGACCTTGGAACTCCGGGGTTCCAGGGTTCCGGGGTAGGTAACTATGAATGAAGTTCGGAACTCCGAGGTTTTGGGCTGGAAACTGTGAATGAAGTCTGGAACTCCGAGATTCTTAGCTTGATAGATTGCAAATGGATCAAGAACTCCAGGGTTCTGGGGTTCCGAGATTGATGTATAAGGCTCACTTCGGGACTGTGGGGTTTCGAGGTTCCGGGTTGGGTGCACTAGATACCAAAAGACTTTAATAGAACGGACCTCGAAACTTCGAGGTCTATGATAAATCAAAAGATCAATCTAGAATGAGCTAGGATTCCAGGTTTATTGTTGGTTTCACTTCCTCAAAAAGGGGTAATCCGAAACTCCGGGGTTCCGAGGTTTCAGGTTCCTCGTGGGTTAAGTACAAGACCAACCTCGGAAATCCGAGGTTCCGAGGTTGGGAAGAACAACTAACCCAGAAGTCTACGGGTCTAGGGTTCTCGAGTAGAACTAGGGCACGCGAGGAGAAAAGAAAAACAAAACAAAAACAAGAAAATGAGCGACAAGAAGAAGATCTAAACTAAAAACGACAAGGAGGGAAAGAAAAATCACCAACCTGGTGAGAAAAATCACCCAAGAACGTGAAAGGAGCTCGAAAGGATGGAGGCACGAAGTGTGGAGGTCAAAGGAAAGGAGTTATGGAAATTTGAATGCACAAATGAGCTTTGAAAAGTTCATTCTTCCTATTTATACCCCCTCGAACCTCGTCTATATAAATGCCTTAAAGAGGACCTCGGGACTCCGGGGCTCTAGAGTTATGGGGTCGATGCAAACCAAAGAACAAAAACCTCACCTCAGAACTCCGAGGTTCTGGGGTGATGAAAAACAAGCAAGAAAATGATCAACAATAGAAGTCTGGGATCCTGGAGTTCGGAGGTTGATGGACAAACATACCTCAGGACTCTGGGATTCTGGAGTTCCGAGGTGGACAAACAAAACACACCCCGGGACTCTGAGGTTCCGGGGTTGTGTAACAACAAGAAAAAAGAGAGACCAACCTCGGGAGTCCGGGGTTCCAGGGTTGGAAAAGAAAAAACAAAAGAAAGAGACCTTGAGACTCCAAGACTCCGAGGTTCTGAGGTAAACAAAACAAAACTAAAAGAAACAAAGCAACAAAAAGCAAAAAAGGGGAACCATATTTTCACAAGGAAACTAATGGGGGTAAGGTATGCAGGGCATAAAAATATGGATACTTACAATTTAGATCAGTTGTATGGCTCGCTCTTTGACTTTGATATTGTTGAGCTAGATGATATACAAAAATTGAAGAAAGAAGAATCATTCAAAGTTACTGAGAAGATTGAAGATGAACTGGAAGCAAGCAATGTTATGGATTACAAAGAAGAAAACTTTGTGAAAAAACTAAAGAAGGATTTGGAAAACACAAAGGCATGTTACCATTTAAATATTTCAATTGTGGAAGGATTGGCCATTATTCTTCTAGATGCGGCTTATAGATAAGATTATAATAAAAGATATGATGATGACAACAAGGAAAAGACTAGAACTATGAAAGGAATGATAGAAATAAGAGAATAGATGACAAATAAATGCCTGAGAAGAATTTTTGTTCAATGGAAACTTATTCATGTGAATATGAAGTTAGTGATGACTCAAATGAAGATTCATTATTTTTATCTATAGAGAAGAAGAATAAAAAAGGATCTGACCATCTGAAATGTGAAATAGTAAAAAACCAATGAGTGTGAAGACTACACTGCATGCAAAAGTAGAGCATAATGTGTGGATAATTGGCTTTGGATGCTCAAATCATATGACTGGTGATATATTCAAGTTCGTTGACCTCGAGAAGCATGATGGTGAATCAACTAAGTTTGGAGGTGAGGAAGTTACACTTATTTGTGGGAAATGAAGTATTTCTATTGGTGGTAAGCATAAAACTGGTGGTGTTTATTATGTTAAAGGTCTAAAACACAATCTTTTGAGTGTAAGTAAGATGTGTAGAAAAGGTTATAAGGTCATGCTTCATAGAACCAAATGTGAGACCAAAAAGGGAAGTTCCAAAAAATTGGTTGCAAAAGGCATGCGAACTTATGAGAATGTCTACTATGTGAAGTATAATAGTAAGGGTAATTATTTGTTGGCACAAATTTGTGAATAATGGAATTAGATTGAGGTTGTACCTAAGACTGAGGTTGCCTTTGTTGATATAGAAGAGAAGGATGCTCTAGAAGATAAAATTTGGACAAAGATTGTGGAAGAGGAGCTGAATTAGACAAAGGAAAGTTGGACATTGGACCCAATACTTAGTTCGATAGACAAGAGTGTGGTAGAAGACAAGTGGGCAATCATGAACAAGCTAAATGAAGATGGTAAAGGAAAATAAAACTTCAAGGATGCAGTAAAGATCTCTAATCAAAATGGTTTCCCTTAGGTCCAAAATAAGAAGGCTTTCAGGAGGTCTCCTGCTCCTCCTACTCAAATTAGGTATTTCCCATTTTTCAATGGTAATTGCCTTTCATAAAATAAATTTGGACATAGAGAAAGTGAGTGCAGAAGTAATAATAGAACTCAATTATTTATTAGACAATTTTATGCTTTCAATAAGGTTGTTCATAAGGCTAATGAGTGTAGAAGTAGACTGATGTGGAATATGAATGGTACGAATGTTTTGTCTTTCGATGGATATTGGTATACTTGTAATGAATTTGGGCATAAGATTATTGAGTGCAAAAGTAATATCAAAAGGAATGAAAGTGTAAGAAGAAATAGAAATGGTACAAACAAGGTCCAACATGCTATAATTGCAATTAATATGGACATATTGCCAAGTTCTTGAAAGTGAAGGATGTGAAGACTTTGATTTGGTAAAAAAAATTAATGTCAATGATGAAAAGGAGAAGATGTATAAGATTTGGGTAAGGAAATCAGATGAGAAAGATGAAATTGATTTTGTGGATGAGACCACACCCTCTGACATTGTTGATTCCTCTTCCAGTAACTAGAAAAAAGGCATTGCCTAAGGGGAATAATTAATTGTAGATCTGATGAACCCCCCCCCTCCCCCATTTTTGTTAGCATGACAAAGCTTATGGAGAATTTTTTCAAGCATTTTGAATGTTCATGGTGACCTATAGCGTTTTTGTGAATTTTGGTTGAATAATATAGGATCTTTGGCTTAAAGCTTATATAGTTTGTGAAAGATGTATTTTAGATAAAAAGGATATAGATAGTTTGTGCCCTCAATATAGGTTCTAGATCTAAGGAAAGATTCAACCTCATCATAGGTGAGGATATAAAAGCCTATGAAAGATTGATTAAGCAAATAGATGAAGAAGCAATCAAAATTGCAAAAGAGGTTGCCAGGATATGGGCGTTCCCAAAAATAATTGTGCTAGAGCAAGTCAAAAACTAAATATTGATTGTGCAGATGAGTCAAAAGAAGAAGAGTAATGAGGATATTGGTTGAGATTGTGGTTCAAAACCTATTCAGATATGGAATCCAACAAGGGTAAGAAGAAAGTTACTAAAGAATAAGTTGCAAAAGAGACTCTAGGAAGATTCGAGGAGAAATAATATATAGGAGAAGAAAGAGATGCAGATGATAGAAGAAGTGCAAGTAGTGGTGCATCTATCCAGGGTTTTTTTAAGAGATCTTCTCTTGCTTCTTGGATTGATGCAGTGGTTGCTCTAAGGGAGAGCAGTTAAGGTTGAGGTTTTTTAATTGCATGAAAGTGGTTATAAAAGAATGATATACCTATGAAGGGGAGTATTGTAGCTGTTTGTGTTATCCCCGAAAGGGAAAGAGAATAAAAGGTTATGGTCTATAGTGGTGTATAGAGTTTTCAAGTTTGCATTCGTTGTCCTTGATTTCAAAGGGAGATATAAGTTATTATTTTTATTAGTGTTCCCTTTGTCCTTGATGTCAAAGGGGAGAGATTTTAATAGTGGTAGAAATTTTAATTCAAGTAATTAAGAATTTTTAACAACAAAATAATAGACATTCAAACTAGTAGAGCTAAAATATATGCATCATCCCAAGACATGACTAGTCCTAACAACCATAGGGATTGATTAAAAAAATGATGAGGGAAGTAACAACCATGATACCTCTAATCAAAAGGTAATAATTAGCATGGCATCCTTCCTTCTCTTGTGAGACCATTCAAACATGACAACCTTCATTCTCCAACAAAATCGTTCCTACTTTAGTTCAACCAACATTAGAGTCATGTCAACCTTAGTTTTCTTACGAGACTATACCATCTTATCCATCACATCAACCCAACATTCAAACCCCTTTCAACCAAAATAAAACCCCATTCAACCAAACCCAAAATCAAAACCCAACCATGTCAAAGCCTCAAAAACATTCATATGATCATCCAAAGAAGAATACAATACTAAATATTCTTACAGGAACTTCCCAAGTCATGTTTTCCAAGAAAGATCAAAATCATATAACAGTGTCTAGCAAGGGCTTGTCCTTTCATGAAGAAGTTGACCCCCAAGTAGCCTCCATATCTTCCACCATTTCATCATCCGATGAAGTCACACAAGAGCAGTCTACACCATCTCTATTCAATAACACAATCAACCAAGGGATCTCCATAGTAAAAATACAAGCTAATCCAATTCATGATGCTAGTCCCTTCCATGCTTCAAAAATTAAAGATCCAATGCCACCATATGTTCCATTTCCAAGAAAACCTACTTCAGAGAGTCTTATTCAAAATCCTTTCTCATCAACCAAAGTGTTGAAACCTTCCAAGAATCTTCCATGCATATCCAAACTCCTTCCCCATGTCAAAAGGACAATCCAAAGTCAAAAGAAACGAGTCCTAAAATAAATCAAGATCAAGAACAAACCCTTCCATCCTACCCAATTTTTGATCAAGATCCCACCTATCAGGAATCTTATGATGATCCCCTCATTCTTTTCTATTCCATTCATAATGATACCCTTTTATCTCAAGAGCAAAGTGTCCTTTCAGGTCCCATCCAACATCCACTCCCTAAGAAAGATCATGATATCCCTTCCATCTCCTCCAATGATACAATTCAAAATCAAGAGCAAAGCATAAACTTCGATGATTCTATTCCAAGTCAAGGTCAAAGTATCCCTTCTTCTAAATCCAAGCATACATAGTTGCTATCCTCCAAACCCATTCTGGGTCCGTCTATTCCAAAATCTAAGTCTTCCTCCTTTCCATCCATATTAGGACCCTATGTACCTTCATCCATTATTCATATTATCCCTAGCTCACAATTCAATTCTCTTATCATTAATCAAGATCAACAAAGGCACACATATTTGAGTACCTTCCAACCATCTACCTACACCAATCCATCCAAAATACCTCCAAATCATTCTTATTCAACCATGAATCCCAATCCCTTTAGAATAAATTTGGATGTCAAGAATGAAATCTATAAGTCAAAAAATCCACATACATCCAAAAATCAACATGTCCAATCTAAAAGAGGTGTCAAACTAAAGAAAAAATTGATCCAAAAGCATAAAGTGATATCCAAAAGGCCACAAAGGCCCATCGAGCAAAAAGAAAAATCAAAAACTATGTGGGTTCCTAAGTCAATCATAGAAGCAATGTATTCCAAAGAATCAGAAAGAAACAAAAAATTAAAATCAATGTGGATTCGCATAAAAGCATGGCATCCCAAAGAAAAATCAAAATATAGCATCCAAGCTTTTTATTCCAAAATATTCCCTTAATCATCCATCTACGCATCTCCCACTTTCCAAATCTATTCTTCCATCATTTCCTTCATCCATTTTGGGTCCTTATGTCCCAAAAATCGATTTTCCTCCATCACTTCACCACCTCTCAAGTTGTGTACCAACATTCATCTTGAAGATATTTCCATCTTTCCTTGCATAAATATTCAAACATTCTATCTATTATCCAACATCTCTTTTCCATGCTTCCATTCCTCCCATTGAATCAATTGCATAAATCCTTCATCTTTAAAATAGGCATTTGTGTCATTTTGTCACATGATCGCTCCTCTACACTCAACCTTATGTTCAGTCCATTTCCTAGATATCTATTCATGAAACACTTCAGAATCTAAGGTTGTTCCTCTTTAAGATGATCTTTTCTATTGGGATGCGTACTCGATCTAGAAAGAGAATCACTCATTTTATCTTGATATCAACATCTTTTGATTACCATATCTCACATACTTAATCAATTTCCCTAAGTCATTGTGTTTTCTTAGGTGAAGACGTGGCTAGTGAAAAATCTAAAATCCTACTTCAGTGCCACTGTAATTCTCTAACCAATGTGAGGTTCATTGTTTATGAGCCAATGCACAAAAGAATAAATGACAAGAACAAAAGCAATATCAAAAGATCAAAACAAAAGCATGAGCAATAAAAGAAATATCAAGAAAAGAAATTTAATGCAATGTCAAAATGCTTGGCTATGGGAACATGTTAGTAACTCCATCGAGGCTATGGAAGCCTGGCTAGCAATGGAGCAATATTTGTGAGATTAACAGCGATAACCTCATCGGAGCTATAAACGCTTATTGGCAACGAGGCTCTATTCAGGATACTTTTGAAGTCAGGATAACTCACGTAGCTAGTCACGTTGGAATCTAAAGATTACAATGATCACGTGGGTTGGAATAAACCCAGTTACACATACCTGGGTAATCAAAGACTACGTACCTTGATCCATTTTGGGATTCTTCTTTCCTTTTGAGTATGTTTCCTAGTCGCTAGATATGTTTGGTTGAATTTTCCAGAGGTTCTAATTATGGGTTTGGTCTCTATCTTTGAAATGTTCAAGAACACTTATTCAGGTGGTGCTATATGTTTTAATGATTTTGCACATCGCCATTTTGTAAATGGAGACCTCTACACTTGGGGACAAGTTTCATCCACTCTATCCTTCCTATCAAATCTCCCATTACCCTTCTTCCAAAGCCCATTACCCTATCTACATCCATCTTGTTTTTCTATCTTTGATCTTGAAATAAACTAGGGATCTTCATAAGAATTAGCCATCCTCTCTACTTCACCTTATCAATATCCTCTACTCCATATTCCTTATCCTATCTATTCCTTGCTTCTATCATCCATCACTATCTATGATCTTGCTTCACCTTATCCATACCCTCTAGTCCATATCCCTTATCATATCCATTCCTTTCATCATACATCATTGTCTATGATCTTGCTTCTCCTATCCATATCCTATCTTCATACATATCCCCTTTTTCAAAAAATCAAAAAAATCTTTCAACAAAATCAACAAAAATAAAAACCTAAAAATTAGATAAAGTCTTGAAAAAATCCTATCCATTAGATAAAGTCCTAAAAAACCCCTAAAAAATAGAAAATGTCATGAATAAATACCAAAAGAATCAAATACAATTCTAAAGAAATCAATAGAAAAACGTCGAAAAAATACCAAAAGCAATAAAAAAAAAATTTGAATATGATCTTGAAAAAACCCAAAAACATCAAAAAAGCTCTTGGAAAAGAACTAAAAATCCAAAAACAATCTAAAAAAATTACAATAAAAGGTTTCGCAAGAATCAAACACCCTAGAAAATATCAAGCAAACACTTCACACGAAGTTCGCAAAGGAAAAAACTATCTTATCAAAATCTGCAATCAAGTTGATCAAATTGTCTTATCAATAGTATCAAGTGATCATTATTGTCTTAAATAAAAGAAGGATACACTCGAAACCAGACATGTCAGTCTTAAACGAGGTCCACATTTTTAGAGATCAAACATTATCAACCATCACATCAAACAATTAAAGAAAAGGCGCAGATTAGTGTGGTTGCTGAATTTGGTCCTAATTAGTCTTTATATTTTATCATTTGGTGATAGGTCATGTTTCTATGCTACTCAAGGATGTCCACAAGTGACTAGAGAGCTGGGATGGGCATGATCCTTTTCTTTGTTTTTTGTTTGTGGTGTGGACCAATGAAGTTATGGGGCAATGGTGCCATGAGTGTCTGTGATGGGTACGTTCATTTGGCAAGTATCTCATGAAGGATAACTATGCTTGTGACTACTGCACATACCTCAACCCCTATCATTATACCCAAAATAAAGGGTTCATTCCTTGTCTGCAACATGTTTGTTTATGCAATGAGATATCTTTACATTTTGGTTCTTTATAACATGGTGTGCTAATCTCCATTGTCACATAATAAGGATCAATGATGAATATATATTGCACTATGAATAAAGGCACACAAGTTCGTGTATCTATCATCATCAATCATTTTCATTTTCATTTCATTTTTCTTAGTTTTGTTGATTCTTTCTCTTAATCAATCTCTCTTCTAACATGTCCTCACATCTATTCTCTCTAATCTTTCATGCCTTCTTTCATCTAACATTCAGAGAGAGAGAGAGAGAGAGAGAGAGAGAGAGAGAGAGATCATTCATGTCTTTAATGCACAAACAATCTCTTGAGGGAGCATTATACCCTAAGCGTTGTCAGGGCATACTGAAGTGGGAATTTTTTTAATTTTCTTCGAAACAATGTTGTCTCGACATTTTTTTCAAAGAAGGGAAAATGTAGACACCTAAAAAATCTCTCATTCATATCATACTAATTATTCAACTTATTAATTAAATAATTATTTAATTATTTAATTAAACTAATAATATTCTTCTAAATTGATTTTAATCATCATCATCATCCATCTTACTAATTTTTCAATTTCCATCTCTTCATTAATTAATCTTTCAACCCTTTCTCAATTATTAATTAAATATCATTCATTTAATTAATTACGATTTAAATTCCTTAATTAAATAGTCTTTATTATTTAATTAAATTTTATTTCTACTGATTAAATTATTTAATTCATTCATTCATTCTTCAAATCCCCAAATTCGGATTTCAACTAATTTCATCTAATTTCATCTTTCAAAATTCACATTTCACCAAATTTCAATTTTATCACATTTCAAGTTAATGTGCATTTCAATTTCATCATTCGAAAATCAAAGTTTCAATTCAAAAGTTATACATCACATGTTCAAAATCATGACTAATTGGTCAAATCAGTTAACTAACCAGTTAACTTAGTTAACTCTCCAATCTCCACTTTTAACTCCAATCACCTTTTTCTAACAAGTCAATCAATTTAGTCTTCTCCCTAGTCAATTTAGTTAACTAGCTAATATATCTAGTTATCAATCTAATCAATTAAGTTATCTCTCCAATCTATCCACTTAGCAGATCAATCAAAGGAGTTAACAAAACAATCAAATCAATTTAACTGTCAATTAGCACTTGAGTTCCATTTCTCACCCAATTTGTCTCAAAAATCTATAAAAGAAACATCATTTCTCCATTTCAATAAATCATGATCTTTGAAATAATTGTGTCTAATATATGCAAAAATCTCAGTGCAATATTTGAGAGCCACCTACAACACAATATTGGAGAAGAACAATGGAAGACATGATTCAAAATAGGGAGTTTTTTAATTATTCATTTTGCATCTATTTTATTGATTTATGTTTAGGATTTACTTAATTAGTTAAGGAATTAGTTATTTCCCTTTTACTCTAATAAGCTTTGATTTACCTAATGATTTTAAGTATGAAAACAAAAACCATACCAAAATTACATGCAAAAAGAGGTTTGCACAAATTGGATGCATACAAATAGCCTCAAATCACGATTTTTGTTAGTTGAACTGCAAACTATGAGGTGAATCGACTATTGCTATGTAAATCGTAGATTTAAAAGTAGATCATAGTTTTAAGTACTCCTAAGATCTCAAACATGAATAAAGATAGAAATTACAAGTTTAAATAAAAAATCATCACATGCAAGTCTAAGCCTTGCAACCTATAAGAAATTTTTATGGCCTCACATGCATATAAATGACTTTACATGCCAGATGGAAAATCCAAACCCTTTACATAGTGTATTCAGTCAAAAAATTCATTATATGGATCTAATGATCCAAAACCCCCTAAATGTGCTTTTAATCTCCTTAGCTCTCTACTACACATTATTTTGCAAAGATCACACATAGAAAGGCAAAACAGATAAATCTTGGTGTTGTGTAAACAAAATACATCTTTTCATATAAACTACATGCAATTTTACTATACCAATATTTCAAGCCATAACATCACTCTGAAACCATGTGAGAATTGATATCTTTTTGAAGAATGACAGTACTTGGTCAAGCCACAAAATATGAACAAGCTTATCTCCTGGCAGGATCTTCTACTAGAAATTTTATCTTCTATTAAAATTATCTTCAAATAGGAGTAATCCATGCAAAGTATGAATACTCTAGAAGAAGTAATATCCTAAGAATGTGCTACACTAATGATCAGGGGTTTTCTCTTGTTCATACTATTACTATTATTCTTTTCCTTGATACATGTATCCTTTTGGTCTTTAATCATTTAGTTCCCAACACAATCATGATGTTTTGATAACTTTAATGTGCCCATATAGATTAATTTATCCTACTCTCTAGTGAATGCCTTGGCAAAGTCATCAAAATAAAGAATTGTGAATCTTTATTTTATGACAAACATAGTAACATAATGTATATAAATAAATATTGAATAATCAAATTTAAAATTTTGAAATTACACTTAAAAATAAATTGATATTACTTCTTCCAAAAGTTGCGAGCTTTGATTTATATTCTTAAATACTTGAATTTTGTGATAATTCCTAAATGTTTTGATTAGATAAAAGATGGGATAGGCCTATTAGTGGTACATAACAGCCATACAGGTGCACAAGGGGAATTCACAAGCAATGAGATCATCAAAAACACAAAAAACAAAAAAGGTAGCTCATTTTTGAAAAGGATACTTTTGACTGGGGCATCAACTAGCAGGAGAGAGATCCCTATCAATAAAAATTACCTAATCACAACAGAGGTATTTAGGAGAACCCTAAACCATCTACCAATGGAAACCCCTTGCACTGGAACAATGCAGTCAATGGAGAAGACAACAAACATCAAGTTTTGAAAGGCATCCTGAAACCTTTTACATAAAGAGTCATTACGAACAACACTATTCATAGTAGACAATATCATAAGGTTTTGATAAGTATCCCTAAACCTTTGACTGAAAGAAAAAGCTGAAAAACAACCCATAGAAGGCCACCTCAATAGGTCAATTATTAATACGAACACAAGAGAAGAATCCCAACAAGAACAAAAATAGAGACAAATGAATCCCAACTCTAGCACCGAACAGGAGGCCTCAAGGGGAACAAACCCAAGGGGAAAGTCACTTGATGGGGGGAGCAGGGTTCAATGATAGAGAACTTAAAAAACAATAGCACCCCCCAACAACAGAAGGATTATAGCATCAAAGCAAATTCATAAGAAATAGGGTGCTCTTTGGTTAAACACCTGCAGGGTAACTAGCCCTCAAAACCTTTCCACATTCCATCCACCACAACCCAAACAAAACTTCTATACAACAAGATGTCATAATTCTCGAGAGTGAAACCACTCGACCCCCACAAACCTCTATTAGCAAAATGGTCAATGAAGATCCAAGCACCTTCCGGGCTGGCCTCCATAGGGACTGTGGAAGAAGCGAAGAAAACATCCATCCCATAACCCTTTCCAAATAAGTAAGGAATGCCAAAAGAAAGTCTCACGAAAGAGGAGACAAAGCTACCCCACTCCAAAGACCAACAACACTAGAGGAAGTCACCTGACTCAGCACAAAAGCCCACCTCGATAGAACCAATACTAAACAAAGGAGCCCAAAGAAGCACCCAAGGCACTTTCAGGAGCCAAACCCAAGTGATGCTACTCCACCAGAGAGTCAGAGAAGAGAAGGAAAGGAGCCCCAAAGCACCAAAGGGCACAAGGAGCAACAAGCCTAATATGTTCTCAAGTAAAACTAACTAGACCTAGGAGATAAAGTCCTAAATGTTTTTTTATTATAAAAGCAGGGAGACGACCCTGAATCGAGAACAACATAAAATTACATAGTTATATCACCGGGCAAAGAAAAGCCACCCAGAAACCAAAATACAGAGCCCACCCTTCAAAGAACAGTCCTAAGTGTTATTAATATTACTTTGACTTAATTAATTACTTAACATTACTTGGTTGACATACTTAGTGAATAAGCTAAATAATCACATATTAAAAATTCCTCTATTGTTTTCCACAAGTTCCTTGCTATTGTGAAACCCTAAGACATCTAAAGAAATACACAATTCTCTAAGCCATGGGTGCACCAATACTAGGAGTATAAAGATATACTCTCTACGCTGGATTGAAGCTGATGTTATAAGGAAAAAGCTATTCTATAAGAAAATGGGTACATCAACACAGAGTGGCGAGGACAAATTACATGTGAAAGAAAACACAAATCTCTAAGATTAATAAGAATGCCTATGGATATGGACTCTGGGAATCTCATTCCACATGTTTTTTTTTTGTAAGAGTAAAGTAACATATCTTTTCTAGCTAAGAGAGATATAGATTTAAAATTTAGAGAAGAAAACCTCTTTCCTTGAAATGCGTGAACTGACATAAGAATAATGATAAAGAGTAATCCATTGGTCAAGAAGGTGGGGTCTGTCTCTCATCTCAATTACTTTTTGGCATGGATTCCAATAACCAACCAATCAATTCAAACATTTTTCTCGCATCCAAGCTATTTTATTTTTTTTGTATAGGGAAAGGGTATCACTAGCTGTATAGTTAATTTGGCATAACCTAAGCTTGGATTTTGCCATTTTTTATTTTACATCTAATAAATATTTTCTATTATTTTGTTTAATTGTTTAGTTTGATTATCATAAAATTTGAATTAGTTTCACTTGTTTTGTATATATGCCTTACACCGTAAAGCCTAAAAATAAGTTGTCTCAAAACAAAAGGGGCTTTGGTTTAGGGCCTATAGCTGAGGGGATGGACATAATTGTCCTCCTTGAAACACATGAATATGAGGGCTGCAGGGTTTCAAATTTTGAGGGTTACACAAAGATGTCAGTTTGGAATGAGTTAACTGAAAGTGACAAGGGATATGGAGGGGTAACAATTTTAGTAAGAGACTCTTGGAGAAAAATCATACAAGTAGAAAAGGAAGACTCAAATAAGTAGTACATATGGGTAAAAATAGAGGTAAAGGAGAAAATAATTTATCTTTCAGCATGTTACTTTGCTCCCCATGGCTCAAAATTCTACAAGAAGAAGAAATTAGACAAAGAAGACCCATATGCAGTGTTGAGAAAGGATATATCACCATATAACTACAAAGGTGAAATCAATTCTAAACTCCTTAATCTAACTCAAAGAAAGCAGTTCTCCTGGCATTTGACAAAGTTGTTAAGGAGAATACCAAAATCAGAGCCTCTTGGGGTATCCCCATGTTCCCCCTGTTCAATGTTAGTAGATATTTACAAATTTATTTCCTTCTCCTTTCCCTTGGTATCCCCGGTTTTTCCAATTTTAGACTTTTTCATATTCGGTGGACTAGAACCCTGTAAATTGGGGTTAGGGGTTTTATACTTACCGATCGCCCATCTAGGATGTTTGTTTCTTCTACTATTACAAGTGCCAGGTGTAATATTTTATTGGGGGCCCTCCTCTTGAGAAGGACGGTGTTCCAAATCATCCGAGACATTGGGGTCCTGCTAGTTCATAGCCCTACTAGACTCTTATTTGTCCATCTCCATATCAGACACATAATGTACATCAGTGTTGGCCAGAGATTTGAGGGATTTAATCGTCGAAGAGGATTTAATCCCATGATCCTTAGCATATTCCATGATGAGCATGATTAACTGGGCATCATACATAATAGGGTTGTCACTATTTTTCGCATGATTCGCTAGGCTATTTTCAAGAGAAGATAACAAATAGAAAGGCAGAGAAATTCTTTTGTTGTGCCTAAAATGGTTTAATATCATAAAGTGGTAAGAGAAAATACTAGAATAGCATCCATCAAGAGTAATGTACCACATAATCACTTCGACCATCTCCACCCAAAGTGATTGCAGGTCCTTCCTATTATAGCCGGCGTCCTTCATCTTTCACACCCTTTTTCTCTCGCTTTCTTTGTCAAAGAATTCTACTATGACTTCTTTCATTGTCTTCCTCTCTTTGCAAAACTTATTGCCTTCCATATGCAAACCGGATATCTTCACCTTGAAGGTTTCATCAATTCTAAACTCTGCTCCAAAAGTCATGAGGATGCCTTTCTCCCAACCATTCACAAAATCCTCTGTCACTTTGGGGTCATTTCCATGAAGCCTCTCGAGATACGACACAAGGCCTCCATCTGTAATCTTTGTCCATATCTCTCTGTTCTTTTTCCGATTCTTGTAGGAAGTAGGCTCCATTCTATTTTGTCACCTCCCATGAGCAAATTGCCTCTACAACAATGGATGAAGGTACCAAACCCAAACCAGGTAATGAAAAACCAAATACAAAAGAAAACTCTGGAAACCCTAGTTTTGGATTTCGAACTAAAATCCCACGAACGATTATTATTCATTTGGCAATCTATCATCATTAATGCGCTAAGAATGGCCAATGCATTCAACATCCTTTCTCGTCAGTTCACACAATTGTATCAAGAAATTTTCCTTTTTCATCCACCACTATATGTCCACATAATCCACACCAATGTTCGCCATGTGGTCCACTAGCATGTTACCTTCTTGATAAATGTGGGAGATTTTGAAATCATCCTATTTGGTAATCATGATGTGGCACTCTTGAATCAAATGCTTGATGGTCCAGTTGGGATCATTTGTTTTACTCACACACCTAATGATATTTAGAGAATCATTCTCAAACCAAACTTTTTTGAACCCTTCTCTGATTAGCATGTGTAACCAAATGTAAACATCTTTAGCCTCGACATAGTGGTTTGTTTGGGTGCCTAGTGGGAGTGTCATTGATGAAACAAGCCACCCATTGTGGATAAAGTCCTAAATGTTATTAACATTACTTTGACTTAATTAATTACCTAATATGTTCTAAAGTAAAATTACTTTTAATTTTACCACTTTATCTAAAAAACTTCATAATTATTTTCCATGTGCTTGTGTTTATATAGTTCTTAAAGAGTAATATTAGATCAAGAGACTTAATTATGTACAAAGGAAACCCTAAAATTCATATTAATTATTAAACTGATTAATTTTATCAATGTCTACAATAGGCTTAACTTTCTTAGTTTATTTTATTATGAGAAATCATTTGTCCCTAGGAAATAAAATCATCTTATTTTTCCATATGAAATATTTGTAGAGCATTAAAATATGTATTCTTTGTCAATCCATTAGTGTATAATTGAAAATAAGAATGAAAGAAAAAATCATGTAGCACACACACTAGTACGCACAACACCTCCTTAATATTTCTTAATGAGAGAATCACCTTGCAGATACAAATGAAACTTTTGAAACTTTATTCTAAATTGAAAATGGTAACCATGTAATTTTAAGGGATTAGTAGCCTTAAGGAATATGTACAAATTTGGCAAACCCTTACAAAAATGTAGCTTCACAAAAAATTTATAATTTCAAAAATAACTCTCAACTTTCAAATCATTTATACGAATTATCCTTTAAAGTTTTACACATGCTTGCCTAAAGAGAAATATGTCTAGTGTGTTTGATTAGTTTCTACAATAATATCTACATGGGTAGTGCTAACTTAGCAAATTGAGAAGATGTTGTGTACCACTTTTGGTATGGTGATGGAAGGACCTGATGTGTGGCATTGACTTTTCATTAGATTATGTGGAATGCATAGGTGACAATGATTCAAAGATAGAATTCCAATTAATAGTTTAACATTCAATAGTCAAGGTATGGTAGAGTGGGCATGTAGGTTGATTATTGGAAAAGAATGTTCATGGCAAGTGTGTGCATTGAGGAGATGGTACTTAAATGATAAAGCCAATGGGCAAACACTAGATGTCACAAGAATAATAATGTCTTAATGAACAAAAGAGACAAAAAGAGGTGACAAAGGATGAAATTGCATCTAGGAAATAAATTATAGCCATCATGAAGTAGGTATGTTGGTTAGAAAGTGAACCCAATTCTTAGTACTCATCCAATGTATGCTATGAAATTTGTGTAGTGGAGGGTACACCAAGTATTGGTATACCAAGGGTACCACAAATTAGTATCATTTGAGAACCTCATAAAACTTCATACTTCTTACCTCAACCATTGTAAAACATTAAAAATTGTAAAATATGGTATGTTATTGAACCTAAAGCCATATACTATTGTTAAAAAAATCTACCTTTGTATGCATATTGGAAAAAGGATGAAGGCTTTACACAGAATGTTTATATTTAAGCTAATGAATGATATTCCTAGGTTTGGAGCCCTTATATAATGATAAGGTAATGTTAAAATGAGACTAAACTATGTCATACCATGTGTTATTTACGAAAAAAAAAGATCACTAAAGATACTCTTATTCTATTAAAAAAAATAACCTTAACTCTCTCAAAATGTAATATAAAAATGCTAACCTAAAACATTATAACTCTAATACCATATAAGATTTTAAGGAAAAAAAAAACCAACATATAATGCCTAAAAATTACTGTAGAGAATATCATGATAGAATATCAAAAATAAAATATACAAATTGTTGTAATTCAATTGATAAAAGTTGCAAAACATAAAGAAAATTAAGAAAAGAAAAAAAAGCTAGCATATAATGCCTAAAAATTACTTTAGAAAATATCATGATACCCATACCAAAAATAAAATATACAAATTGTTGTTATTCAATTGATAAAAGCTGCAAAACATAAAGAAGATGAAGGTAAGGAACGGTGGACACGTCATCCAATAAAAAATGTAACTCTCAGTCTCGAAGAATGGAAAGAGTAACCTATTTTTACCTCAGTAATAAAATAAAGATGTTTTGGAGTGTTTCTCAAGGTAATTTTTTCGCTCATTCACACTTTCTTGAAGAATTAATTAAAGAGAGCAAGTGTAAAAACTAAAGATCTAACAAAATTTTGTATGTTATACAGAACGAATAGCTTGTTTTTGAGTTACCTGTGCCCTCCGGAAAGACTTGTGGTAATATTTCTTTTCTAACCGTCTTCTGCCTTAATATTTGTTTTGTGACCGTCTTTTGCTGTAATGTTTCATCAAGAACCTTTGTTGTAGCCGTCAAATTCAGATCCATATAGAGCTCACTCATCTTGGTGCGAATACCGCTCAATTTCTCAGAGTTTACACTTGATTTCAAGAAGCTGCAACATTAAAAGTATTTATTAAATGGAGTAACAAAACAAAATTAAGTAAAGAAAGCATAACATCGTGGAGGAAATGATGTACTGACTAACCTGAAAAATTTTCCCGGTTGTTGTTGGGATGCGCAACTTAGAGATCCTTCTATAATGTATTGAAAAGCTTCTTCAAATTTCACCTTTTCTTCTTTTATAAAAATGTTTAACTTTGTAATATGAGATACAAGCTTGATCATTTGTTGCAAGAGCTCTACACATTCAATCCTGTTCTCTGATACTTTTGCACATTTTGAGACCAGATAGCCTACCATGGATAGCCCTGCAACTGCCCAATGCACCTGCCCAATTTGCTCAAGTATATTTCCTACAATTTTTGTTGCTTCTCCCAACTGACAAGAGCTATCCTGTAATCCAAGTAAAGCACGGCTAAGAGAACAGGGAAAAATGTATAGTTATTAAATGCATTGTGCAAGTATCAAAAATATGATTTGAAAAAATATGATTTGAAATGTTGATGTAAATAAAAACATATAATAGAAATTCAGAAATGTTGATACAAATAAAAACACACAATCTAATATTTTGATGATGGATCACAGAAAGAAAGATTGATTAAAATAAAAATACATAATTTAACTTTCTGATGATGGATTACAAAGTATGATCTGTAACATTGATGTAAATAAAAACATACAATTGAAATCTAAAAACAACACACAAACAACATTATGAATTGTAGACAACTGATATCATTAACTAACCTTAGTGTCGATTTTTATTTTCTCTGTATGATCATTAACAAATTTTAAAAATGTGCCTCCGCTCTGGATAATTGAAGCCCAGTTTGACGGCTTGTCTGTATGAGAACTACTTGTGCTTGGAGTATCTGTTGTACGCTGCAAAACAATAACAAGAATTGAACACTATGGAAGACCTCTCATCATTATATTACCCTTAAAATTGAAAAAAAGATCAAGCTTATACTAACCTTTTGAGCCGTCTTTAAGTTATCTTCAATGGCTTTGATAAAACCATCTCCCTGGCTTTTAATGTCGATTTCTTGAAAATTGCTGATAACTTCTTCGAGCGTGCGTGGTGGCTTTTTGGAAGAAGGAGGTGGGTGTGGTGCTGTAGATGATGGCTGTGTGGAGGAGATCACCATCTGAAGTTGATTAGGAGAATGTGTAGATGGATTTATGGAAGTAGTGACTAGATCTTGTGATGAGGATGTGCAGGGATTTACAGGAGGATTTGGTGGTGCACTTTCTGTGGGCTTTCTTTTCCAGCACCAACAACAATTACAAGAAGGACCCATGGCCAGTCAGAGAAATTTTTGGTTGAGATACTTAGCGGACAAGCTGAATAATCACATATAAAAAATTTCTCTATTGTTTTCCACAAGCTCCTTGCTACTGTGAAACCCTAAGACATCTAAAGAAATACACAGTTCTCTAAGCCGTGGGTGCACCAATACTAGGAGAATAAAGATATACTCTCTAGGCTGGATTGAAGCTGATGTTATAAGGGAAAAACCTATACTGTAAGAAAATGGGTGTATTGACACGGAGTGGCAGAGACAAATTACAAGTAAAATAAAACACTAGTCTCTAAGATTTAATAGGAATGCCTTTGGATTTGGACTCTGGAAATCTCACTCCATAACATGAAAACCTCTTTCCATGAAATGCGTGAACTGACACAAGAATAATGATAAAGAGTAATCCATTGGTCAAGGAGAACGGGTCCCTCTCTGTTCTCAATTACTTTTCGACGTGGATACCACTAAACCGACCAGTCAATTCAAACGTTTTTCCCGCATCCAAAGCTGCTTTTATTATTCTGTTGTGCATAGGGGAAGGGTATCACTAGCCGTATAGTTAATACTAACCCTCAATCAGTACTAACCCTCTCTTCTGGCAACCGCACCCCATAGAGATTATATGAATTTTATCACCATGCACAAGATATATTATCAACTTTGTGAAAGTGAGAAGAATTGAGTTTCCCTAAGTTTGGACTATTGATTTGTAGATACAAATGTATGTGTTTTAGATTATAATGATACTTTATAGAATTTTTAATCTAGAAATATTCTCCCATGTATCTATTGTGCAATACTTAAATGTGTACATCTTGTAATTCTCATTTCATTTATTTTATATTTTATGTGTGATGATTATTAACCAAATTCTTAATTTCTAACCTAGTATCAATGCAAGTTAAGCTATATTAATCATCTTTATAGATTATACTAGAAGATAGTGATAACTCAATAAGTAGGTATTTAGAGTAAAATTCAAATATCACCATATTTATACTTGTTTGATGTGTTTGAGGAAAGTGTAGAGGTAGGAGTGTATGCTCTTGTCTATTTAGACAATCAAAAATATAGACCCTCAAACCTTTTCTAGTTTGTTTTTTGCATACCCTTAGCGGGCTCGCCCTCCCAATTCGCTTGGCACACTTGCACAGGCATTGGTGAGAGGGGAACAACCCAAGTGACTACAGCCAGACCTTGGCGTTCCAACTCGTTATATGTAATAAATAGGCCTCTTGAGATGAAAATTTCGAAGGTTGGAGCTATTTGAGAGTTTACTCTCATATTGAGCATCTTGTAGGGCCCTTGAGGTCTAAATCACGCTTGCATGACTACTACGGTGCTTGATAGTTTGTTGGGCTATATGCCTCAATTGCGCTTGCGTGACCTCGAAGAGTAGTCTTCTAACTGAAATCCTTACTAGAATCCTTGTGCTTAGAGACCAAAAACCTTCTATTCATTGGTGCAGGAGGTCGGACCTCCGAAGGCACCCACATTTTTACGGCCTTTAGTAGAGACACAAAGTTTGCCATGGGGAGTTTTCATGGGAACTAATGCTTGGCTACCCCGAAGAAGTGAATGTCATGGAGGGGAGCCAGTGGGGTCAAGCATCTAAGTGTTCTCTCTGGGTAGGCGTAGCTGGGAAACCAAGTGGGATTCGTTGACTATTGTCCTTACTAGCCCTAGGAATGTTGTAAATGAGTATGAGTATCTTTGATTCCAAGTTCATTTGACCATTGTGTTTGCTTTTCTTGACACTTATTTAACAAGAGTAGATCTAACACATCATCATCCCCAAGCACTTTACAAAACATTTATCCAAAACAAACATTTTTTCCAAGTCAAAGTCAAAGTCCTAGTCATCATCCTAGTCATGGTCGACAAAAATTTGGACTTTTTGTCAACAAGTCCAAATTCCCAAATGAGTCTAAACCACATCAAAACTTTGTCCGTCTCATGTATTACAAGCCCAAGTTGTATAAGCATCCTAAGAAAACCCTTGCACATCCAATTAAAAAGAAAAAGCTCACACAAGCTCAACTTGTTAGGCACCAAAAGTTTTGGTACATTAATCATAGACTCTTGCTTAAGCATAGGACCTTCTTGCATAGATACCTCTATCCCTTCATACCTTTAACCCAACATACCTCTATCCCTTCGTCATTTATTCATACTTCTCTTCCTTCATCATCAATACATGCTTCATTTCCTCAATCCTCCATGCCCTTCTACAATACAGCTAACTTTGTCTATGCTTCTACCACACAACCAAACACATACCGCGGATCCCAACCCATGTACTTTGATAAATTGAGCAAGAAGAATGAAGGGTGATGTGGGAGAAAGTTGACAATTATTATGGTTTAACTTTCCTATAGAATCATTCCCTAAATTAATTTTTATCTTCATAGAACAAACATGGAACAAAATATATTAGATTATCCACTAGCAATAAAATATCAAGCAAGCCCTTTAACCATGTGATAATGACATTTTATTGTTCTTACATTTTTTAAGATAGAGGGTCACTAACCATCTAATATTATTGAGAATGGGGAGGAAGTGGAAATGGAAATCACTCATCCAACTAGATGTGCAAGACATTCCCAACGAAGAAAATCATTTTTCAAGTGATAACCTTGAATGGACACCTATTGTAAATGAGAATGTCCAAGATCTGGATTTATGTGCTGCTATTCCTCTTGAGAGACTCTCTCACTTCGTCAAAGGAGAAGGTTTATTGGATAGTGCAGAGACATAATTTATACGCAAGGATCATCAAGAGATCAACTTGACAAATCATACTGGATCATGCTACCAAGATGTATTCAAGGTTTGCCTATATTTAATATAATAATCAACTATGTCACATCTTATACTTATCATTTACAATATATATTAATAAATATATTTTGGTACATGTATAAACAGGCATCATTGTGCTTTTGGGGTTGAGGATAAAAGAAATAAATATAAAAAAGTGCAAAGGATATGAAAGTTTACTCAAAAAAAGGGTCGTCAAACCCACTTCATTGTTAGGGTTATGTATGGAAAACCTGACGTTGCAATACTTACATATAATTTTACCCACCAGGATGCTAATGGTGAATTCTGTCATGGGAAGAATGACCCTTCTGGTGATCCAAGGAGCATTATTGCGCCAAGACTATCAAATGAATGTAAATCATATATTGAATCCTTATTATTGATGGGCGTGGGGATTGACACAATATGCGAACAACACTACTTAGATCGTGGTTTGACAGAGTTGTTGAATAAGAGGGACACATGTTTTCTAAGGCAAGATGTATTGAATGCATGG
The DNA here is from genome assembly GCF_030272615.1 of Cryptomeria japonica. NCBI lineage: Eukaryota > Viridiplantae > Streptophyta > Pinopsida > Cupressales > Cupressaceae > Cryptomeria > Cryptomeria japonica. Next base: position 143,479,571 of record NC_081410.1, read on the forward strand.
AAAAGAAATGAATGGTTATCAGAAGTTTATAAAAGAGGAAAACAATGTAAAGAAGATTGGCATGTCAACGCATTCATGACAGATGATGCGAGTGTTGAGATTGAAGCAATCAGGTTTTATTGCCCTCCATTTATATTTATGATATTGTATTTACTTAATATTAAGTTTATACTACTAATGAACTTTTATAATGTAACATGTAGATTATCCTTTGGTTGCCGAGTACTTTTATGTCTATGGCATGTTCATAGGGCATGGTTGTAGAATGTGTATAGGTAAGTTAATGTTTAATTAGAATTTATGAAAAATTACACTTTTGAACATCATAGCTTGATATTATGATTTATAATCCAGGTATGTCAGTAATAAGGATGTTGGAGCAAATATGTTCCATAGACTAGGTGCGATAATGCATGTGATGAGTGACAACGAAGACATCACTACTAACCTAATAAGAAATTTCATTGAGGAATTCGAAGATGAGAAGAAATTTATTGAGTATTTTCAAAAAAACTTGATCTCATGATGAGAGGTGTATCGGTAAGATCATCAAAAAACTATTTATAGTATTTATGCATTTACATTATTTAAGTTGTATATTGTGTATGTTAATACATCATTATGTTTGTTTGTATACCAATGTGGGCAAACAAAATTTAGAGGCTTCTCTCATGCAAATCAAGAAACCAATGCATCCATAGAGTCATATCACTTCCAAATCAAGAGTCGCCATTTAAGTGATCATTCTAAGATATGCACAAGGAGGATGGATTGGCTAATACATACACTTCTTCACAAGGTAGAACCATTCTATAAGAATAAAAGATATTTGCAGTTATCTGGATTTTTAAATAACTTTAAAAAGGAAAGACATTACATGACCGCTTTGGAGAGATAAAAAACAATAGCAGATGCATATTGTTGTCCATGTGGTCTCCTCCCTAACACATATAAGATAAGAAGCCAAACAGATCGAACAAAATGGTACCTTGTAAGGAAATTTGGACCAAATTTGCATGTGTGTGATTTCTAGTGGGCAAAAAGTGGAAACACATGCAAGCATGTGTTGAAGATTTTAGATCTTGTTAAGATAAAAGAAACAAATGAGCAAGATCAATTTGTTGGTAAGAGTCTTTTGACCTTCAAGTATTACATTTATGTATTTTAATGGTTATTATTTATTCTCTAAACTAACTAAAGTATTTTCATTAAATTGCAGATGGCGTTACTCCATCGATTGATGATGATCACGAGGTTGGAGGGAGTTCTAGTCATGAGAATAATATCCTTGGTAAAGTTAGGACTTATGGTATAAAATTTTATTGATTTTTATGGTTCTTAAACTTAATAAACTATTATTCCAATTGCATATGTTTGTAATCCATCACAAGATTAAGATGTGATTGGGGTTGCAACTAGTGAAGACCAAATAATTGGTAAATTTTAATGTCACAATTTTTTGAATATTTTTTTTTTAAAATATTATTTTAATGAATCATTGTTATTTTTTTCATAGATGGCCGAAATTCATCAAGTTTTTTCAATGATAAATTTCAAAATTCTATTGACTATATGAATTCAATACTCCAAAATCTGCCAACTGGACAAAATGAAAAACTCATTTTATTGAATGTGTTGAGAAATTTAAAAAAGAGTTTCATGCATCTCTTGCTTCCTCTTCAAAGTTTACATCCATCCCTAGCTCAGAGAACATGCCCGTGAGATGAATACCACCATGGTTTAGCCCTAGCAAAATGTGCAAATGCCATTATCTTCATCGAAGACGCAATGACATTCATCAAGAATTAAATGAAAGAGTAAAGGAGCATGATGAATTCCAATTCCCTTCTACAGGTGGTAGAAAGCAAAAGAAAAAAAGGTCTTAAGACGTTCAGGCATAGCCATACAAGAAGAAATGGTTACTATCAGAGAACAACATAGTGAGTAGATTTACTCTAATTTATTCTAGTTTTTTCATCATAATAATTCTTCCTTTTATCTAATGTGTAAGAAATATGTGAACGTAGTTCTTGACAATCAAGAGAGTAGTCGACGACATCGATTGCCATTCTCTATTGATCTGAACCAGTCAGCAATAGATGAAATGCAAATTATAGATGGTAATTTTATAACTTTTAAATGTGTTAATTTATTAATTGTAATATTGCTAAGCATTTATTTCTAACATCTCTTTTACACTTCATGAAACAATTACTAGGTACAATTTGTGGAACTCAACCATCATCAACTATCAATGTTATCCCCAATCAGACATTTCAACAAACCATTTTAGGTAATTACATTTCAATATTATTTACATTAACTACATGTTGTACTCTTACACTTAGCAATTTATTTAAGTTATTTTGCTAAATGTAAATGTCATTGCATCTTTAGATGATCAACAAAATAGTGGACAACATAGGTTACCATTTCGTATTGATCTTAACCAGGCACCTGGTACAATGGATGCAATTGAAATAGAAGATGGTAAACAATTATGAAATTATTTTCTAATACTTTTTAAATTTACATTTATAAATACATTTTATAACTAATTTATGTAATGTACAGGTTTTGATGAGATTGCAATGGCCAATCATGATCAACATTATTACAAATAATAAAGTTGGGTGTACTATACTTTCAAATTTTGATAGTCTATTAGATACTTTATGCTACAATAATGTTTGGGGAATATAGAGATTCTTCAATGTGATTGTGTAATTACCTTCCATTTTGTTCGGGAGAGCTTGGAGGGGATAGCTTGAAGATTCAAGATAGATACATCATTAGTGTATTATACTTTTGACTTATTATATATGTACAAAATTGGCTCATTGTTTATAAAATCGACTCATTGACTAAATTGACTCATTGTTTATTCTATTTTATTTGTTATTGGGGTAACTTCATTAATAGAATTGTTTACTTGAATTCAATGTCTAATTTTGATTAAATAAAAGTTTGACCTAATTAGTTTTACCCTTTTTAATAAAACAAAATATTTTTTTCTCCTCAACTCTTCTAAATTAAGTGGTATAAAACACATAATTTGTAAGGCTATACATTCTAGGTGAAAGAAAGGTAATACAATATTATAGATTAAATTAAATCATCTAATGTTAGATTGAATAATGAACTTTCAATAATAAATATGTCATGTAGGTTTAACCCCTATCATCACCCCATGATATGTACACCTTAAACATAACATACTATATATATATATATATATATATATATATATATATAGTCAAATAAAATTTAAAGTAAGTTTGATGCATTGTTTAAAAAATATATTGAAATATAATATTTATATAAATATTAAATAGTTCTTCAAATAAAAGTTAAAGTAAATAATTAATTTTTAACTTTCTCAAAATGTCTTTAATATAAAAATAATATCCATTTAAGAAATATAGTGAATAATTCTTATATGTAAATAATTTATTTTTTAACTTTCTAGCACCCAATACTTTATATAGTAATATAAAGAAAGTATATTAAAAAATAAAATATATTAAAAAATATTAATATTAAAAACATAATATAATATAATATTTTTAAAAAATAATATATATATATATTAAAACTCTGAAAATCCGTATGCTTTATGAGGTGTGGAAATTTCATAATTTTAATCCGTATCTTATTTGATAGCTGTCCTCAACTAGTTGTAAAGGACTATTAAATTGGACAAATTACGAGAAAAAGAAAAACAGTACTTTCTATCAGTAAAGTAACATGACTATGCGGGCTGAAAGGGACATAAAGTTTAGAAAATAGACATGACATGCGTAAGCCGACAGAAGAATAATGATAAAAGTAGTCTATTGGGGCCCCACTCTGCTCTCCACTACTTTTTAACGCAGTACCATACACTAACGAGTCAATTCAAACATTTTATTGTACTGTTTTGTAATATAAAGTCCTCAGAATAAGCTGTCTCCAACTCTCGATGTCCATGCAAAAATCCGTACATAGAACAACATGTCATACAAGTGACAAAGTTAGCAGCAGAAGATGAGTGGCTAACTAGTGGAAGAAGAGGACATTGTGTTTAATTAGTCTAACATCTTATTTGATAGCTATTTTATTAGATAGAGGTTCAGCAATGTGCAAGGGCTAGCATCATTTCTTGTACATTTAAATTTTCAATTAACTACTTTAAAGAAATTATAATTTTTTTTACAGTTCATTAATAAATTTCATATATATTAATAATGGTATATTTTTTAACATTTTTGGATCATAATTGACTCATTTGTGCACCTTTATTGGTACCATAGTATGCAACTATTGTGACATTTGTGCATAAGTATTGGTCATTTCAAGTGCACAGTTATTGGGACATCTTTAAGCATGTATCGGGTGCGTACTTTTTGACCCTTGGGTGCATAACGGCTCCCACAACGTGCATCATCATTACCCAAAAGCCAAAACAATAGCTATAAGTAGGGGAAGAGCACCAATAGCCGTCATAGCTAACTTCGCACACCCAGAGATCCTAAACGGTACATTGGATTTTGATTTTTTTTTTAGTTGTCTTCGTATGCAACTTAACTACTTATAGCTATTGGGGGTTCAACATGACAATAAGGTGACGGTTATTGGAAGTATGTTATCTATTGGTACTCTTCCCTTATGTTAACAAATAATTTTTAGTTTTTTTTTCTTTTTGGATTTATTATCTTATTGTACCCATCTCTTTTATGAATAATATTATCCCCAATATTTAAATAAAAATTCTCCTAAATATATAAATCAAACAAAAGACATATAATTAAATTATAATAAAATCTTAAGATTTATAATTAAGGTTTGTTAAAAATAAAATTGTGAAATTTAAATAAATTAAATATTACATTTAATTTGATTTCTAATAAACTAGCATAACTATCTTTAAAGGAATATAGGTAAAGTACGTCGAAATATATTGTATTTGTGTATTATTCCACTTAATATTTATTATATTGTAACTAATATTAAACTAGTATTATAGTATGATATTGTAATTAATATTAAATTAGTATTAATACTTGATTATGTTATTATGCTTTAATATATTTCTTCGTATCTTTATCCTTGAGATAGATAGAATTGATTAATCAATTAAACTATAGTGAGTGGTAGTTGAGAGATGCAAGTGAAGATATAATTAGCATTATATGATTAAAATTATTTAATTGAGTGCATGAGAGGAGAAGTAAATAAAATTAAATTAAAAAATAATAATGAAATATTTTTTTTATTTTTTATGCATTCAAGTGTCACAAACAAGTCAAATTATTATTTTTTTATTTTTTATTGATGAACGTTTTTGCATCCATATGTAAGTGTAATACACCTTTGGGGTAATAAAAAAATTGATATAAAAAATGAATATAAAAAGTAAATTTTGATAACTCCATTTTACAATCCCAATTTTTGTTTAGTATTTCATTCCAATTCTAAATGGTTTTTACTTTTAACTAGCATATTATAAAGCTAGAATTACTATGAATTTGGACGAATCGTCATTAATGACATGTTATGATCTAGTTTCTAATGTGTTTTGAAACTTGCAATGAAAGACAGATGAAATTGTTCATATCGCAATATATTTGAAATACAAGAATGCTTTATTATGGAATATAACTTTATGTATGAAAGTGTTCTGATTACATGTGTGATTGCCCAAGTGATATCCATGAAGGAGTTTGTTGAGTTCATCCTACCAAAAGAATAAGGAGAGTATCATCTGGGAGAGGAGTATACATAGAGGGAAAATGTGTCGACGTCGTCTTGAGACCTTCACACACACACACACACACTAAGTTGCTACAGTCAAGAGTAAGTGTTGCAATTAATTTATGATCCAGGTCAATTTCATTTTGTAAGTTATCTTTTTTAAATCCTAGTGTTTAACCTTGTGTTGATCTTTTTATGTGTTAAATCTCTTTCATTATTGGGTATAACTATAGAGATCATATCAACTTTTCGACAAACTATTATATGTATATGTATATGTTATAAGTGTAAATATATTTATACATATATGTATATACGTAAAGGAATACGTCTATATATATATGAATGTGACTTTATATTACGAACAAATATATATATATATATATATATATATATATATATAGTTAGTCCCCCCTAGTTTTCATTAAAATTTCAATTGCAGAGGTCGCCTTTGGTTTTTCTTTTCCTTTCGGTCATAGATTTTTTGTCTTTGAACCCGAGTCCTTGAACCTTTGTAAAAGTTCAAGGTTCAAAGTTCAAAACACACTCAAAAGGGCTTCTCTTCGCAACTTTGTTCTATGATAAGGCGGGCGCTTTGTTGTAATTTGTATTAAACTTGAACCGTTGAACCCTTTTTGGTTCAAGGTTCAAGGTTCAACATTGGTCATGCGTTGGTTTCGTCTTCACTCATTAATTGCTATTTTTCTTGTCATGAAGTTGGTATTCTATGTTGTTCTGTGTTATTTCTCTTATTTGAACTTGAACCTTTGAACCCTTTTTGGTTCTTGTTTCAAGGTTCAAAGTCTGAATTCTTAAAGACCAAAAAGTTCTATGCAGAATTGATACATGCGTCATTAAGTAAGGTGGCAGCGAGAAAAGAGAATATTCTGGGGATTTCAAAAAGGTTAGTTTCTAAAAATTATGACAAGGCGTGAGTTGTGCGATGAAGTGATCTGAACATTAAATGCATGTCGGCTATATGTCAAATCAGGCGATAGCTCGCACGAACTTCCTTAATTTGTACAACTTGCTAAGTTTTAAGTGTGATTTTGTATATCATTGTTGCAGAAGCTAGCAATTGTTTCTAAAATTTTCTTCAGTTGTAATGCAAGCGAGAGAAATTAAAGGTATTTTGTTTGTGCGTAGAATCTTTTCAAGAATTTTCTTTTGAAACCAAGTTAGTTTCAATCATTCTCTCTTCTGCTATATTTTCTTATTCTAAAAATTAGTTGTCATTCGTTCTCCTTTGTTGTGTATAAGTTCATTGCATCCTTGTAAATTGCTTGTAAATCAGAGGTGCCATAATGAGGCCCACCCTGCCCAAACTAGGTCGCAATTCTTGCTTGGTTAGTTCACTCCCAGAGATGGGAGATACTTCATTAGCTCTAGCGGACCTCTCTAATTTTATCGAGAGAGCCAAAAACCCAGTTCAAAATTCAATGATGGAAATAATAGTGAAGAGTGGTTTGGTTAAGGCTGCCACATTCCCCATTGTTGAACCATGCCCCAAGTTGGTACTAGAATGTATGAATAGGTATGATGCAGAGCACAGATGCATCAGGAATGTCAATGGCGAAGTGCTATTAAAAAATGATAGAGAAACTGTAATGGCAACCATGGGTATACCTCATAAAGAGCCATATGAGGACTGGACTATTGGCATGTCGTATTCATTCTTCATAGCAGAGGTGCGGGACATTGTCATTCTTTTGAATAGGTTAAAAGGGAATGCCCATTCCTTCTATTGGGAAGACTGGATGTACTTCTATATCCAAGTCATGTTGAATGGGAGCGCCTACCTGGATTGGGGGAAGGTAATTGCAGAAAGATTACATGAAAGTCTGAATAGGTTTGCAGGAATGAATGGCTTCTTTATGTCATCTTATTTATTTTATATGCTTGCACGTACCCAGGATTGGAATGGGTTGCATCATGAACCCTAGATTGATGGGATAAAGGTGTATGAATATTATCCTCACCTGCAGGAACAAAAATATGTAGAGAATTTTATGAGATGGAATGACATTTTTGCAGGGAGATTGGTTCATGAGTTGCAGGGAAACATAAATAAAAGATTGACAATGGAGGCCATGGAATTCATTGACATTTATGGTAGTTATTTTATCCAATTTCTCCATTTCACTTATATTCGAGTTGGCGGTTTCCTGGGTGAACCTTTCAGGTTGCCCCGGTTTGTGTTAAATAGTTATGTTGGGCAAGTGCAAGGTAATGAGTCACAAATTTGTGGAAGTCCGTGCATTGGAAAATGCGCTCTTATAAACGGGGGCCCGTTTGTGCTTCGGGCTCCTGAGCCGAAAGGTAACGGGGGTTCGAAACAAAAAAAAATGGGCCTCCGTTTTGTTCTAAAACGGGGGCCCACTTTTAAACAAAACGGGGGCCCGTTTTTTAGAAACGGGGGCCTGTTTTTTAGAAACAGGCCCCCGTTTTGTTTAAAAGTGGGCCCCCATTTCTAAATGGCATTTTTTCATTTTTTTCCACAAGCCACCCTTGTTTGAAAATGGGGGCCTGTTTTGTGGAAGTTGATTCCACAACCCGCCACTTGGCTCGGGATTAGGCCCGGGACAGGCCTGGGATGGCCACACCTAAGACATGGACCTACAAATTCAAATCTCCATGAATGAAAGCACAAATATGAACTTCAGAAATAGTTTACGTGCCTCTAATCAAAGAATTTTTATACAAAATTAAAACCCATTTCAGATTATACTGTCTAGATTCTAAATATGTAAATTTATTTTAAAATTGATTATTTTAACTATTTTTCATTTAATTTATACTAAATCGGGTCCATAAATTTGAAATATTAACTAATTTTGTTAATTTAATAACTTTTTTATTTTAAAGAATTTTGGAAAAAAAATTATATGTCATCAATCTACACAAAATTCTTTTGTATTTAAAAAAAAAAAAATCAAAAAATGTGAAGTTTACATCAAGTTATGTGGGTCGTACATGTCAAATTTTTAAAAAGATAATTACGGCCATTAAAAAATTAATTTAAAAAAAAAATATTAGAAAAAAAAATACAGAAAAATATGCTCATCAATCTTCAGTGTGTTACAAACCATTTCCCAAAATGGTTTGAGAAAATAATTTTAATTGTGTCAAAAAGTGTGGGTCGTACACATGCATGGTATGGTCTTGAAACAAGCATTTTTAAAACATAGTTTTCAAAACTCCATTTAAAAAGTTATTTTTTATTATGTGGGTATTAAAATAAATTATATATTTGGAAAGAATACTCAGAGGGATATCTTTTATATTACTGACTTTTTCCAAGATTCAATCTCTAAGTGTTTCAAAATTTAAGCTCAAATGAGACAAAATCTGAAAATCAGGGAAAACACTTCCACTTTTTCGCCAAAAAGTGGACTCATCTTCTTGCACTGACCCTGTTATAATTGAGGTCTGTCATCAACTGGCATACATTGACAAAAAGAGTGGAGGGAAGTCCAGGGTGATATTTCCTGTGGAACTTGGCCACTATAGTTGTGCATATGTTTTTGACGCATTGAACCTTGAACTTGAATTCAAAAATTTCAAGCTTCAACCGTATGTTGTCAGATACAAATTTGATAGCCGAGCGTTTGCTAGAGAAAATTTAGAAGTGGACAATGATTTTCGGCATGAACCTCAATTGGAGGATTATTGGGAAAACTGTGTTGATGAGTTCAAAGTCCGAAGAAGATTGTGGTCAAGGTTCACAATTCAACAAATTGTCACAATGGGCCTATCTATGAATGTTTCTGGGGTGCAAGAAGAAGGAGATGAAGAAGTAGTTGATCCCGAGTTTGATGAGAAGATACAGGGACATCTTATCTCAAAAATTGATTGGAGTAGAAAAGGGGATGATAGCATTCAGTCCAAAACCTTTAATGTAATCAGAAGAACAGAGAAATGGTTGAAGGATCATTGTTTCAAACAAAATCCTATTCCTACACTTAAGGATAAGAAAGTTGGTCGAACTCATGCGGCTTCCCAAACATCTCTTCCTTCTTCTAATGTTGTTCTTGATATTGTGGGTGAAAGGAAACAAAGGACAAAGAAGACTAAAAATACAGGTCTAGGAGAGTCTTATGTGGGTTCAGCTTCCACCCATGTTACTAGATCACATAGCAGGAAAAGTAATCAGAAAACCCCGACAAGTTCAATGGTAGTGGACAGATTATAAGGAGGAAACTCAAGAAACAATGGATGCCCAAATGCAAGATCAACCTCTCCTAGATGCGGCAGATAGTGGAAAAGAAATCATTCAACTTGAAGATTCTAGGAATACTATGATCGTTGTCACCAATAATCAACAATCACCATTGCCAAAGGAAACATCCACCACTCCCAAGTGGATGAGTGCCTCACTTACCAAAAAGAGGAACGTCATCCCTATTTCAATCCCAATGGAGGATATGGTTAGCAAATGCCTAGGGAGGACTTCAAAGTCCAAAAGACTCAAAACAGAAACCATGATTGATGTGGATGAGTAGACGGGACACTGGGTTGCAGAGGTAGCTAGACCTCCAATAGATAAAGAGATTGAGAATGTTACCGAGAAATACTTTATCATTGAAAAGATCAATCTAGGGACAACTTCTCGGACCGCTGATGTTAAACACTTGGAATCTTCAACTAAAAGGATTCTCACAAGGACCTGGAAGGATGAGAAAGATAAAAGCGAGATGAAACAAATTATAATACAGATGGCCCAATATATTAATGCAATCCAGAATCCAAATCCTCGGCCCCTCTCCCAAGTTTCTTTATCATTCAACCCAAAATCACCTTTGAATCAAAAGTTACTTGATCAGGTTCAAAGGAGCCAAATGATCACAGATGTTTTTAGCAAATGATTCGAATCAATTGCACAACAAGGGACAAGTTATATATCTGATTTGGTCAAAGTGTTTTAGAATGTGGAATCTATTGGGAAAGAGCTGGAAAAATACATGGTTGCCTGGGAGAAAGAGAAAAGTAAATGGCTGGTTGTGTTAAGGCAAATGAGAGATACATAGAGATATGGGGTAATGAACTTCCTCGCTGAGAAGATGGTGCATGGCCTAGATGACAACATACTCTTTGTTTGCAAAGAAAACATTGACTAGAGGAACTAAATCATTCAACAAGGACATGAAGAATTCCTCAAGCTTTTAAAAGAATTGAAGGAGTTGACTCACACTATGCAAAAATACATGAAATGCATAGATCTTCAGCTCTTAAGAGAAGATAAGCAAACGCTTGAGGATTCATCACAAATGATTCAGGCCTTCAAAGATCGAATACAACAGGTTTAGGAAGCAAAGTCCTTAACAATTGAGGACTTCTGAAAGGTCGCAAGAGTCGAATCTATGTTGGTTGTCTGTTTCGATCATTTGGAGATGCACAAGAGTAAACTCCTGCAGGTAGGTAAAAAGAAAGAAGTATGGAAGCAACAGATTTTACACATAGGCCTCCACATTACCAGATCATCTTAAGCTTCTCAACAACTCACCTGAAATGGTGGAACATTCGAAGTACTCCCAGATCACAGGATAGACAGGCTGAAGCCACATCAACTGTTGGAGCTTGATCGTGCTTTCTTAGCTCGTGGCTCATGCCGCATTTTTAGTTTAGTTATCGCTTTCAGTTTTATGAAACTAGAATTATTTAAACTTTGGGATAGAGTTAATTATTTAACTCTGGTTTTATGTGTAACAAACTATCATATCCTGAAGGCTATTTATATGGTTGGATAAGCCATTTAAAAGGTCCAAAAATTTTGATTGAAGAAAACAAAAACTGAGTTTTTCTTTGGATTTTCAATATAGACAATTCTGGTTTTTGAGTGAAATTAAAATTGTGGTTCAATCTTCAAATCTGTGTGTTTGAAAGATTAGCAGTCTCTGTTGGGATATATGCTTATGCGCTGAATATATTTTCTTCATTACTAGATTTATCTTAGTTTGTGGATTCATTGATTTTCTTTGTTTAAATATTACTTCATAGTTGTTTGAATGACTCTGATCCCCCTTGTCCTGTGAGACATGAGCGAGAATCGATCAACATTTTCATTACTATGAGTATTATGGATGGAATAAATTTTATGTTGAATGAATGCATACAAAGATAGAGTCTGTGAGCTTTATACTTTTAAATAGATATTTTGCAGCATTCGTTTGTGTTGACAAATGAATGTGGAAGCCTTTCTCGCTTTCTGGTTAAAAGTGTGTTTGTTTCTTGAGTAATCTACATAAACATTTCTTGAGCATCTTACGAGGAGTTGCACTCTTATGCAGAGGGTAAACCAAAGCTTGGTAACCCAACTGTTGGTACATTTGCTTTTTCATAATGGGTGTGTAGGAGTCTTTATTTTAAAAACACATAAAAATTGAAGAAAAGGCAAATCTATTAACCAACAGATTTCTGGCGACTCTGCTGGGGAGTCGAATCATAAGACTGGTTGCCTGGTTACAGGATATCAAGAATTGGATTGTCAATTTTTAAGAATCATTTTGGGTGCCATCAAAATTTTGCATTGTAGACAGATTGGAGCCAAGCAGATATACTAGGTCTCAAAGGCAGGAAGGGATAGTTGACTCTGTTTTTCAAGAATTGCAGAACCTAAATTTTTAGTCGTCCTTTTCACCTAGGAGACGAGCAAGAAGTAGACCTCCTTCTTCGTCTCCTTCACTCCCTGTATCCTTAGTTTGTTAAGCCCTAACCTTGCATGGTGTTTCTTTACCCAGCATAATCAACCCAACCCCTCTCAATATCATTCTTCCAATGGCAACAAAAAATTCTTGGGGGGCCGCAATAGGTCCACTAAATTTGGGTTTAAATTTGAATGCTTTACCCAAAGGAGTGAGAGACCACTTGCCAAAATTTAGTGGTGAGGGGAAGATCACGGTTGATGAACACTTGAATGCATTCAATGTTGCCTGCGGTATAATAGTTTTCTAGCATGAAGATGTTGCAGTGGGGCTATTTGTACAAACACTAATTGGAATTGTTGCGGATTGGTTTTATCACCTGCCAAACAGTGTAATAACAAATTGGCAGGACTTGAAAACAAGGTGTGAAGCAAGGTTCAAAGTAGTAGAGGACGAGCACTCTCTTTTGGCTCAATTAGCCCAGTTAAAAAAGGAGATTTCAGAATCTATGAGAGATTTTGTAGCAAAATTTGATACGATTGTACATAAAATTCCCATCAATCAAAAACCCTCAGATGACAATTTGAAATGTTTTTTTATAAATTCCATGCCTTCAGAGATAGGTTTCTTGATCCGCAGACAAAGAGTTGCAATCCTGAGTGATGTTAAAACACTTGCCGTTGAGTTGGAGGATGACTTGATCACTGCATGAAAGTGGAAGAAAGAAGTAAAAGTACTTAATGCTCAACCCTCTACTTCTTCAGATCTTGTAACCCAGATACTAATGAACGATGTAATAACTCTTAAAAGACAGCTACCCAGAACTAGTACATCTTATTCATCACCTTATCAAGACATATCTAGGAGGAACACAAATTAGTCTTTGGGGATTGGAAACAAATCTTTACAATTACCCCCGACCCAGCAAAGATTGGTGATTGAAACCCCACCACCAAAGGGAAGTATGTGTGTTTTTCATCTTATGAATGATCATGATGGCAATTCTTGTCATGAAATGGTGTGTTATGTGTAGCTGATTAGTTCTAAATAGATTTCAAATGAATTGAGTGAAGAAAAATCTTTTAGGAAACCTGGCGACTTTGAAATCCACTTCCTAGAGTACGAGTCAGATTCAGAAAGAGGAGGTGACATTTTGGTTACTTTAGAGGATCCTTCATGTGCTGTGCTGACAAGGAATCAACAAAATGTAAAACCTCAGGGCGTTTCTTCATCCTTTGGTGTGAATTCTAAAGGTAAGGATATTGTTTCTAGATTTCATAACAATGATCATAAGCCTCAAGAACCTCAGTTGATAAAATCTATAGAGATAGAGGGTTCATTTGATATTGTACAGTTTTGTAAATCCTCTCGGATTCAAATTACACCAGTTGAGTACCTTAAATCAAATCCCAAAGAATTGGATAGAGTAGTTAAGTTTGTAAAAGGAAATGATGTATTACAAGCTAATGGGGCACACCAGTTAGTAAATGCTACATTGTCTTCCCAAAGTGATGTGTCAGACCATCATGTTACTCATGACATGATTCCTAAAATAACAACCCTTCAAACTGATGATACTTTATCTATCCTTGAGTCAAAAACCGAGCCTTTTTATATATCTCTGTTCGTAAATGGTCATAAATTAAACAATTGTATTATAGACTTAGGTGCATCAGATAATATCACGCCATCTACAGTAGCCAAGGCGTTGGGGTTATCCTTAACAAAAACCTTTGGCAAATGTTATTCAATGGACTCCAAGCAAATACCCCTATTAGGATAGATCAAAGATGCTCAATTAGTCCTTGCTTCTCACCCGAATAAAAGAATCAAGCTAACTATTTTAATAGTTGATATCCCTACAAGTTGTGGCATGTTACTAAGTCGTACATTCTGTAGAGACTTATGGGGTGAGATAAAGATGGATTGGTCTCAAGCCACTATTCCCATAGGAAAACATCGAGTCATTTTGTGGCTTGAACCTAAATCTATGTTCACTATTTTTCCCTCTGACGATCCAAATGCTCAAATTTTATATCATGAATGTCAATTCGGAAATTACATGATTTTATCTGATAATGAAGCTGCAAAAAATGTGTCACAACTGGAGGCAGAAGAAAATTTATGGCTGATGGAGTTTGATGGGAGTTGTGCGACATCAGGTTCTGGTATAGGGGTAGTTCTTATTCCTCCCCCTGGTGTTCACATTCCTTTTTCTTTTAAATTGGAATTCAAAAACACAAACAATATTGCTGAGTATGAAGCTTTATTGTTAGGATTAGCTGAAGCAAAAAAAATGGGAGTAAAGCTTCTCCAAGTCAAGGGAGATGCGGAGTTGATTGTGAAACAGGTCAGAGGATTGTTCAATGTGAAAAATGAGAGATTGAAGCATTACCAAAATAGAGTCTGGGATGAAATTGAAGATTTTGATGTATGTTCCATTGAAGCCATTCCCAGAGAACAAAAATCCAAAGCAGATTCTTTGGCAGTATCGACTTCTTTATTAATTCCTCATCCTGAGTTCACCAATGATACCTACCGAGTGGAGTTGATATATCGACCTAGTGTACCTGATAATTCTAAGTTTTGGCAGGTCTTTGAAAATGATAAACAAATTAACAATTTCATGTAGTGTATAGAAACATTCGCTACTACATTCTTTGAAGGGTCAAATGCGGAATGTAAAGAGTTTTCACCAGAGCGGGCCAAAGAGCTGAGTGATGGGGTTATGTAGTTAAAAGGGAATAAGATTCCTAAAGGGTTTGTATATTTAGAACGTCTCTTTGATTGCCATGATGACTATAAGAAAAGAAAAGATGAATAGATTCCTGCAGTCCAAGATGTTGGAGGTTATGAAAGAATTAACATTCACACTGAGGAAGATCCCAAATATATAAATCTAGGAAAATGTTGCACACATGCAGAGAAAGAAAGATTCATTTCTATCCTGTTGGAATACAAATATTTTTTGCTTGGTGTTATGATGACTTGAAGAACTTAAGGGGAGGAAAATTTCAACATCACATTCATCTGAAGCTTGGAGTGAGTCTTTTTCGGCAAAAGCTTAGAAATTTTAATCCTAAGGTAGCTGAAGCAATATTTTAGGAAGTAGACAAAATGTTGAAAGCTAGGATTATATACCCTAGATTCACCATTCTACTTGGATAGCCAATATTGTCCCTGTCCATAAGAAAAAGGGAGAAATAAGAATTTGCGTGGACTTTAGGAACTTGAATCAGGCCAGTCTCAAAGATAACTACCCATTACCTACTATGGATCATATTTTGCAAACAATTTCAGGTTCAGAAATGATGTCCATGCTTGACGGATTTTTCGGTTATAATCAAATCATTGTTTTAGAAAGTGACCAGCATAAAATTGCCTTCATCACTTCATGGGGTACTTTCACTTATAATAGGATGCCATTTGGTCTGATCAATGCAGGGGCAACTTTTCAGAGGGATATGGATTTATCTTTTGGTCATCTAAAAGATAAGATAATTGTTGTATATCTTGATGATTTAACGATTTTTTCTAAGAGGATAACTAATCACCTGAGAGACTTGAGGCAAGTGTTGCAAAGGTGTCGTGAACATGGAGTGTCACTGAACCCAAAGAAGTCAGTATTTGGGGTGACAGAAGGTAAATTTCTTGGTCATATCATCTCTAAAGAAGGAGTAAGAGTGGACCCTAAGAAGGTAAAGGCAATTTAGCAACTAAGTCTACCATAAAAAAAAAATGCAGTCAGATCTTTCTTTGGATATGTAAATTTTATAAGGAGATTTGTTCTAGATTTTGCAGAAATCACTAGGTACATTGTAAACTTGATGAGTGAAAAGCAAGCATTCAAGTGGAATGAAGAGGGAAATAAAGAATTTGAATCAATAAAGGAAGCCATTGCTCAGGCACCTGTTCTTGTTAATCCATATTTTAAGAAGGATTTTATTATCTATTGTTATGCCTCAGAGCATACCATGTCATGGATTTTGTTACAAAAGAATGAAGGTAATGAAGAAGTCCCAATATCCTTCATGAGTGTTCCCCTCAAGAAACATGAGCTGAAATATTCCCTAATGGAAAAACAAGTGTATGCGGTCATGAAAGTTGTAAAACAATTTAGGTACTATATCCTTCATTCTCATGCAGTTGTTTATGTGCCTCATTCTGCAGTTGAGAGAATTCTAACACAACAAGGTATAAGAATGAATAATAGAGCCTCATGGGTGTCTAAAATATAAGAGTTTAATTTGGACATTAAACCAATAGAATTAGTGAGGGGACAAGGCCTGTGTAAGTTGACTGCAGAAAGTAAGAATGAAACGACTGAGGAGCTGCCTTTTGGTGCAGGAGCACCCATGGCATAAGGAAAATATATGGTCAAATTCATCATTTGAAATATAATTTATATTTGAATGTCATTTATAATTTATTTGAATCCATTTGAAATGATTTGTAAGACTTGGAAGCCTAAAAATGTAAGCAAGTCCTGATTGTGTCCTAGTTGTCCATATAGGCCCTTATAGGTCAAGATGGTCAAAATTGTATAAAAGGCCATGAGAAGGCTATCAAGTATGTAAAAGGTATTAAATAGATTATTTGGACATTTTTATAAGGTTTTTACAATTTGGAGAGTCATCAGGAAAAAGTGTCAAAGTTGCAAGAAAATTGCAAAAGTGCAACATTTGCAAAAATGTAAAAGTGCAAAAATTGCACATAAAGTTGTAAAAGGGAAGATGAAGGGTCATAAAGGTAGTTGGATGGTTTATAACTACCAAAGAGTCTATAAATATGTTGTATTTGTTGAACCAAATCATTATTGGAAGAATATAGAAGAAAGGAGAACATTTTGAATACATTTTGGTGCATTCTACTATTGTTATTTTGGTTGGCTTTCCAGTTTTTGTGTTGGTTCCAGGCCTTGTACGACCATGTATGGCCTGGAAACCTTTGTATATGTATAATGTATAGTTATATATGTCAATTACCTTTCTTTTACTTTTTTTTTGGAGTTATTATTTTTAGAAATGAAGAAGATATGGAAGTTTTGGTGAAAGTTGTTAATTGCAGATTTGATACTTCCTGAGAACAGTCACATTGCAGCGTATGGTATGAACTCATATGATATTATTAAGACCTCTAAATAAAATTATTGGAAATATATGTGAATCATCTTTCTTTTCCCTTTGGTTTGAGGCATTTTTTTTTATATTTGTGGAAGTTATGAAGATTTTGGTGAAAACTGGTTTTAAACTGTCTTAAATGGAGTTGCTGGAAAGGGTTTGTACTTATCTTGTGATTTCACCATTGGAAAAATTAATGACTTGAATATTATGAAAGTAGACTCAGAGTGATTTCATTTGAGTATTGTATTGTTTTATTTTTTTTAAGTATTTGTTGTGAAATATGATGCCCTAGCAGGCAGCAAGCATACATTTTCCAGATTTATGATAGTCAAAATTAGTCTTGGTGCAGAGATGATAACTTTTTATTTCATCGTTGGATCGTTCTCAATTTTGGATATGGTTTTAGAAACCTAGTTTTATATAGCCTCACCAAAGAGATCTTCCAAATATGCTCTGATTTTATAGTTATTAATAACTGAGTACGGGTATATCAAACTATCATTAACCGGGACAACATAATGCATTGTTTTGGTCTTGATTAATGTTCAAAGGGTTGTAAAATGATATGATGCATTTGATATTGTATTGGTTGGTTGATATAATATTGTTTTGGACTGTAGAATAATTATTATGATCAGATTATGCCTCTAATACAAGTGAAGATGTTGTGTTGAGATTGAAACTCCATGTTGATTTGGGGTTCTTGAAGGATTTTTCATGTTGCTCCGCATCACCCTTAGTCCTATTTCTTGGGCTTCAAGATTCCTGGTTTGCAGATGTTGCATATTACTTAACCTATGGGGACTATCTAGCACATCTCTCTCCAAGAGAAAAATGGAACTTGAGACTAAAGGCTGCCAAATATGTTATTTTTGATGATGTGTTGTACAAAAAGGGGTTAGATGGAACTTTCCTGCGCTGTGTGGATAAGTCACTTCAAGAGTCATTGTTAAAGAACTTTCATGATGAAGCCTGTGGTTGTCATTTTTCATCAACATGAACTGCGTACAAAATCTTGAGAAATTGTTATTATTGGCCAGGTATGTTCAAGGATCCATACACTTGGGTAGCCAAGTGTGAAAAGTGTAAATTATTCACAGGAAAGCCACAACTTGTAGCATTACCTCTTCGACCGGTAGTTGTGAATGAACCATTCAAACAACGGGGTTTAGATTTTATAGGTCCCTTGTCACCTACCTCAAGTGCAGGGCATACACACATATTGGTAGCCACATATTACTTCACCAAATGGGTTGAAGCCATTCTAGTGCGAAAGATGGCTTCTGAGATTGTTTGTAGTTTTCTTAAAGAAAATATTCTAGTTCGATTTGGAGTTCCTGAAAAAATTGTGGCTGATAATGCAACTAACTTCTCTTCTGCTGAGATTTCATTGTTTTGTTATGATCATAGGATATCCCTTGCTTACTCTTCAGATTATTACCCTCAGGGTAACGGCTAGGTGGAGTCGAGTAATAAAAATCTAATAAATATTATGAAGAAATTGGTGAGTGAAAATTTCAAAGACTAGCACAAAAGATTGTATGAAGCTCTTTGGACAGATCGTACATCTTCGAAAAGAGCCATAGGGATGTCACCTTTTCAACTAGTATACGACGTGGGGGCTCAGGTGTCACTTCCCTTAAAACTTGCAGCTTCAAAGTTACAGACTGTCATTGAGGATATGTATTTTCAAAATTCCTTGGAGAAAAGGATTATGCATTTGATGAGGATTGATGAAGAAAGAGACAAGCTAGTTGATCGGATCATAGAATATCAAATGAGGGTCAAAAAAAAATTTGGCAGGTGAGCCAGGCCACATAAATTCATGCTGGGTGATCAGGTTTTGCTTTGGGACAAAAGAAGGGAACCAAAAGGAGCACATGCGAAGTTTGAATCATTATGGAAAGGACTATTTGCAATTTAGGAGGTAAAAGGCCCTAGCTCTTTCAAATTAGCATATCAAGATGGTACTGTTCTTCCCCTGACCTATAATGGGCAGGATCTGAAGCTATATCAATTATAAGTGGGAGTCCCTCGTGAGTCTTGTACATAAGTTTTGGTTTGTTTAGTTTGTTGTTCCAGTTCCATTTTTGTGTTTGTTTTGGTCCTTTCTGATAAGGTTTGTTTGCGAAACCAGAGATCCTGAAGTTCATGTTTTGGTCCCTTACCGTCCTAGTCCCCAGTCAGAGCCAATGTTAGTCCTCCCCAGTTTTCATTAAAATTTCAATCACAAAGGTCACCTTTTGGTTTCTCTTTTCCTTTTGGTCATATATTTTCTATCTTTGAACTCAAGTCCTTGAACCTTTGTAAAAGTTCAAGGTTCAAAGTTAAAAACGCGCTCAAAAGGGCTTCTCTTTGTGACTTTGTTCTATGATAAGGCGGGTGCTTTGCTGTAATTTGTATTGAACTCAAACCATTGAACCCTTTTTGGTTCAAGGTTCAAGGTTCAACGTTGGTCATGTGTCGGTTTCGTCTTCACTCATTAATTGTTATTTGTCTTGTCTCAAAGTTGGTATTTTATGTTGTTCTATGTTATTTCTCTTGTTTGAACTTGAACCTTTGAAGCCTTTTTGGTTCTTGGTTCAAGGTTCAAAGTCTCAATTCTAAAAGATCAAAAATTTCTATGCAGAATTGATACATGCATCATTAAGTAAGGTGGCGACGAGAAAAGAGAATATTTTGAGGATTTAAAAAAGGTTAGTTTCTAAAAATTATGACAAGTAATTATGATAAGGCATGAGCCGTGTGATGAAGTGATCCGAACATTAAATGCATGCTGGCTATATGTCAAATCAGGTGATAGCTCACACAAACTTCCTTAATTTGTACCACTTGCTAAATTTTAAGTGTGATTTTGTCTATAATTGTTGCGGAAGCTAGCAATTGTTTCTAGAATTTTCTTCAGTTGTAATGCAAGCGGGAGAAATTGAAGGTATTTTATCTGCATGTAGAAGATTTTCAAGAATTCGCTATTGAAACCAGGTTAGTTTTAGTCATTCTCTCTTTTGCTATATTCTCTTATTCTAGAAATTACTTGTCGTTCATTCTCCTTTGTTGTGTATAAGTTCATTGCATCCCTATAAATTTCTTGTAAATGAGAGGTGCCATAATGAGGCCCACCCTACCCAAACTAGGTTGCAATTCTTGCCTGGTTAGTTCACTCGCAGAGATGGGAGATACTTCATTAGCTCTAGCGGACCTCTCTGATTTTCTCGAGAGAGCCAAAAACTTAGTTCATAATTCAATGATGGAAAGAATAGTGAAGAGTGGTTTGGTTGAGGCCACCGTATTCCCCATTGCTGCACCATGCCCAAAGTTGGTACTAGAATGTATGAATAGGCATGATGCAGAGCACATATGCATCCAGAATGTCAATGGCGAAGTGCTGTTAAAAATTGATAGAGAAACTATAATGGCAACCATGGGTATACCTCATAAAGAGCCATATGAGGACTGGACTATTGGAACGTCATATTCATTCTTCTCCGAGAAGAAGAGCACTTATAAAAGTGTGATTACAAGAAATTGGCTATTGAAGATTCAAAAAGGGGGGTCTAGATTGCCAAAGCTGCTTACCAGAGAACACTTCATAGCAGAGGTGCAGGACATTGTCATTCTTTCAAATAGGTTAAAAGAGAATGCCCATGCCTTCTATTGGGAAGATTGGATGTACTTCTATATCCAAGTAATGTTGAATGGGAGTGCCTACCTGGATTGGGGGTAGGTAATTGCAAAAAGATTGCATGAAAGTCTGAACAGGTTTGTAGTAATGAGTGGCTTCTTTATGTCATCTTATTTATTTTATATGCTTGCATGTACCTGTGATTGGAATGGGCTTGATCATGAACTCTGGATTGATGGGATAAAGGTGTATGAATATTATCCTCACCCGCAGGAACAAAAATATGCAGAGAATTTTATGAGGTGGAATGACATTTTTGCAGGGAGATTGGTTCACGAGTTGCAGGGAAACATAAATAAAAGATTGACAATGGAGGCCATTTAATTCATCGACATTTATGGTACTTATTTTATCCAATTTCCACAGTTCACTTATATTCAAGTTGGCAGATTCTAGGGTGAACCTTTCAGGTTGCCCCAGTTTGTGTTAGATAGTTATGTTTTAATTGAGGTATGTCGTCAACTGGCATACATTGGCAAAAAGAGTGCAGGGAAATCCGGGGTGATATTTCCTGTGGAACCTGGCCACTATAGTTGTGCATCTGTTTTAGATGCATTGAACCTTGAACTTGAATTCAAAAAGTTCAAGCTTCAACCGTATGTTGCCAGATACAAATTTGATAGTCGAGCATTTGCTAGAGAAAATTTAGAAGTGGACAGTGATTTTTGGCATGAACCTCAATTGGAGGATTATTGGGAAAACTGTGTTGATGAGTTCTAAGTCCAAAGAAGGCTGTGGTCAAGGTTCATAATTAAGCAAATTGTCACAATGGGCCTCTCCATGAATGTTTATGGGGTACAAGAAGCAAGAGATGAAGAAGTAGCCGAACTTGAGTTTGATGAGAAGATATAGGGACATCCTATCCCAAAAATTGATTGGAGTATAAAAGGGGATGATAGCATTCAGTACATAACCTTTAATGTAATCAGAAGAATAGTGAAATTGTTGAAGGATCGTTGTTTCAAATAAAAGCTTGTTCCTGCACTTAAGGATAAGAAATTTGGTCGAACTCATGCGGCTTCCCAAACATTTCTTCCTTCTTCTAATGTTGTTATTGATATTGCAGGTGAATGGAAACAAAGGACGGAGAAGACCAAAAATATAGATGTAGCAGATAGTGGAAAAGAAATCATTCAACCTGAAGATTCTGGGAATACTATGGTCGTTGTCACTAGTAATCAACAATCACCATTGCCAAAGGAAACATCCACCACTCCCAAGTGGATGAGTGCCTCACTTACCAAAAAGAGGAATGTCATCCCTATTTCGATCCCAATGCAGGATATGGTTAGCAAATGCCTGGGGAGGACTTCAAAGTCCAAAAGACTCAAAACATAAACCATGATTGATGTGGATGAGCAAACAAGACATTGGGTTGCGGAGGTAGCTAGACCTCCAATAGATAAAGAGATTGAGAATGTTACCGAGAAATACTTTATCATTGAAAAGATCAATCTAGGGACAACTTCTCGGACCGTTGATGTTAAACACTTGGAATCTTCAATGAAAAGGATTTTCACAAGGACCTGGAAGGATGAGAAAGATAAAAGTGAGATGAAGCAAATTATAACATAGATGGTCCAATATATTAATGCAATCCAGAATCCAAATCCTCAGCCTCTCTCCCAAGTTTCTTTATCATTCAACCCAAAATCACCTTTGAATCAGAAGTTACTTGATCATGTTCAAAGGAGCCGAATGATCACAAATGTTTTTAGCGAATGGCTCGAATCAATTGTGCAACAAGAGACAAGTTATATCTCTGATTTGGTCAAAGTGTTTGAGAACGTGGAATATGTTGGGAAATGGCTAGAAACATAGATGGTTGCCTAGGAGAAAGAGAAAAGTAAATGGCTGGTTGTGTTAAGGTAGATGAGAGATACATAGAGATATGGGGTAATGAACTTCCTCTCTGAGAAGATGGTGTATGGCCTAGATGACAACATACTCTTTGTTTGCAAAGAAAACATTGACTGGAGGAACTCAATCATTTAGCAAGGACATGAAGAATTCCTCAAGCTTTTAAAAGAATTGAAGGAGTTGACTCACAGTATGCAAAAATACATGAAATGCATAGATCTTCAACTCTTAAGTGAAGATAAGCAAACACTCGAGGATTCATCATAGATGATTCAAGCCTTCAAAGATCGAATAAAAAGGGTTTAGGAAGCAAAGTCCTTAACAATTAAGGATTTCTCAAAGGTCGCAAGAGTCGAATCTATGTTGGTTGTCTGTTTCGATCATTTGGAGATGCACAAGAGTAAACTCCTACAGGTAGGTAAAAAGAAAGAAGTATGGAAGCAACAAATTTTACACATAGGCGTCCCACATTACCAACTCATCTTAAGCTTCTCAACAACTCACCTGGAATGGCGGAACATTCAAAGTACTCACGGATCATAGGATAGATAGGTTGAAGCCACATCAGTTGTTGGAGCTTGATGGTGCTTTCTTTGCTCGCAGCTCATGCCACGTTTTTAGTTTAGTTATCGCTTTCAGTTTTATGAAATTAGATTTCTTTAAACTGTGGGATAGAGTTAATTATTTAACTCTAGTTTTAAGTGTAACAAACTATTATAGCCTGGAGGCTATTTATATGGTTGGATAAGCCATTTAAAAGGTCCAAAAAGTTTTGATTGAAGAAGACAAAAACTGAGTTTTTCTTTGGATTTTCAATATAGACAATTCTAGTTTTTAAGTGAAAATAATATTGTGGTTCAATCTTCAAATCTGTGCGTTTGAAAGATTAGCAGTCTTTGTCGGGATATATGCTTATGCGCTTAATATATTTTCTTCATTACCATCTTTATCTTAGTTTGTGGATTCATTGATTTTCTTTATTTAAATAGTACTTCATAGTTGTTCAAATGCCTTTGACCCTCCTTGTCCTGTGAGACATGAGCGAGAATCGATCAACTTTTTCATTACTTTGAGTATTATGGATGGAATAAATTTTATGTTGAATGAATGCGTACAAAGATAGAGTTTGTGAGCTTCATACTATTAAATAGATATTTTTCAGCATTACTTTGTGTTGACAAATTAATGTGGAAGCCTTTCTCACTTTCTGGTTAAAAGTGTGTTTGTTTCTTGAGTAACTTGCATAAACATTTATTGAACATCTTATGAGGAGTTGCACTCTTATGCAGAGGGTAAACCAAAGCTTGGTTCACCCAACTGTTGGTACATTTTCTTTTTCATAATGGGTGTGCAAGAGTCTTTATTTTAAAAACACATAAAAATTGAAGAAAAGACAAATCTGTTAACCAACACACACACACACACACACATACATATGTGTATGTGTATGTGTATGTATATGTGTATATATATGTATATACATATATACACATATATGTATACACACACACATACATACATACATACATATATGTGTGTGTGTGTGTATGCACACACACACACACAGAGATATATATATATATGTATAGATATGTATATATATGTATATATATATGTGCATATGTATATATATAGATATGTATATGTGTATATATATGCGTGTGTGTGTGTATAAGAACAATCCGTCTGATCCTACAGGGTTGTATTGTGGCACTCTAAAAAATCTTCTCTCAGTTTCGGTAGACTTGGACCCAATTGCTTGTGGCAACACTTTCTCGGTTGCGACAAAAACTGTCAGATGAGTTCAATGAAAAGTTGCACAATGCCCCATCTTTCAATCTGTTCATCACGGCACCAAACCGTTAGTTCGTACGCATCGGGGTGGCTAGGTTTATGCTAGAAATGCCTTCTTTTTTCTCTCCAACTTGCTCGATCATTGCAGGCCACACCCTAGCAGCGAAATCGCCTAAGTGCTCAAATTGCTCAAAGTTGTCAATATTCGGCATCACGTTTCTTGGCCCTTGTTAATCATAAGAACAATTCATTTGATTCCATGGGGTTGTGTTTTGGCACTCTAAAAAAGCCTCTCTCGGTTTCGGTAGACTCGGATCCTGTTGCTTGTGGTGACACTTTCTTGGTTGCAACAAAAAGCATTAGATGAGTTCAATGAAAAGTTGCACAATGCCCCATCTCTCAATCCGCTCGTTGCGGCACCGAACTGTCAGCTTGTACGCATCGGGGTGGCCGGGTTTACACTAGGAATTCCTTCTTTTTTCTCTCCAACTCGCCCGATCGTTGCGGTCCACACCCTAGCAGCGAAATCGCCCAAGTGCTCAAATTGCTCAAAGTTGTCAATATTCGGCATCGCATTTCTCAGTGCCCGTTAATCATAATAACAATCTGTCTAATCCTGCGGGGTCATGTTGTGGCACTCTAAAAAAGCCTATCTCGATTTCTATAGACTCGGATCTAGTTGCTTGTGGCAACACTTTCTCAGTTGCGACAAAGAGCATCAGATGAGTTCAATGAAAAGTTGCACAATGCCCCATCTTTCAATCCGCTCATTGCAACACTGAACCATCAGCTCGTACACATCGGGGTGGCCTTGTTTATGCTAGGAATGCCTTCTTTTTTCTCTCCAACTTGCCTGATCATTGCGGGACACACCCTAGCAATGAAATCGCCTAAGTGCTCAAATTGCTCAAAGTTGTCAATATTCGGCATCGCGTTTGTCAGCGTCTGCTAATCATAAGAATGATTTGTTTGATCCTGTGGGGTCGTGTTATGGCACTCTAAAAAAGCCTCTCTCGGTTTTGGTAGACTCAAATCCATTTGCTCGTGGCGACTCTTTCTCGGTTGCAACAAAAAGCGTTAGA
Source organism: Cryptomeria japonica (assembly GCF_030272615.1). Taxonomy (NCBI): domain Eukaryota; kingdom Viridiplantae; phylum Streptophyta; class Pinopsida; order Cupressales; family Cupressaceae; genus Cryptomeria; species Cryptomeria japonica. The sequence continues at coordinate 143,505,486 of NC_081410.1, forward strand.
TGAGTTCAATGAAAAGTTGCACAATGCCCCATCTTTCAATCCGCTCATCGCGGCACCGAATCGTCAGCTCATATGCATCGGGGTGGCTGGGTGTATGCTAGGAATTCCTTCTTTTTTCTCTCTAACTCGCTCGATCGTTTCGGGCCACACCCTAGCAGTGAAATTGCCTAAGTGCTCAAATTGCTCAAAGTTGTCAATATTCGACATCACGTTTGTTGGTGCCTGTTAATCATAAGAACGATCTGTCTGATCCTGCGGGGTTGTGTTATGGCACTCTAAAAAAGCATCTCTCGATTTTGGTAGACTTGGATCTAGTTTCTCATGGTGACTCTTTCTCAGTTGCGACAAAAAGCGTCAAATGAGTTCAATGAAAAGTTGCACAATGCCCCATCTTTCAATCCGCTCGTCGCGGCACCGAACCGTCAGCTCGTACGCATCGGGGTGGCTAGGTTTACACTAGGAATGTCTTCTTTTTGCTCTGCAACTCGCCCAATCATTGCGGGCCACACCCTAGCAGCGAAATCGCCCAAGTGCTCAAATTGCTCAAAGTTGTCAATATTCGGCATCGCATTTCTCGGCGCCCGTTAATCATAAGAACGATCCGTTTGATCTTGTGGAGTCGTGTTGCGGCACTGAACCATCAGCTGGTACGTGTTGGGGTGGCCGAGTTTATGCTGGGAATGCCTTCTTTTTGCTCTCCAACTCGCCCAATCATTGCGGGCCACACCCTAGCAACGAAATCACTTAAGTGCATGCATTATATGAATATAAGTTTATGGGCTATGCAATTTTTTTAAAATGGGTATTGGTTCAATGGTGTCTTACATTGTCTAATTTTGGCTCTTTCCATGTTTCCTTTATATAGTCTTATTTGGACTATCACTATTGAATTTGTGTTGATCTCCATAAGCTTGTGTCTTGGATTACAAACACATATTTAGGTTCAAAGCTTAAGTAACAATAAACTTTGTGCAATTATTCATCTAATCATTTGTACTACAATTATGGATAACCATGATAAATGCTTTGCATTAACTAAAAAGCTACAAATCCATGCAACATTGTATACCATTAAAACTATCAAATATATCCAATACAAACAAATAGGCTTTCCAAAAACCATATGGACTTAGAATTTCACATATTCATAAAACAAAACATATGTTCAAAATTTCTATAAAGGCATACAACATGATATCTAATAAAGTGAAACAGGGGCTTGCCAAAAGCCATATGGACATAGAATGTCACATATTCGTAATACAAAACATATGTTCAAATTTGCCATATAGGCATACAACATGGTATCAATAAAGTCAAATAGGAGCTTGCCAAAAGCCATATGACAATAGAATATCACATATTTGTAATACAAAACATATGTTCAAAATTTCCATATAGGCATACAACATAGGACCCTATTCTATTCATTTCCCTCTAGGGGAAGGAAACAGATCATGAGATATCTTTGCCTATCGAGGGGATGTAGATGTATATGATGCAGGTGTCTTTTGAGTACGTCCACTTGACCTCCTCTCTAGACTTTTTTGTAACTCCACCTAATACAATGAAAAGAATGATGTTAGCATATACAAAAATTGAATTTTAGAATGACATATAATAGAATAGTCACTTACCGCATACAAATAATCATGATGTTCATCCACAACAGGTGCATGTTCATGATCTGGAGTGACAAGCCCCTTCTATAAGCATCACAATATAAATTAAACTAAATACAAGTGTCATTAAAATTTTCAATAACATATTATTAAGATAACAAATGTAATGTTAAATTTACTAAATTTACAAATATGTCTAATCCTTTTGTTAAAGCAGTTGAACTTGCTACTACTGCAACAACACCATGCTCCATTGATGCACAGATAGCAGGAGGAGTCTCCGATGTCAACATCTGAAAATTAAACAAAGTATATTGATTAATCACCAAAACTATCTATATTATTTAATAACAACATTAAAGATAAATTGTTTACCTAGGTGAAAGATTGTCGATGAAATACACTATAAGGTGTTGATGTTGAAGCTCTAGCATCAAACTATTTGACATCCAAAACGAGTAATTAGAAAATCATTCACATAAGGTTCAACTATCTACATATAATAATTATATTTCTTCACTCGTTGTATACCTGTGGAGTCAACGAAGTAGTGAAAAAGGGTGTTGCAGGAATGTTGCTAGTATTGTGAACACTTTGACCTAGGTATCAATGCCAAATGTTTCGTTTAGCAAGGATTCTGTCATGACAATGTTCTCTGTAGAAAACTCCGCTCGTGCACGTGCATTCTTAAAACTATTAGGATCATAAGTACAAAGAGAACCACAAGATCAACAAAAATGAGCTGGAATTCGATGCCTAGAAGAATCAACATCATCACTCACATCACCCTCTACTAGAGGCCTAGCATACTGTATAAGGTTCTGAGTGAGTGAGATAATAGAGTCTAGAGTTTTGACCTCAATACTCTCCTTCACAATGGAAGGAATAATAACATGCTCCACCATAGGTCTAGCCAAGGGTCTTGGTGGGAGATTTGGATCACGCTGTGCACCCTCTCTATCATGCGAGGAACCCCCAACTCTACCTTGGAAATCTAGAAAATCAAAATAGTTTCGGATCTCATTCAGGACAAACTCATAGTACAATTTTCTCAAAAAGTATTGGGGCACCTTATGATTATTGCATGGGGGCTGATCAAATACCATCCACCACCTATCCGAAATTTTTTTCTTAATCCCTTCATGATGACACTAATGAATAGGGAATCTCCTACATCCAAGGTGTAAAGGTTGATTCATTCGGGGGTCCGTAAAAAGAGCACACAAGTCAAATTTATTAATTTTCTTTTTCTTCACTGCCGCATATGATAGTTTGTCAGCATAAAATTGCTTTTGTTCTTCCTTCTTACGGGACCAAAAATTTATTTGCCCACTCACAGATTGTATGTGAGATACAATAGACTGCAAAGAAATGGCAAGGTTTGTCCTATGGGAGTTTGTTCTAGTGGGATCTTTTAGCCTTGTGATTAAACCTTCAAGCTCTTTTTGGCTATTTTCTATTTGACCTAATAGGTTTTCTTGTGTACGTATGGGATGCTTGGGATTGTAGGAGGTTTTTGATGTGCTTCTTCTTCAATATGGTCTTCATGAGGAGGTGATTGATGTGCTTCTTCTTCAATATGGTCTGAATGAGGAGGTGATTGAGTGTTTTCAACATTTTCTTGTCTAATCTCATTTCTTGATAATGAAAATAAATTTAAATCAATACACCTAGTTTAATCTTCAAATTAATAAAAAAATGACAATAAGAAAATAAAAAACACATACCTCTTCGAGCTCTTCGATGGCGTGGTGACATTTTGATGAGAGATGGACAACTTAGTGCCCAATTTCAAGCTTTTGCAAAGGGCGAGCGAAAGAAAATGGCACCCAAAATTGCCAAAATGTGGGTTTGGAATGCAGAATGCATCCAAAATGCGGAGCAGGGTTTTTTTGAAGTTTACAATGCACATAAGGTGCACGCCTTATAAGGCATGTGCACTATAGGGCTTGGCGCACCAAGCCTATAGTGTGAGTGCCCTATAGTGCATGTGCCTTATAAGGCATGCGCCTTATGCACTTTTTTAATTTTTTTTGAAGCATGGAACCTTTTTGGTACCACAACTTCATGCATATACCCTTATTTACGTTGCAATCCTGGTTTGAGTTGTCGTTATGACATATGGTTTTTATACCCCTTGGTGAGGTGTTATTGTGTAATCCTATTGATGTGATCTGTTGTGTGTTATGTTCCAAAGGTCAATCCTGGGTTATTGATTTGTGCATTCTTCACCTGTATTTTGTCAGGATTAGATATGGCTGTCAGTTTCACCATAGGGTTCTCATAGAGAGACCGTACCTGATAGTGTCCTATGAGAGAGTGGCTTTCGAGTGGGGACCGCACTCAAAGTGGTTGGCAGGATAATCCCTCAAAAGTTAGTTAATAAGTGATAATCTAAAAATTGATTAGGGGGTGGGTAGTTATAATTTTAATTAAGATATTGCACCCCGCACATGGTTGAGTGCTCGTATAGGCTCAAGGTATAGTGGGAAGGCCTATAATGGCAAACTTACCACCTTGTCTTAATGAAAGGTTGGTAGGGTCCACATGATGCTTAGATGGAGCCAGGAGTTTGGGAAAGGTTGCCAGGATAACCCAGGATGGGGGCCAGGACCTATGGAGGCCTACCTAGGGTAACCAACTTAAGCCATGTGATGACACTCTCTCTTTAGGGTTAGTAGTATTTTGTGAGTCAAGCCACATGAGTATAGTGGAGTCATGTTCTACTATTGTACTTGTCTTGTTTTTCTTGCTTGAGGGTCTTCTGCTATCTCCTAGCATGGTGGGGTGGTTCTATTTTGGGATCACATGGTCGGGTAGTAGTGCCACTTCCCATTGGATATTCCGGTTCGTACCTTCATGCGAGGATTGGCTTCGCTGGTGTACCTTTGGTTTGTGATTCATGTATCAACTCATGTTCATGATTATTGTACCTTTGAGACCCATGTGGTCATTGTATCAGTAATCTATGTAACCTTGGCATTGTAATTATGTATTTCATTTGTGCTATTGGAAGCCATGTAATTATTGAATACTATAATCTTAATTCAGTTGAATGTATGTTATTTCAGTTATCTTTATTCGTATGTGTAAATGCTTCATTGAAAATAAATATATTATATCACTTTAAATCTTTCAATGTGAAATTCAGTTTATGAATATGAATTAATTAATTGCAATTGAGTTTCCTAATTAGATGGGTGATTGGATTAACATTATGATGTTGTTTTAGTTACGAAGTAATCTTCGTTGGCAACCCTTTAGGATGTCATTGTTAGACTTCCACTTGTGTTAATAAACATGCAATGTAATAATTAGTGCACTTAATCTTTTAAAAAAAAATTTATTTCACCCTTAAGTTGCCTTGTAGTGTTGCATTCCTTTAGGGTTCCCGACAGGGCATTACATTTGGTATTAGAGCCCAAGTTTCAACACTGGGTACTCTGGGATTATAGTGAGCCCATTCAGCATGACCTTTTGTGTAGATCTTAGTGTTTGTGTTTCCCTTGTTTTATCCTTGCCGTAGATCTGAACCATTTTCTCTTTTGCAGTGTTAGGTCATGGCTAAGAAAGCTAGGGGAGTTGGTCATGTTGGTAGCCACAATAGAGGCAGAGGTGGGGGACAGGGTCGAGGTTTAGACTGCCATAGTTCTTCACCACTACCCACTCATGTGAGTGTGGAGCAGGAGCAGTCTATTCATCAGGATGAACATCATATAGAAGAGCAGGTTCTCGAAAGGGAAGAGCTGAGACCAATGTTTCAGGAGGATCTAGCCAGGCTAGGCCCTAGGCCTGAGGGCGAGCAGTCAATCCATGCTCAGGTTGGGGAGTCACATCAGCAAGTTCCAGAGAGAGAGAGAGAGAGAGAGAGAGAGAGAGAGAGAGGTCTCCCAGAATGAGGGAGGTCCCAGCTAATCAAAACCCAGCTCCCATGGGTCACATTAGGGACTTGATGAGGACCAAATTGTTTGATCCTGGAGGCAACTGAGAGGGGGGGTGAATCAGTTGTCAAATAAATTCAAACCAAAAACAACTTAACTCAACTTAATGCTTAATACTGGTAAACAAAACTTTAATGCCAGTAGACAGTTTATCAGTTTATTGCAGTACTGGTAAAGAATAATGCATGAAACAGAAAGATAATAACATCCACAACACATAACATCAATATTTGTACGTGTAAACCCTGTAAGGGGAAAAACCACGGTGGGAAACCTTACCCACAATTAGATGATACTACTGCAGATAGTATGTGTATACAAATGGGGTCTGCACATGCAGAAAGGCCAAGCGCCTAGAGCTCACTTCTCAAACACAAAGTGGGAGTCACACTGACTACAATTGGATGATTAAATCCAATAATGATGTACTGCTCAAAATAGCATCTTCACATGCTGGATTCAATATCGGTGTAGTTCTGATTGCCTTCACAAAAACCTTCCTTCAACCTTCAAATGATGTCTACGTGTATAGCTCTGCTTATTGTCGCATATACTGAATTATTATTCTTTCTTTGATCGCATATCAATCTTACAAATAAGATCTTACATTTATACCATAACCTAAGACCAATTTTAGTAGGTCAGCTCTAAAAGATATTACAATAAAAACAATTTACAAGTAAATCAATAACCGATGCAATATCCGATTCAACATGTCATCTTAATGCATTTACAACAATAATAAATCATCTCAATAGTGTGTCGTGCTGATCTGGAATAGATAAGCCTGCTGGTGCTTATTCTGGACCTATTTGCTAGTAACAACAAATATGAAAACTCGAATATACCAACGAACAAATCTCCAAGACAAAGTTTCAAAATGATGTCTTTGATATAACCAAGTGTTTTCCATATCAATCCAAGTGCCAGTGAACAATATATCATGCCGGTGTATTAGATACCAGTGACTGTGCATAAAGCCACTTGCTTGCCGGTGAACATTGACTATGCTCCAAAGTGCCAAAGTTGATAAGTGTTAGTAGGTGTTGACATCAATGACAAAACCATACCAAAATACCAACAATCTCCCCCTTTGACATTGATGAAAACACAAGATGGAAAAACCATCAAAGTGCTAAAACAGAAATGCCAAATACCAAAAACCAACAATCTCCCAAAAGAGATCATAACTAGAAATCAAAATTCAGATAGAGAGTAATCAATCTCTCCAACAATATCTCCCCAAAGTAACAATCTCTCCCCCTGGGAGTAACATGTGTTTTCCTTGTGTTTTTCCATATCAATCTCTCCCCCTTTGACATCAAATGCCAAAGCAATACAAAAACCGGATTAAAATACAAAATACCAACTTTTCCAACTACTCCCCCTGAGAAGTAGCTTTCCTCATCAAGGCTGGAATAAAAAGATTTCTCTGTTAATTCTATCGGTTGATGACAAACATCATCTGTCTAAGTCTCTAATGGTGGGGGTATGACCCCAAGATGATCTTTGAGATATTCAAAGGTTTCTTTAGGTAGAGGTTTAATGAAAATATCTGCAATCTTCTCTTTAGTATTCACATAAACCAGTTTTATTTCTTTTGCTTCAACATTCTCCCTTAGAAAATTCAGTTTGATAGAAACATGTTTGGTTTCAGAATGTAGTACTAGATTCTTAGATATATCAATTGTTGCAGTGTTATCACAATAGATAGTTATAGGTTCCTTGCATTTTACCTTTATATCCTTCAACATTTGCTTAAGCCATAATACCCATGTACAGTTGGTTGCTGCCGCAACATATTCTGAGTCAACTGTTGATAAAGATGTGCAACTTTGTTTCTTACTCAACCAAGAAAATTAATCCACTTCCAAGAAAAAATGCTCCACCGGTGGTGCTTTTTCTGTCATCCGTATCTCCTACCCAGTTTGCATCTGTTTATGCACATAATTCAAAGTTTTCATCTCTAGGATACCATAAGCCAAGATTTGTAGTGACTTGTAAGTACCAGAAAATCCTTTTTACTGTTGATTCATGATTTTCTTTAGGATTAATTTGAAATCTTGAAACAATACATACTGCATTCATAATATCAGGTCTTGTTTGTGTCAAATATAGTAGGCCTCCTATAATAGATTTATACATAGTCAGATTAACAGGTGTAGATTCATCCCTTAGAGATAATTTGTCATTTGTAGTCATAGGTGTGCTTACCAGTTTAGAGTTTTCCATTCCAAATTTCTTTAGTAGCTCCTTCAAGTACTTAGATTGACTCAAGAATATACCTTTATCAGTCTATGAAATCTGCATTCCTAAAAAGAATTTTATGTCTCCAATCATATACATTTCAAATTCTTGTTGCATTTCAATAGAAAAGTCTTTACATAATCCATCTTCTCCTCCAAAGATTATATCATCAACAAAAACTTCTATAACCAAGATGTCATCATTAGTCACTTTGTAGTATAGATTGATGTCAGCATTACCTTTAAAAAAACCAATCTTCAAAAGACATTTATCCAATCTTGCATACCAAGCTCTTGGAGCTTACTTCAACCCATACAAAGCTTTCCTTAACCTGCAAACCATATCTTTGTTATTTGTCAAAGAAAATCCATCAGGTTGTTCAATGTAAACTTATTCTTCAAGATCTCCATTCAGAAATGCACATTTGATATCCATTTGATATACTTTGTAGTTCTTGTGTGCTGTAAAAGCCAAGAATAATCTGACTGCCTCAATTCTAGCTACCAGTGCAAAGGTTTCATTGTAATCAATTCCTTCTTTCTGTGAATACCCCTTACACACTAGTCTTGCTTTATTTTTGATTACCTTACCATCTTCATTAAGTTTGTTTCTGAATACCCATTTAGTTCCAATTACATTTTTGTCTTTAGGTCGGGGAACTATTATCCATGTGTTATTCTTTTCAATTTGTTCTAATTCTTCTTCCATAGCTTTAATCCAGTGTTTATCTTCACATGCCTCATTAAATGATGATGGTTCAACTTGATAAATAAGACATACCTCTTCATTTGCCAGTCTTCCTTTTGTCATAACTCCTTGATACTTGTTCCCAATTATCTGATCTTCAGAGTGATTCAGTCTTACATATCGGGGTGTCTTCGTTTGCCGTTGTTCCTTAGTTACAGTGGAATTTTCAGATGATACCGGTGTAACTGGATCTTCATTCTGTACTGATGGGTTCAATGTAGGTTCATTTGTTAGTATCTTTGTTGCTAGTTCAGAGTCTATATACCTTGAAGTTCCTCTAAACTATTCATCAATCTTCACATTTGTACTCTCAACAATTTTCTGCAATTTTTTGTTAAAACATCTATATGCCTTGCTCTTAGATGAATAACCAATAAATATTCCTTCATCGCTTCTAGGATCAAATTTGCCAATATACTCATCTCTTCTAATATATCATTTACTTCCAAATATTCTGAAATATTTAGGAGTAGGAGTAATACCAAACCATAGTTCATGAGGGGTCTTATCGTTTTCTCCTTTGATGTGAACTTTGTTGAAAGTGTAGACCGTTGTACTCACTGCTTCTCTCCAATATACATGTGGTATATTTTCTTTTGATAACATACTTCTAGCTACATCCAAGATAGTTTTGTTTTTCCTTTCTACAACTCCATTCTGTTGTGGTGTCTGGGGTGTTGATAACTGTCTTATAATTCCATTCACTTCATAGAATGTATTAAATTCCTTAGATGTAACTTCTCCTCCTTGATCTGATCTCAGACATTTGATTTTCTTACCGGTTTCATTTTCTACCATTGCCTTGAATAGTTTGAATTTCCCAAGTGCTTCCGATTTTTCTCTGAGAAAAGTAACCCAACACATTCTAGAATAGTCATCAATGATTAGCATGAAATATCTATCACCTTGTAAGCTTTTAGTTCTAGCTGGACCACATAAATTAGTATGAATTAATTCAAGAGCATTATTGTATTTTTTTGGAATACTTTTAAAAGATGCTCTAACTTGTTTTCCAAATTGACATTCCTTACATACCGGATTGTGAGGTTTAACAATCTTAGGTAAATCTCTAACTGCCTTAGTAGTACTAATTTTCACAATGCAATCAAAATTTACATGACAGAGTCTCTTATGCCATAGCCAACTTTCATCAATGTCTACAATTAAGCATGTCTTCTCTTTGTTATTCAAATGAAAGATATTACCTCTAGTTTGATTACCGGTTGCAATTTCCAAACCAGTTCCGTTCATGATTTTGCATTTTCCATTCTTGAATTGTAACTGAAATCCTTTCTCAACTAATTGACCAACACTCAATAGATTCTGCTTTAAACCTTCAACATAGTAAACATTGTCAGTATTATGCTTACCATCAAGAGATATAGTACCCTTACCTTTGATCAAACAAGCTTTATCATCTCCAAATCTTACTAAACCTCCATTATATTCCTGAAAAGTCAAGAATTTACTTTTATCACCAATCATGTGATGTGAGCATCCTGAGTCTATGATCCATTCATCCTTTACTTCAACTTTAGCTACCAAGGCCTGCTCTACCAGTTGAACAGTAGGTGCTGGTGGATCTTCTGTTATAGCAACAAAGACCCATCCATTTTCTGTCGGATCCTAATCAGAGTCATCGGTGACTCCTTCATCAGCAAGATAACAAGATTTTTCTTTATTCTTCTTAAATCTGTATCTCTGATATTCAGGGTTAGGCTTGTATGTCCTTCTAGCTTCTTCTCTTAGTCTAGCATTTCTATCAGGGCATCTTGAAGCCATATGACCAATCTTATTACAGTTAAAACATTTAAAGGGTGCTTTACCTTCATACTTACTTCCAACTGGACCTTTAGGCATTTTCCTTGCAAATAGTGCTTCAAGTTCTGCATTTTCTCTCCTGCTTTCTTCAAGTTCTCTTGCATAAAAGGCTTTCCAATCAGATTTGTCAAATGATGGTGCAGATGATGTTGATGCCTTAAAAGCTAAATCTGTCTTTATAGTAGCAATAGGACCAAATTCCTCAATTTCAAAAGCTAAAAGTTTTCCAATCAATGTATACCTATTTATTGATGTATTAGGTATTGTTCTTATCTCATTTATAGCAGTAAATTTCATTTTGTATGCCAGTGGAAATCCTCTTAAAACTTTTGAAACAATTTCATCTTCACTTAAGGTTCCTCCACAACATTTAATACCTAAAACAATTTCATTTACTCTTTCCATAAAAGCAGTAATCCTTTCATCTTCTTCCATTTTCAGATTTTCATACCTGACCCGGAAGCTTTCAAGTTTTGCAATTTTGACCATGGAATCTCCTTCATTCAATGTTTCCAAATGGTCCCAAATAGCTTTAGTAGTAGATCTATCTGAAAATCCCATGATTTCTTGATATGATAATGCGCTTAAAAGTGCTTCTCTTGCTTTGCAATCATTTTCCTCATCTTTAGCCAAGTTAGGTGGATTAGGCTGACTCTAAGTAGGAGCAGTATAGTCATTCTTTGTAACTTCCAGGATGTCCTTCCCAATGCATTTCAGATGTGTCTCCATCTTGATCTTCCATATGCCATAGTTGGTTCCATCAAGTTTAGGATTGTCCTTCCTAAAATAGTTAGAAGACATTGGATCTCCTCAAGTTGTTAAACTTCTGCAAAAGAGGACTTCGCTCCAATACCAATTGTTAGGTCCCAAAGACAACTAAGAGGAGGGCGGGGGTGAATTAGTTGTCAAATAAATTCAAACCAAAAACAACTTAACTCAACTTAATGCTTAATACTAGTAAACCAAACTTTAATGTTGGTAGACAGTTTATCAGTTAATTGTAGTAGCGGTAAAGAATAATGCATGAAACAGAAAGATAATAACATCCACAACACATAACACCAATATTTGTATGTGGAAACCCTGTAAGGGGAAAAACCACGGTGGGAAACCTTACCCACAATCAGATGATACTACTACAAATAGTATGTGTATACAAATGGGGTCTACACATGCAGAAAGGCCAAGCGCCTAGAGCTCACTTCTCAAACACAAAATGGGAGTCACACTGACTACAATTGGATGATTAAATCTAATAATAATATACTGCTCAAAATAGCATCTTCACATGCTGGATTCAGTATCGGTGTAGTTCTAATTTCGTTCACAAAAACCTTCCTTCAACCTTCAAATGATGTCTGTGTGTATAGCTCTTCTTATTCTCACATATACTGAATTATTATTCTTTCTTCAATCGCATATCAATCTTACAAATAAGATCTTACATTTATACCATAACCTAAGATGAATTTTAGTAGGTCGGCTCTAAAAGATATTACAATAAAAACAATTTACAAGTAAATCAATAACCAATGCAATATCCGATTCAACATGTCAGCTTAATGCATTTACAACAATAATAAATCATCTCCATAGCATGTCGTGTTGATCTGGAATAGATAAGCCTGTCAGTGCTTATTCTGGACTTATTTGCCGGTAACAGCAAATATACAAACTCGAATATACCAACGAACAAATATCCAAGAAAAAGTGTCAAAATGATGTCTTCGATATAATCAAGTGTTTTCCATATCATTCCAAGTGCTAGTGAACAATATATCCTACCGGTGTACCATATACCAGTGACTATGCATAAAGTCATTTGCTTGCCGGTGAACATTGACTATGCTCCAAAGTGCCAGAGTTGATAAGTATTCGTAGGTGTTGACATCAATGACAAAACCATACCAAAATACCAATAGATGAGGACCAACCCTCCCTTCTTTTATGTTAAAGGTATCGGTATCGAAGCAGAGAGTTGGATTATCAGTTTGGATCTATGTTTCGCCATGTTCCCATATAGTAGAAACATCAGGGCGAGATGTGATATCATGCATCTTGATAGTTTTTCATCGATCTGGTGGAGATTAGAGGAGAAGATCGGTGTGTGTATTAACACCGTATCATGGGAGATACTTTTGGAGAGATTCAGGGCACAATTTTTCTCACCCTAGTGGAGGCAGTCTCGGGCAGACGAGTTCTACGCTTTGCTTCAGTATGGTTCATCAGTAGACCAGTTTGAGCACAGGTTCTATGAGCTTAAACAGTATGTTGGGATTGGTAACAATGAGGCAATGCTTGTTCAACACTTCTTGAGGGGTCTAAATGACCACATCAGTGGAGGAGTGAGAGTGTTTGAGCCAGCTTCAGTTGAGGTAGCCATGGCGAAAGCCAAGTTGGTTGAGCAAAACCTTAGCCATGCACATGGTGGTCAGTCGAGGGTGCAGATAGGGAGTGTTCCTTTCAGTGGACCCAGAGCTCATGGGAACCAGTCCCAACCAGCTGCATCATTTAGGAGTCCTTAGGCACCCGCTAAGGGTGGACAGCAGCAGCAGTAGCTGTTGAGACCGAAACAGTTTCAGGGCTAGCAGGGTGGCAACTCTCAGCATAGGAGGAACAGGAACTGACAGAGGAGCAGACAGGGTCTTCCAGGGTAGTCCTCTTAGGGTGCATCTCAGGCCCCTAGTAGGGGAAGCTTTTAGCAGTCCAGTGGGCCAACTGGAGGTAGAGGACCAGGTAGGGGAGCTTGCTTCTCTTGTGGATAGTTTGATCATATAACCGCTCAGTGCCATCAGTGTTCTCACCAGATGGGGAGTCAAAGGCCAACAACATCAGAGCAGACAGTAGGGGATGTAGGTAGATCCCATAGAGGGTTTGTAGCGGTTGATGACCGCCAGGCTGAGCACCAGGGTACAGTTATTAAGACTGTAGGTGTGGTGTGTGGTATTCCTATCTCTGTGCTTTTTGACTCCGGTGCTTTAGATTCTTTCATTTCTTCGTCCATTGTGGAACGGTGTTGGCTCGCATCTGCTAAGCAGGCGGATAGGTGGCAAGTAGAGTTGGCTACTGAGGTGCGCGTGTTCATAGATGCCTTTGTTCTTAGTTGTGAGTTGGACCTAGGACCCTTTGTGACTTTTGTTGACCTTCGAGTCATTCCTTTGGGGTCCTATGGAGTAGTGTTGGGGATGGATTGGCTATCATTTCATAGTGCTCATGTAGACTGTCGTCAGAAGATAGTAGAGTGTTTAGATGACCATGGCAGAAAAGTGGGGATCATTGGAGTTCAGAGATCTATATCCTTACATATTATTTCCGCTATGCAACTTAAGCGGTGTATGTGTCAAGGATGCCAGCTTTTTGTAGTTGCTCTTGAGGATATGGATGAGGGAGAGAGTCAAGCAATCACTCTTGATGGTCACCCTATTCTTTGAGAGTATGCTGATGTGTTTCCATTGGATATTCGTCATATGCCTCCGAAGCAAGACATAGACTTTCACATTAACTTGGTTCCTCATGCAGAACCTATTTCAAGAGCTCCATATCAGATGACTACTCGGGAGTTGAGTGAGTTGAAGTTGCAGATGGAGGAATTGTTGGCCAAGGGGTTCATTCCTCCTAGTGTTTCTCCTTGGGGTGCGCTTGTTATCTTCGTTAAGAAGAAGGATGGTTCCCTTCGGTTATGCATTGATTATCGACAGTTGAATAAGGTAACTATCCAGAATCGATATCCATTGCCTCGTATAGATGATCTTTTCGATCAGGTGAAGGGAGCCAAGGTGTTCTCTAAGATTGATCTGAAATCTGGGTATCATCAGTTGTGCATTCATAATGCAAACATTCATAAGACGATGTTTCATACTTGTTATGGTCACTATGAGTTCACAGTGGTTCCATTTGGGTTGACAAACGTGCCTTCAGTTTTCATGTGCCTCATGAATGGGGTTTTTCGCACCTACCTTGATCATTTTATCCTTGTGTTCTTGGATGACATATTGATTTATTCTAGATCTATGGAAGAGCATGAGGGTCACTTACGACAGGTATTGCAGTGCTTGAGGGAGAATCAACTTTATGCCAATTTGGTGAAGTGTGATTTCTTCCAGTCGGAGGTGAACTATCTTGGTCATGTAGTTTCGGGAGAGGGTGTATCTATGGATCCTTCAAAGATCCAAGCCATAGTGGATTAGCCAGCGCCGATCAATGTTTCAGAAGTTCAAAGTTTTATGGGTTTGGTCGGATATTACCATCGCTTTGTTCAGGGTTTTTATCGGATAGGTCACCCGATTACTTCCCTTCAGAGGAAAGGGAAGAAGTTTGTTTGGTCAGTGCAATGTGAGTCAGCTTTTCGTACCTTGAAGGAACTCCTTGTTAGTGCTTCGATTTTGGCAGTCCCTAATCCATCCAGAGATTTTATGGTATGCACATATGCCTCTTTAGAAGGTATAGGTGCAGTGCTTATGCAGGATGGATATGTGGTTGCCTATGAATCTTGCAAACTCAAGGACCACGAGTTGACCTATCTAGTTCATGATTTGGAGTTGGCAGCTGTAGTGCATGCATTGGTTATATGGCGACATTTTTTGTTAGGGCGTCAGTTTGAGCTACATAGTGATCACTGTAGTTTGCAGTATATCTTCATGCAGCCGAACTTGAATGCTCGACAGTGAAGATGGATGGAATTCCTCTGCGAGTATGATTTTGAGGTTTGATATATTCATGGGAAAGAGAACGTAGTGGTGGATTCTTTGAGTCATAGGCCGCATGAAGTTTCAACATTGTCCCTTGGAGTGGACTTCAGAAAGAGAATTCTTGGAGTTCTTCCTTAGGATACTTGGTATCAGGATGTTAGAGCCGTGATGGATTCCGAAAGGCCATTAGAGGGTAGACATTCTGGTTATAGCCTTGAGACAGATGATCTTCTTCGTCATCTTGGTCAGATCTATGTACCTCCTTTGGAGGGTCTTCGCATTTTGATCATGACTGAGGCCCATCGTGCACCTTATTCGGCACATCCAGGTGTCAGGAAGATGCACACAAATCTTAGATAGATTTCTCATTAGGCTCACATGAAACGTGACATTGTTGATTTCATGTCGAAGTGTTTGGAATGTCAGCTGCTGAAGGTGGAGTATCAGCACCCGGCAGGACTTTTACAGCCCAATATAGTACCGGATTGGAAATAAGACATCATTTCCATGGATTTCATTGTTGGGTTGCCTGTTTCTTCATGTTTTCATGATGCCATCATGGTCATTGTTGACAGGTTGACCAAGGTTGCTCATTTTGTTCCTATTTGAGCTTCCTATACGACAGTAGTGGTTTCTCGGGTTTTCTTGGAAGATGTAGTGAGACTGCATGAGATTCCAAGGTGGATCATTTCTGATAGAGATCCTGTCTTTACCTCAGCATTGTGGACCTCACTTCAACATGCTTTGAGGACTCAATTGAACTTCAGTTTAGCTTATCATCTAGAGACAGATGGTCAGACTGAGCGTGTGAATCAAGTTTTGGAGGACATGCTTTGCATGTATGTTATGGACCAACAGTCATGCTAGGAGGATTATATTTATCTAGTGGAGTTTTCTTATAACAATGGATATCATAGCTCCATAGGTATGTCTCCTTTCCAAGCATTGTACAGTCGTCCTTGCCGTACTCCTTTGAGTTGGGATCGGTTAGAAGACAGTGTGTGTATAGGACCGGATATGCTTCGAGAGATGGAGCAGCAGGTTGAGCGGATTTGTGAGCATTTGGTAGCTACACAAGATAGGTAGAAGAAGTATGCACATGCTCATAGGCTATATCGTCAGTTTTCTATTGGCAATAACATGTTCTTGAGAGTGCATGCGCGGAAGAGTCCGATCCGTTATGGAAAGGGTTCTAAGTTGGTACCTCGTTTTGTTGGCCCTTTTGAGATCCTTGAGAGGATAGGACCTGTTGCCTACCGTCTTGCCTTGCCACTGAGTCTATCCCGCATCCATGATGTTTTTCACGTTTTAGTTCTTCGACCTTATCATCCTGATGTGACACATGTTCTTGATTGGAAAGCTTTGCAGGTCAAGGACGGGAAGCTTTCCATGGAGCCTATGCGCATTCTTCAGCATAGGGATTTGACCCTTAGGGGTCGTACCATCGAGCAGGTAAGGGTCCTATGGGACCCAAATGATGAGACCTTGGTGACTTGGGAGGATGCAGTGAAGATGAGAGAGCTCTATTCTTATCTGTTTTAGGCTTCTAAGAGTAAGCCTAGTTTTGGGGGGCAGAATGTAGTACCCTTTCTCGATCAAACTTGTTAGACTTATATTTTGCTGTAGTTTACTTTTCAGTGGTTACATTATTGCTAAACATTATTCAGACTTATTTGATATTATTTCATGCTTTAATTAGATATGTGATGTATGCTTTATTACAATATTTCAGTACTTGTGATTAGTGCTATTTTTACGGATTATTGTCATGGACTGACACTTTTACCTTACATATGCGATGTGTTATTTATATATTGCGTGTTTGCAAGTGTATTGGATGCGAGGGGATGATTTTCCTTCACTCACTCCGGTGAGACAGAAAACGTCACGATTCTCCTCCATAGGTGTGCATGTCGTGTATTCTATATTTGTATATATGAATGTGTGGTTCGATGATGCAGGATATTGTAGGTACAAGTATCGGGTAGGTACGGGGTATCGTCTCCACCTAGCTTCATAGGTCTGAGCATGCCTTATATGTCCGATGGGAGTGGAGGAGATAGTTGTTGACCCTAATTCTTACCCTTAGTTACTCATGTGAGTGTCGTCAGTTGGTTGTCCCTCCCGTTTGTTTGACCTTCGAATCTTGTCCATTTGACATTTTTAGAGTCTTCATTTAGTTTTCTTGATTTGTGTGCCCTAGTGGATTCGATTATTTATTTGAGTTTATGACGTCATTTCATAGTTGGTATAATTAATTTATGTATTATTATGCCTTTGTGTTATGGACTTAGTTAATTGAGTGAAGTTATTAGATTTAAATTAATAATTGCTTTATATTGGAAAAGTGACTATATTTAAATCAAGTAGAAAAAAATAAAATAAATAAAGTTAATTGCATACTATTGCTTTTAGATTTAAAAAAATAAAGATAGAGTTAAATTATTATTATTTCACTTGTTTAGAAAAGTTAATTAAATTCCATGGAGAAAGAAATGAATTTTTCAAAAAAATGAAATTCCCATTTACCTTTTTCAAGGAAAATAGAAAAGTAAATTTTATTATTTAAATTATTTTGGATGAGAAAACATTTCAACCTAAAAGTTTAGGTTAAAATATTTTTCTATTTATTCCTGTGAGTGCTCTAGAAGAGGGATGCATATTTTTTTTGGAGAAGGCAAAATCTGGAGATTGTTTGGAAGAAAGATTTGGTTTGGAAATCTGGTTGCAGGATTGAAGCTCTCCAACAAATTTCTTCCTAGAAAGCTCCACAGGTTGGATAGCCTCTACCTTATTTGTTTATAAAAAAATTATATTTCTTCCCCATGGTGTGAAAAATTGGTTAAATGATTGTAGTTGTTTTGAATTAGTTGTTATGAGATTTAATGGGAATCTCAGTCCATTATTGATTTAAAATGCAACTCCAATCTCTTTCTGTGATTTATTTCATGTTAAGTTTTTTGTTTAAAATTAATTCTTTCGTTTTTGTTTATGGATGGAATTTAATTTTCTGTATGTTGTAGTTTTTAAATTTGTGAAATTGGGGGAGTTATGCTGGCAAAATTTTGCCAAAATTTCCCTCTTGTGCTTCAATTAATTATTTTCTTCCTAGAAGTTTCAAAATTTGGAGGAATTCTGAGTTAAAATTCCTCTTCTTCCATTCTTGTTTTGGCCCAAAAATTCAATTGGGGATTGCCAATCTTTTTAGTTTCCAGCCAATTTGGCTTTGTGGAAGAAATTGTTTGGGATGTGGTGTTTTTCCCAATCTCTATTTTGTCTAAAAGATTGAGTTTTCTGGTATATTTCTTAACCAAAAAATATTTTGTGTAATTTTAGTTTTATTCCTTTTTAAAATTATTATTATGCTATGACTTTTTTAGAATCTGTTGTCTCAGAGTGGGGGAATTAAATGTCTGTTAAAATTTAAAAATTAAATCTCGGTTTAAATTTAAAATTTAATTTAAAATTTTTTAAAAAGAAAGATTTTTGGGGTTGCGTGGCGGGGAGCTAGGCTCAACCCAACCACGCACCCCCGAGCAGCTTGCTGCTCTCCCCATATGTGGGGATAGCAGCAGTGCTGCTACCTCATATATGGGGTAGCAGGCTTGCTGCTACCACGTATATGGGGTAGCAGCAAAGCTGCAACCACATATACATGGTAGCACGTTGCTGCTGTAGCAGTTGGCCATGGGCCCCACCGCTCAGTCTTTTTAATTTTTAATTTTTTTTTTATTAATAAATTAATTTAATTAATATTTTTAGTTTAAAAGTTTTTTTAATTATTATTTTTTTATATAAGAAAAATAATAAAATAATAATAATTAGATTATTAAATATTTAGATATTTCGGTTTATTTGGGTATTAAAATATATTTTGTTGGGAAATTAAATTTTTATTTTAATATATATATTTTAAATGTGATATATTTATATAGTATAAATTCGATGAATATATACTTATGTACTTTTATATATATATGTGTGTGTGTGTGTGTGTGTGTGTGTGTGTGTGTGTATGTAATTTGGAATTTAATTTATTTTATTGAAATCATATATTTGGGTTCTTTTATTAATTAACCATGAATATATGTTACGGGGTAAATTTTATGTGGTTAAATTTAACCTTATTGGATGAATGACAACTCTGAATTTCTTTTATTAATATAGTTGTATTTTCTAATTCTCTGGAATATCTATAATTGCAAGTATTTAATTATTTTGGCTGTTTAAATAAAAGATTGCCTGTATTAGGATCTTAGTGTAAATGGTATTTGTGGTCAAAGCTTATTTACATTGCAATTCTAGTTTGAGTTGACATTATGTCATATGGTTGTTATACCCCTTGGTCAGGTGTTGTTGTGTAATCCTATTGATGTGATCCGTTATGTGTTGTGTTCCAATGGTCAATCCTGGTTTATTTATTTGTGCATCCTTCACCTGTATTTTGTCAGGATTAGATATGGTTGTCAGTTTTGCCATAGGGTTCTCGTAGAGAGACCGTACTTGATAGTGTCTTATGAGAGAGTGACTTTCGAGCGAGGGCTGCACCCGAAGTGGTTGGTAGGATAACCACTCAAAAGTTAGTTAATAAGTGATAATCTAAAAATTGATTAGGGGGTGGGTAGTTATAATTTTAATTAAGATATTGCACTCCGCACATGGTTGAGTGCTTGTATAGGCTCAAGGTGTAGTGGGAAGGCCTGGAATGACAAACTTACCACCTTGTCTTCATGAAAGGTTGGTAGGGTCTGCATGATGCTTAGATGGAGTCGGGAGTTCGGGAAAGGTTACCAAGATAATCTAGGATGGGGGCCAGGACCTATGGAGGCCTACCTAGGGTAACCATCTTAAGCCATGTGATGACACTCTCTCTTTAAGGTCACTAGTATTTTGTGAGTCGCGCCACATGAGTATAGTGGAGTCATGTTGTATTGTTGTACTTGTCTTGTTTTGCTTGCTTGAGGGTCTTCTGCTATCTCCTAGCTCGGTGAGGTGGTTCCATTTTGGGATCACATGGTTGGGTGGTAGTGCCACTTCCCATCGGATATTCTGGTTCATACCTTCATGCGAGGATTGTCTTCATTGGTGTACCTTTGGTTCGTGATTCGTGTATTAGCTCATGTTCATGATTATTGTACCTTTGAGACCCATGTGGTCATTGTATTGGTAATCTATGTAACCTTGGCATTGTAATTATGTATTTCATTTGTGCTATTGGAGGCCATGTAATTATTGAATACTATAATCTTAATTCAGTTGAATGTATGTTATTTCAGTTATCTTTATTCATATGTGTAAATGCATCATTGAAAATAAATAAATTGTATCACTTTAAATCTTTCAATGTGAAATTCAGTTTATGAATATGAATTAATTAATTGCAATTGAGTTTCCTAATTAGATGGGTAATTGGATTAACATTATGATGTTGTTTTAGTTACGAAGTAATCTTCGTTGGTAACCCTTTAGGATGTCATTGTTAGACTTCTGCTTATGTTAATAAATGTACAATGTAATAATTAGTGCACTTAATCTTTAAAAAAAAAATTATGTTATGCTTAAGTTGCCTTGTAGTGTTGCATTCCTTTAGGGTTCTTGGTGGGGCATTACAGGAATATTGTTTATAGCAAGTACACAGTACCTGCTACTATACCTACAGACCCTGATGGGAAGAAGCAATATGAAATGAATGCAAGAGCCAAAAATGAAATATTATGTGGTTTGACTAAAGATGTCTTTGTCAAGATCATGCACTGTAAATTTGCTCATGAAATATGAGAAAAAATTGAAAATATTTATCAAGGAAATGAAAAACTCAAACAGTCAAAAATACTTACCCTCAAAACTGAGTTTGAGGAAATCAAATTGAAAGATGATGAACAAACAGTTGAGTATTTTTCAAGAATTGACAAAGTTGTTAATGGGATGAGAGGATTAGGTGAAGAAGTAGATGAATTCATAGTGGTTAAGAAGGTCATTAGAACCTTATTGCCTAAATATGAAACCAAAGTTTCAGCCCTTGAAGAGAAGAAAAACTTTAATAAGCTTACAATAGATGATATTCAAGGAACTTTGACAGCCTTTGAAATGAGAACAAGAAAAGTTGATAATGATAGTTCATCATTGAAAGAGATTGCTTTTAAAACAAAGAAGAAAGAGGATTTGGACAGTGAATCAAAGTTGTCTGATTCTCTTGAGGCTCTCTTAGTGATAAAACTCAAAAAAAATATAGAAGCAAGTTGCCACTTAGTGTTTTAACTATGGCAAGGCTGGTCACTTTGCAACTTAATGCCCTCATGTTGATCAAAACAATGATGATGATCAAAATGAAAAACATTACAAGAAAAAAATCTTCAGTCCTAAAAAGAAATTCAACTTTAACAACATATAAAAGAAAAAGAGTCTATTCAGTAAAGAAGACTCTGATGATGAGTCAGATGACTCTTTAGTTGATGAAGGTGAAACCTTATTCATGGCCGAAATTGATATGCCTAAAACTTGAAGTAGGTAAGATGATAGTTAGTTGAATAGTCAATTTGATTTAGAAAACTATGGGATAAACCTTGAAGGTGAATTGCTTAGTGCCCTTCAAGATATTAAAAAACTAAAGAAACATATTTCCTGTTAGGAGAAACATTATAGAGAATCTTAGATCAGTACTTTATGATAAAGAAAAGGAGATTCAATCTCTCAAACAACAAGTTGGTTCTCTCACAAAGCAAGTCAAAGAACATGAAAGAACTATTCACTTGCAAAAATATGATTGGAAAACAAATGCAACCTGATAGCTCAAGTGAATGTTTTAAATCTGCAAATCAGAATGTGATAACTGATAGTAAGAAGCAGTCATTTGAGAACAAGTGGAACAGTTTCAGATTTACTTCCTTCTTTAATGGCTATTTTTTCTTTTGTAACAAATTTGGACACAAAGTGAGTACATGCAAATTAATGCTATCTAGAACGCCAAGATTTGGTCATAAGCAATATTTTGGTTTTTCTAATATGATAAGATGTTTCAAATGCAATACTATTGGTCATACCTCAAGACAGTGCAAACAAAATAAACCTACTACAGAAAAGGTTTAGAGACCCAAACTTGTTTAGAATATAGAACAATCCATCCTTGTTTAAACTGCTTTTCTTTGTAATAAGAAAACCTTATGGACCACATGGTAGGAGATAAAGACAAGTTCTTGAAACTTGAAGATTATACTAGTGGTTTTGTAAAATTTGGTGATGTCAGGGATTCAAATTAAAGGTAGATGATCTTTGCTTCTCAATGATAATACACCTATAGATGATGTCTATTATGTAGAAGGTCTCAAACACAATCTTTTAAGTGTCAGTGAAATCTGTGATAGTGGATATAATGTTTCATTTAACTCACAAGATTGTGCAATCAAAACTAAGTCTGGGAAAATAGTTGCAAGCGGGTTGAGAACACATGATAATATATATAATCCTCTTGACTCTTCTAATCTTGAAAGACATGAGGGTATGTGTCTTATGGTTTAAATTGAAGAAAACTGGTTGTGACATGAAAACTGCTTTCTTGAATGGCTACTTAGATGAAGAGGTTTATATGGAAAAACCTAAAGGTTTTATGTCAAAGGACAATCCTAATTTTGTCTACAAGTTGAAAAAGGCCCTCTATTGTCTTAAACAAGCTCCTAGAGCTTGGTATTCCAGATTGGATGCACATTTAACAGCCAATGGTTTCACTAGAGATAGTTTTGACAACAATCTATATGTCAAGGTTGAAGGTGATGATATCCTCGTGGATGATGTTTATGTAGATGATATTATTTTTTGTTGCAACAATGATTCATTATCTAATAAAGTTTTTGAGATCATGGAATCTGAATTGGAAATGTCACTGTTAGGTGAACTAACATTTTTTCTTGGTCTTCAAGTTTACTAGCTTGAACAAGGCATTATTTTATGACAAACCAAGTATGCTGAAGAGATGCTAAAGAAGATTCAGATGGATGATTTTCGTCTAGTTAGCACCCCCATGATGACAAGTTGTAAGCTATCTAAATCTAATGATTCTCCTAATGTTAATCAATTAGAATACAAATCAATGATTGGTATCTTACTATACTTAACAGCTTCTAGGCCAGATTTAATGCAAGTTGTTTGCATGGTGTCAAGATTTCAATTTTCCCCCAAACAATCACATTTAAATGTAGTTAAACAAATTTTCAAGTATATACAAGGTATACTTGACTTTGGGTTATGGTATCCTCGCAATGGTGATTTTACATTAATGCTAATTCAGCTAGATGTTTAGATGATAGAAGAAGCACCAGTGGTGCTTTATTTTACCTTGTTGATCGTCTTGTTGCATGGCACAACAAAAAAACAAGAATCGGTCTCTTTATCAACAACTGAGGCTGAATATATTGTAGCCAGTTATCTGATATGGGTATCCAAGTTCCTAAGCCCATTTCTATTTTTTCTGACAATACTAGTGCCATCAATCTGTCCAAGAACCCTATGATGCACTCCAGGACCAAATACGTTGCCATTAAATTTTATTTTTTGCGAGAAAAAGTATTAGCTAATGAAGTTCAAGTTTTGTATGTGCCTACACAAGTACAAATGGTAGATACATTTGCCAAGGCATTGCCTAAGGAAGTTTTTGAGAGATTTAGAGAATGATTGGGAGTTTTTTCTCAATCTCTTCTTGCTTAAATACTTGCACAGATTAAGGGGGAGCTTGGCTCTGCAACAACATTGTTTTGCTGCTCTGTTTGGTTACTTGCTACTCATTGTTATATGTTGCAATGTTGACTTTCAGGTTTTTTGCATATGTGTTTTGTTACCCTTTGTCCTTGAGATAAAAAGGGGGAGATGTGAAGCATCATTGAGAGTGAAATTCTACAGTCTGAATTTCTACATTTTGAGACATTCTAAGACTTGTTGGCTATTTAAATATTTGACAATCAGTGATTTATTGGCTTATTGTAATATTTCTTCAATGATGGCTTATTTTTTCCATCAAGGGAAAAGGGGGAGTTTGTTACTCTCTTTGTGTTTGTCCTTGATGACCAAAAGGATACATTGGCATGAATAAACAGTTTTTAGTGTGTTTGTCCTTGATGACAAAAAGGATACAGGCATGATCAGATTTTGGTTTCTCAGATTTTGGTTTCTTATGTTACTGATGGTTTTAGTGTATGTGTAGAGTCATCTTAACAGACACAGGTTTCTTGATACATTTGTCTTCACAGCTGGTCTAAGGTATTTGGTTTCATTATGTTTACATGGAATATTATGCTAGCATATTATTGCTTAGCACACATTAATTTGGGTTCATTGGTGCACGAAGTTTATAGCATAATTGAAATGCTAACTTTGCATGTTGGATACAACACTAAATCGCTTTGTGTGTTATTGCATATGTTTTGGTTTATTATTAAAAGCACATTGAAATGTGTTGTCACCATCACTCATAAGCCGACTTATGGTTTAATTTTTGTATGTTTCGTGCATTGATATTGAAATAGCATATAGCCTATTTCATGCTATCGGTGCTTTCTATTCATTCTAATTAAGTTCTTGGACCGATAATGATTATATATGCACATTATAGTGTCAACATGACACTCATGCGGTGACTCGACATATGATTCTTTAGTACTGTGGTTATCTCTACATGTTTTGGCCGATGTGCTGTTTTATTGACCTGGCACATAATGATGACTGGACGATCAATTTGAAATGAAGTTTTATGGTTGACTTGCTAACTTCA
The DNA here is from genome assembly GCF_030272615.1 of Cryptomeria japonica. Taxonomy (NCBI): domain Eukaryota; kingdom Viridiplantae; phylum Streptophyta; class Pinopsida; order Cupressales; family Cupressaceae; genus Cryptomeria; species Cryptomeria japonica. Next base: position 143,530,309 of record NC_081410.1, read on the forward strand.
AATGACAATCTAAATTTGTTTGGGGCTCGGGTTATAATGTTTAGGACAAAAGCAAAGAACCATTTGTTGAATTGTGAAATCCTACATGTAGCGTCGCTATGGGAGTTTTTGTGGTAGTTACAAGCAAGTCATTTGGAATAATTTCCATGTGCGTTTGGAGTATGTTAGTTTATTGTCAATAGATATTTGAATGGATATTTTATTGGTAACGTTTCACGGAGTTGTTTGGAGATTATCAGGGATCCTCTTTTAGGTTTTACTTTCACCATTTTCATGTAATATTTCTCTCATTGTTTAGTTTGGTTCACAGCTTTGCAAGGGTAAAGAAAAATGAAAGGGAAAGTGATTTCAATTTCAATTTGAAAAGTAAAATAAAGGATTATAGCTTTCGAACAGGGAAAATGGATATTGCAGCTTATTTTAATTTCACTTATAGTGAAAATGAAAAAGTTTTTTTTGTTGTTCAAAAGCGAAAAATAATCTTTTCACATTGATAGTTTAGTTTTATTTTCATATATGAGAAAATGTTCATACAAAAAGTTGTTTCATTAAAAAAAGTAAAATTTATTTACTTTTCTACAATTATGTGCTTTGTTGAAACCCTAACTAGGGTTTAGGAACCCTATTTTGAGGGTGTCCTCTAAAGTTTACTGTTGGCATCTCTGTTATTTAAACAAAAGACTTAGACATTTATGAGGTTGGGATTAATTGCAGAGATAAATTTTTTAAGAAGAATATTGTTATTTGATACATGGGATACATTACTCTGGTTTTCATAACAAAGAACTTTGTGTTACAGTTAAAGACAATTCATTGTAACACTGTTTCATATAGTGGATATTGAAATTGATATTATTTGAAAATCTTAAATTTATTTTGTATTCAATTATTGTTTTAGGACTACAAGAAAAACGTAGTTGTAAGCTCATTGGTGAGTACAAACTTGGACTTTGCAATTGTTAAGAGGATTGGTTTGAGGTGTCGAGTCGAACTCCACCATTTTAATTAGTTGATGATTGAGTTGGAATAAAGAAGGCAGATTCGAGTGGTTTTTTGTACACCATGAGGGTTTGTCCACTCAAGAAATCTAGGTGTTGTGTGTTGTCTTTTGTCTCTCTCTAATTATCTTTTGTGTACATTCAACTTGTCAAGATCTGATACTTAAATTGTTCATGTTGTTTTTCATTCAATTCAAACAGTGATGCAAAACTATCTTTTTTCAGTTATTATTTTTGGCAATTAGTTTTTGTAAAAGTTGTATTGCAGAGCATAAATGATTTGTTTAAGTAAACTCAGATGAACAATCTTATATATATTTTTGAAATGAATTAAGTGGTTGTGCAAAGGTTCGGTTGCATTCATGTGTTCAAACTTGTTCCAATCTTTCATTATGTTAAAAAGCCCCAAAGTTGAATTAACTTTTAATCCTTGATCTTGGTGCATAAATTTATGGTACTCTGATTTTCCCCCGCCTCTCAAACTGAATCCACTTCCTACAAGTGGTATCAGCGCATAGGGTCCTTCATTAGGTCAGTCCTAGGATACATCCTGGTGTTGGAAGTCAATCATTATGTCACATGTTCTAGAGGGGTCTTCTGTCACTAGAGCTCCATTGTTTGATGGAACTAATTATGTATTCTGGAAAATCAAAATGGAAACATATCTGATTTCCATAGATCTTAATGTTTGGAATATTTTTTGTAGTAAGTACACAATACGTGCTACTATACCTTCAAACCCTGATGGGAAAACACAATATGAAATGAATGCAAGGGCCAAACATGCAATATTGTGTGGTCTGAATAAATATGTCTTTGTTAATATCATGCACTGCAAATATGCTCATGAAGTATGGGAAAAACTTGTAAATATTTATCAAGGAAATAGTAAAAAATAATTACCCTCAAAACTTAGTTTGAAGAAATGAAAATGAAAGATGATGAAAAAATAGGTGAATATGTTTTGAGAATTGACGATGTTGTTAATGGGATGAGAGGATTAGGTAAAGAAGTAGATGAACTCACAGTGGTTAAGAAGGTCATTAGAACCTTATTGCCTAAATATGAAACCAAATTTTCAGCCCTTGAAGAGAAGAAAAACTTTAATAAGCTTACATTAGATGATCTTCAACAAACTTTGACAGTCTTTGAAATGAGAACAAGCAAAGTTGATAATGCTAGTTCATCATTGAAAGAGACTATTTTTAAAATAGAGAAGAAAGATGATTTGAACAGTGAATCAAAGTTGTTTGATTCTCCTGAGCCTCTCTTAGTGAGAAAACTCAAAAAAATATAGAAGCAAGCTTCCACTCAAGTGGTTTAACTGTGGCAAGGCTGGTCACTTTGCAACCCAATGCCCTCATGCTAATCAAAACAATGATGATAATCAAAATGAAAAACATTACAAGAAAACAATCTTCAGTCCTACAAAGAAATTCAACTTTAAAAACTTCAAAAATAAAATGAGTCTATTCAGTAAAGAAGACTCTGATGATGAGTTAGATGACTCTTTAGGTGATGAAGGTGAAACCTTATTCATGGCTGAAATTGATATGTTTAAAACTTCAAGTAGTAAAGTTGATAATGAATTGAATAGTCAATTTGATTTAGAAAATTGTGAGATAAAACTTGAAGGATATCTGCTTTGTGCCCTTCAAGAAATTAAAAAACTCAAGAAACATATTTCCTCTTAGGAGAAAAGTTCAGATAATTTGGCTTTTTCTCTGAAAACTGAGTTAGATGACTCTAAAAGAGTTATAGAGAATATCAGATCAGTACATTCTAACAAATAAAAGGAGATTCAATCTCTCAAACAACAAGTTGGTTCTCTCACAAAGAAAGGGGAAGAACATGAAAGAACTAATCAATTGCACAATATGCTTGGAAAACAAAAGCAACCTTATAGCTCAGGTGAATGTTCTAAATTTGCAAATCAGAATGTGACAATTGATAGTAAGAAGCAGTCATTTGAGAACAAGTGGAATAATTTCAGATTTACTTCCTTCTTAAATGGCTGTTGTTTATTTTGTAACAAATTTGGACACAAAGTGAGTGCATGCAAATTCATGTTGTCTAGAACACCAAGATTTGGTCATAAACAATATTTTTGTTTTTCTAATATGATCAGATGTTTCAAATGCAATACTATTTGTCATAGCTCTAGACAGTGCAAACAAAATAAGCCTACTACAGAAAAGGTTTGGAGACCCAAACTTGTTCAGAATATAGAACAATCCATGCTTGTTCAAACTTCTTTCTAATAAGAAAACCTTATGGGTTGTTGATAGTGGTTGTTCTAACCAAATGATAGGGGATAAAGACAAGTTCTTGAAACTTGAAGATTAGATTGGTGGTTTTGTAAAATTTGGTGATAAGTTGGGGATTCAAATTAAAGGTAGAGGGTCTTTGCTTCTCAATGATAATACACTTATTCATGATGTGTATTATGTAGAAGGTCTCAAACACAATCTTTTAAGTGTCAATCAAATCTGTGATAGTGGATACAATGTTTCATTTAACTTACAAGCTTGTGCAATCAAAACTAAGTCATGTCAAATAGTTGCAACCGAGTTGAGAACACATGACAATATATATAATCTTCTTGACTCTTCTAATCTTGAAAGACATGAGGGTATGTGTCTTATGGGTCAAATTAAAGAAAACTGGTTGTGGGATAAACGTCTAGGTCACATAAACTAAATAGCTTTGTGTGGGATAAACGTCTAGGCGATATATATAATCTTCTTGACTCTTCTAATATTGCATGTTGGATACAACACTAAATAGCTTTGTGTGTCATAGAACATATGTGTGTTATTGCATATGCTTTTATTTATTATTAAAAGCACATTGAAATGTGATGTTAGCATCACTCATAAGCCGACTTATGGTTTAATTTTTGTACGTTTCATGCATTGATTGACATAGCATATAGCGTATTTCATATTATTGGTGCTATCTATTCTTTCTAATTAAGTGCTTGGACCGACAATGATTATATATCCACAGTATAGTGTCGACATGACACTCATGCGGTGACTCGACATATGATTCTTTTGTACTGTGGTTATCTCTACATGTTTTTGTCGAGATAATGATGACTTGGCAATCAATTTGAAATGAAGTGTTATGGTTGACTTGCAAAATACAAATGACAATCTACTTTTGTTTGGGGCTTGATTTATAATGTATAAGGAAAAAGCAAAGAACCATTGGTTGAATTGTGAAACCCTACATGTAGCGCCACCATGGGAGTTTTTGTGGTAGTTGCAGGTGGGTCGTTTGGAAGAATCTCCATGTGGGTTTGGAGTATGTTAGTTTATTGGAAATTTAGATTCGAATGGAGATTTTATTGGCCGTGTTTCATAGAGTTGTTTGCAGATTATCAAGGTTCTTCTTTCAAGTTTTACTTTCACAATTTTCAAGTAATATCACTCTCATTGTTTAGTTTCGTTCGTAACTTTGCATGGGTAAAGAAAAATGAAAGGGAAAGTGATTTCTATTTCAGTTTGAAAAGTAAAACAAAGGATTATAGCTTTCGAAAAAGGAAAATGATTATTACAGGTTGTTTTACTTTCACTTACAATAAAAATGAAAGAAGTTTTTTTTTTGTTGGTCAAAAGCGAAAGATAATCTTTTCACATTGACAGTTTAGTTTGATTTTCATATACCAAAAAATGTTTATGCACAAATTTGTTTTATTAAAAAAAGTAAAATTATTTACTTTTCTGCAATTATGTGCTTTGTTAAAACCCTAACTAGGGTTTAGGAACCCTATTTCGAGGGTATCCTTTGAAGTTTATTACTGGCATCTCTATTATTAAAATAGAAGACTTAGACATTTCTGAGGTTGGGATTAATTGCGGAGATAAAGATTTTAAGAAGAATATTGTTATTTGATACATGGGATACATTACTCTGGTTTTCATAATAGAGAAATTTTTGTTACAGTTAAAGACAGTTTATTGTAACACCATTTCATATAGTGGATATTGAAATTGATATTATTGAAAATCTTAATTTTTTTTTGTATTCAACTGTGGTTTTAGGACTACAATTAAAATGCAGTTGTAAGATCATTGGTGAGTACAAACTCAGACTTTGGAATTGTTAAAAGGATTGATTTGAGGCATTGATTTGAACTCCACCATTGTAATCAGTTGATGATTGAGTTGGAATAAAGTAGGTAGGTTCAAGTGGATTTTTTTACCCCATGAGGGTTTTTCCACACAGGAAATCTTGGTGTTGTGTTTTGTGTTTTGTCTCTCTCTGATTATATTTTGTGTGCGTTCAACTTGTCAAGCTCTGATACTTAAATTGTTCATGATGTTGTTCATTCAGTTCAAATTTTGATGCAAAACTATCTTGTTTTAGTTATTATTTTCAGCAATTAGTTTTTGTAAAAGTTGTATTGCAGAGCATAAACAGATTGTTTAAGTAAACTCAATTGGACAATCTTATATATTGTTTTGAAATGAATTAGTTGGTTGTGCAAAGGTTTGGTTGCATTCATGTGTTCAAACTTGTTCAAATCTTTCATTGTGTTAAAAATCCCCAAAGTTGAATTAATTTTTAATCCTTGATCTGGGTATGTAAATTTATAGCACCAACCCCAACCCCCCCCACCCCCCCCAAGAGTGAATCCACTTCCTACATTATCGTCCCTTAATCTTATTAGTATTGATTTTTAAATAAGACCTTATTTTAAAAATGTATCAAATATGCTATTACAACAATGATTTATATCACCCTTGCAAAATTATAGACATGGCCCACATGAATTCAAATCTCATCGTAGACCCAAAAAGAGTTATTGCACCATTTTTTAAGAAACCACTAAAAATCATTCTAGGCATTCACAAGAGAACGTAATTTTTTTTTTATAATAGCATTCTAATAATGTCATTAAATTATTACATAATGTTTATTTTTCAAATGTTAGAAATATCTTAAATCAGTTTTCATAGAAGTTATATAGTTACATTTAATGTATTTAATTTTGACATTAAATTTTTATAATATCCATTGTCAATTATAATTCCTCTCATATTGTAACCATATACATAAAAATTAAAACATGATCAACACATATTTTAAAATCTATAGATATAAAAATTATAATCCATATAATTTATAATAAAAATAAAATGAACATATGTATTATTTTGTCAAAATAAAAAATAAATATCTATCTCATAAATTAAATAGTAGTTTTTATTTTTTAAATATAGAAGTATCATTTAAAAAAATATATATTATCTAGAATTTTTTTATTATTAAAATATAGTATATTGATATACAATATTAAATTCACCTTTTTAAAAATAAAAGTAAAATTACATAGAAAATGAAATAATTCTTCAAATAAAATAAAATAATTTTTTTTTAATTGAAAATGAAAATTTATTTTTCTATATATAAAATAAATAAAATAATTTTGAAGTAAAGTGAAATATATAATTAGATACTTTTTCATAATATTTATTTTAATTTAATAATTATTAATACATACTTTCTATATAATCTAAAACAAATTTGATGTAAAATATTTTTTTCCTTAAGATAAATTAAAAAATGATCTTTTATCTTAAACTATCTTTATATCAAATTGAAAAATACTAATCAAGAGATTATTTTAGATATATTTTCTATTTTTTGTTAAAAATAATATCAAACATTTTACATTCGTGTTATAAAAACTTCAATTATTTTGTCCTCGTGACAATTGTCATAGTTATGCTCACTTTTCTTTACAATTTTGATGATGTCATCTTTCTAACAAATATCTGATTCTAAATTATCACAATCAGTTAAAAGTAGATATTCAAGAGATTTGAGATTGCTAAAAGTGAAAGGCAATTCTTTGAAAATCTTAATTTTTTTTTGTATTCAACTGTGGTTTTAGGACTACAAGTAAAATGCAGTTGTAAAATCATTGTTGAGTACAAACTCAGACTTTGCAATTGTTAAGAGGATTGGTTTGAGGCGTTGATTTGAACTCCACCATTGTAATCAATTGATGATTGAGTTAGAATAAAGTAGGTAGGTTCGAGTGGATTTTTATACCCCATGAGGGTTTTTCCACTCAGGAAATCTTGGTGTTGTGTGTTGTCTTTTGTCTCTCTTTGATTATATTTTGTGTGCATTCAACTTGTCAAGCTCTGATACTTAAATTGTTCATGATGTTGTTCATTCAGTTCAAATTCTGATGCAAAACTATCTTGTTTTAGTTATTATTTTCAGCAATTAGTTTTTGTAAAAGTTGTATTGCAGAGCATAAAAAGATTGTTTAAGTAAATTCAGTTGGACAATCTTATATATGATTTTGAAATGAATTAATTTGTTGTGCAAAGGTTCGGTTGCATTCATGTGTTCGAACTTGTTCAAATCTTTCATTGTGTTAAAAAGCCCCAAAGTTGAAATAAGTTTTAATCCTTGATCTTGGTATGTAAATTTATAGCACTCTGATTCACCCCCACCCCCACCCGCCCCCCTCAGAGTGAATCCACTTCCTACATTATAATCCCTTAATCTTATTAGTATTGATTTTTAAATAAGACCCGATTTTAAAAATGTATCAAATATGCTATTACAACAATGATTTATATCACCCTTGCAAAATTAAAGACTGGGCCCACATGAATTCAAATCTCATCATAGACCCAAAATGAGTTATTGCACCATTTTTTAAGAAACCACTAAGAATCATTCTAGGCATTCACAAGAGAACGTAAAAACAAAAATATATCAGCATTCTAATAATGTCATCAAATTATTACATTATCTTAAATTTATTGCATAATGTTTATTTTTTAATGTTAGAAATATCTTAAATCAATTTTCATAGAAGTTATATACTTACATTTAATGTATTTTATTTTGACATTAAATTTTTATAATATCCATAGTCAATTATAATTCCTCTCATATTTTAACCATATACATAAAAATTATAACATGGTCAACAAATATTTTAAAATCTATAGCTATAAAAAATATAATCCGTATAATTTAAAATACAAATAAAATGAACATATGTATTATTTTGTCAAAATAAAAAATAAATATCTATCTCATAAATTAAATAGTAGTATTTATTTTTTAAATATATAAGTATCATTTTAAAAAAAATATATTATCTAGAAATTTTATATATTAAAATATAGTATATTGATATACAATATTAAATTTGCCTTTTTAAAAATAAAGTAAGATAACATAGAAAATGAAATAATTCTTCAAATAAAAATAAATTAAATTTTTTAAATTGAAAATGAAAATTAATTTTTCTATATATAAAATAAATAAAATAGTTTTAAACTAAAGTTAAATATATAATTAGATACTTTTTCATAATATTTATTTTAATTTAATAATTATTAATACATACTTTTTATATAATCTAAATTAAATTTGATGTAAAATATTTTTTTCTTTAAGATAAATTAAAAAATGATCTTTTATGTTAATCTATCTTTATATCAAATTGAAAAATACTAACCAAAAGATTATTTTAGATATATTTTCTAATTTTTGTTAAAAATATTGCTTAAAAATAATATCAAACATTTTACATTCATATTATAATAACTTCAATTTTTTGTTCTCATAACAATTGTCACAGTCATGCTCACTTTTCTTTACAATTTTGATGATGTCATCTTTTTTGACAAATATCTGATTCTAAATTATCACAATCAGTTAAACTTAGATATTCAAGAGATTTGAGATTGCTAAAAGTGAAAGGCAATTCTTTCAAACTTCTACACCCCATTAACTGCAATCTTCTTAGAGTTGTAAGCTGGCCAAATGATTCTGGCAGATACTCCAATTCATCACAGCCCTCAATTTGGAGTGTAGCCAACTGCGGTAACCTACACACTTGCTCTGGAAACTCAGAGAAAAACCCGCAATTTGTCAACCTCAAATGCTTCAACTTATTTAGACCCTGAAGAAATTTGTTAAATGCATTTATGCTCTTATTATGTTTTTCATTGAAGGACTCTCGTTCTTTATTACAGGAATCAAGGGTTATGGCGGCTGAGGAAGATGTCGAAATGAGCATAATTCACAGGTTTCATGGATGGAGCTTTGCTTGAAGAGGTGTAGAACAAGGCGGGGAAAACATTCTATTTTTTGAACTCGATAGAGGGACTTTCAATGTCTCTATTCTAGCCATTGAAGAGGGAATTTTTAAAGTCAAGGCCACTGTCAGTGACCTGAGAAAAGAAGATGTGTGGGTATGAGTGCATCGCCCGCCCTCCCGCCCCCCTCCCTCCACAAAAAAAAAAAAAGGAAAAAAAAGAAAAAAACCAAAGTGGATAGAGTTGTGTTTAAGAAGAGAATCAACCCACTAAGGATAGTGTCTTTGGTTGTGCAGGAAGAAGAGAGATTGACCAGTGATGAGCCAATAAGGCTTGGCGAAGAAATGGTTGCAAAGGATAGAATTAGGATAGAATTAGGATAGGCAAAGTAGAGAGATTAAAGAGGGGCCACAAGGTGTTTCACTGAGCCAATAAGGCTTGGCGAAGAAATGGTTGCAAAGGATAGAACTAGGATAGGCAAAGTAGAGAGATTAAAGAGGGGCAACAAGGTGTTGAATCAAGGAGAGGCCATGTGAAGGCAAAAGGTGTGAATTATGTAAATGGAAAGAAAACCTCTGAGTGCGAGGAAAGAAAGAGACATCGGACTATATGCAGAAAAAGAACAAAGAGTGTCAGTATCACACTTCCACTGTGATTTTATTTTTCTTTTTCTTTCTGATTTGGTAATGAGATTTTTGTTGTCAAGAGGTGGTTATCTTCATGTGATTGGGGATGTTAATTCTTAGATGTCATGGTAGGCTTTTGATTCTAGATTAGAGTGTTGGCATCATACATATTGTCTTGGCAGGTTTATGCTCTTTGGAGCATGTGGTATTCCTTTGTGGAGATGTTAGATCATGTTGTCATGTTGTGTTCCCAAGGTATGCAGATGTGCAATGGGAGTTTTGACATTGATCTTGTTGGTGCTCTTGGTATTGAGTACAATAGTAATTTGCTTGGAGAGCTTCATGATGGTGCATCATTGAAGCTTAACAATGGATTTATCTTGGAGGTGCTCTTGAATACTAAGACACGTGGGTGAGGCTGGAGTCTATTTGGGATTATAGAACATTTGTTGAGATGGTTTCTCTTTGATTGTTTTAGCTAGAAGACCGAGGAGCCTACACTTGGTGATGGGCACGATTTCATTATGGACCTAGAGGAGATTGCTCTTGGAGAGAGTCATTATGACTTGGTGTATCTTGGAGGAGCATTCTCAATCCCTAATCTTGGTCTACTCAACAGATTTATCTCCTTATGCATTTGAGTTTAGGAGATGTTTGAGATGGTTCCTAGTTTTGGAATGATATTGAGTTTGATCTTTCTTGTTTATAGGGAAGAACAAGTTGGATCTACTATCTAAATCTATCCCAAATAAAAAGAAATAATTTTACAATATTTGCATGGACGAATCCACTAGAGACAACAATGCCCACTACATAATTTGTAGGCACCAACCTACTAGAGAAACCAATCTCCACAATCAAGCATCAACTCAACAAGAGACACCAATCTCTTTTTTTAGGAGGCATCAACCTCTTTTGCAAAATTCACCTTTACAATATTACTCCTTCAATGAATGATGAACAATTTTCTTCACTTTCATGCTTCAAAAAATCTACTTTGCACTAACTTGTCTTTGCTCTATACTCAAATAATAAAATAATTTCTCCCGCATCATACTTACATACATGCTTCACCTTTTATACCCCTTTTGATGTTAAAATCAATTACATAAAACACATAGGTCAACTCTATAAAATTAAACTATAATAATAAAATTTCATGAATTGCCCTCCTATTGAAGCCAATATAACAAGCAATCTCCCAAACATTTACATCAACAACCAATATCAGTCTTGCTTAAATAAAACAACCTTTCACATAACAAAAAATTACATCAAGGACAACATTTCCAACACCCCTTGATTACCCCTAAGCAATTTTTTAATGTTTTTCAAGCATCTACTCTTGAACTGTAGAATTCACTTTGTAGATTTTATCTACACAACTATATTATAGGTTTGTTTGTGGAGTCTTATATTTTAGATTAGGGAGACACCATTGGTCACATTAATCTTCTCTTTGATGAAGATGATCCTTCTTCACTTGTTGTGAGGGATCACTCTAACCCTCTTGTTCATTCTCTACATGATCATTCTATTAAGTTTGATATGATTGAGAATACTTAAGTAGAACATTGTGAGGTCTCTTTGTCCTTAGAGGAGGTCTACATGTGTCTTTGGATGATAATCCACATCAATTTCTAGGAGATCTTGGATTGTCATCCTCAATAGTGTGGCTGAGAATGCCTAATTGGAGTTGACATCTTTTAGCATCAACATGGACACACTTGAACATCCTTCAAAGACATCACATTTCATCCATCTTTCCTCATCCTCCTGTATGGAATGGGAATATGTCTTGCATCCTATCTTGGTTTTTTTTCTTTCTAAGGGTAGGAATATTTTTCAGTACCATTGGATCATCCTCAACATTTAGTGTCAAGCATCTACCCTCATTGCGAGAGACTATACAATGGGGTTGATGTATGACCTCTTTTCTTATTCTCTATTATTGGGGGACACTTTGCTCACATAAGGTTTTGTCCATCTCATTCTTCATTGACAACATTTTATTTTCATCTCACTTTAGGGAGGAGTTTTGTCCCATTGGGTATTCTACATTTTTCCATTTATGTTAGATTGCATTATTTGTACATGGGTGCCTAACATGGCCTAGTAGCCAAGACCCATTTAGCATCTTGCACTATTTATATTGTGTATATTCTCCCTTAGTTGTGCTTACAGGGGGTGTTGGTGTGAAAGGGGTATATTATACCTAGTGTTGCACCTAGAAAGTTCGACACCTAGAACCTAATCACACATGTTACTTGAGTATACTTAGGAAACACATAGAAAACTTCCCACTTTTGCTAGATACTAGTCACTTTTCCACCTTAAGTGGATGATAACTTATCACTTGATGCTTCAAGTCATAATATGTCATAATTTTATGCCATCTTAAGTTCACCATAGCCTAAATAACCAAGGGGCCCCCTTTGTAACATAATTCCATAGCAATTTATCATTTGCGTCCTTGATAGAATAACATTATCTTTCATTGTTGATCTCTCGTGTGCTTTCTTAGAGTGCCTAGATCTTGGGTAGATATAATAATCATTCAATATTGCATGGTGTAGTGTATTCTATACCAACTCTAACAACTATTACTACCATTAGATCCATAGTTCTTTCTACTTCAAATTTTTACTATTTGTCTTCTTTTTTTCAAATTTGTCAATGAAAGCTTTTCCTTTAATAGACTTTGGAGTGTTAACCTTCCTACTCACCTCTTTTTTAATGATATGTTGTATTAATGTCTTTATAAAATTAATAAAAAAAAAAAGTAATTTATAAAATAATAAGTTAAAGTTTTCAAATGATACTTATTTTGTCATTAAGTCAAAGTAGGTGGTTCAAAATGTAGTTATAATTTGAGGTCATTAATTGACAAATAGTTGTTTTAAATATGGATAATACAACTTGTAGATGTTATGCCAATTTTTACCATTTCTATAAGAATACAACATCCCTCATTACAAACTTAGGATAGTGATATAAATCTATTTGTGTGATAAGAATTCCAAGAAGGAATGGTTTTTACTTATATTCTTTATTTTAGTTCATAATAGTTGAGCATGGTATTAAATAAAGAGTACAATGAGAAAAAGTATTAATGTTTTTTGAGTTTCATACAAAAGAATAGAGCTCCATACTAGATGGGTTTTTGTTGAACTTGTGAAAATCTATTAATATCATCCTTTCTAATGGTTGAACATAATATTTCGCGACCTACACATGTAAAAGTTTGTGAAATAATAGTGTTGGTAGATAAGACATTAGATTATTGACAATGACCATGAAAGACTTGTGTTATTATAAGTCCTAATAAAATTAGAGAAATCTAAAAGATAATTGAAATCCAAAAAAAATTGTGAAACTATAAAAAATAAATAATAGTTTGAACATAAATGAATCAAAGAGGATAAATCTCCTTGAAGGAGTGTACATCAAAATCATTAAGTGATTTTTTTAAATGTGCATAGTTGAAGAGGAAAAATGTATATAAAATGTAGAAAAAAAATGTATAGTTTCACTAGCACCATTGCATATGTCACAAGTAATTCTTATTCAATTACGTATAACGTATCAAAGAATGCATATTATATTAAAAAAATGCCTGTCACTTTGGTGTAGGAGCATATGGTGCAGGAGCATGCGGGCTTATAGGCGATCGGCACCAGCCAAAAATATCATTGGTTTTCTTTCCAAAGTTTTAGTTTGTTTTGGTTTTTGTTTGGCAATTGTGTCTACTCTATGTTTGCCTAGGGAGAGAGAGTTGAGAGAGGCCCTGAATGTAAAAAATTGTTATGGTTTCGGTCTTGTGTCATTATCATCTGAATTTGTTACTCTATATTTATTGGTTTTGTGTTTGAGTTTGTAAGTTGCAGCAGATGGATGTTTTCCTGTCTTGCATCAGCATACCTAGGGAGGATTAAATAATTATATAGGTCATAACTCCAAAAGGCGTTAACTACTTTATCCACCCCTAAATGATATAAAGGGCCCTACCTATATAGGCTTCTTTACTTACAAGTCTCATGGAACATAAATTGAAATGAGTTATATAATGAATACAAATACATAGATTCAATTATTGGAATGTGAAATCCAAATTGGATTTCCATCTTGTAGTGGTTTGAGTCATCTTGGATTCCCTTCTTGTAGTGGTTGAGACATCATGGCCTTCTTAGCTAGTAAGTTTCCGAGACTTACTATAAATAAAAAGTCTTGTTAGGAAACATAATATAAATAGTAATTTCAACATGTGTTTTACATGTAGTTGTGCGAGTCATATTTACTATATTTAGTAAGTTGTCTTCAAGTAGGACTCTGCAACTTGGTTGTTTTAGGCTACTCGAAGTCATGTTTTGATGTACAATGTTTGAAGATTGTAGTAACTCTATAATTCTTGAGAATCAATACGAAAGATAATTTTCCTATGGTTTTTTACTGGTATATTTTTACTAGATTTTTCCACATATATTTATGTGTTATGCACTATTGTTCTTCTCTACAATTTTTTGCACTTGTTATTTTTCTCACCACTAAGCATAGGTCATTTGTGTAGAATTTGTTTATTTTGAGAAGTGAGCAATGGATGGAAATAGTGTTACTATATTTGAGGTGCATAAGTTTGATGGTTCAAATTTTGCTCTATGGAAGCTTAAGATTCAAGCTTTGCTAGTGAATGATGGATGTGATAGAGCTCTTAAAGTAGTATCAAAACCTAAAAATATGAGCATGTCAGATTGGAATGCCATGGATACCATGGATAGAGCAAAAATCCAATTATCTCTAGCAGATTTAGTTTTGTTCAATGCAACAAAGAAGAAATCTTCTCATGACTTGTGGAATAAGCTTGCAAAGTTGTATGAGACGAAGTCATTGGCGAACAAAATTCTACAATGAAGGCAGTTGTATAATTTGAGGATGTATGCAATTTATCTGTCACAAATCATCTCAACGATTTCAACACACTGACTAGCAAGTTGGCTTTAGTGGGTGTGAAAATTGATGAAGAAGGTAAGGCAACAATATTACTATGCTCCTTGCCAGATAGTTAAGATCAGTTGGTTATGGCTCTTAGTACTTCTACATTGAGTGGGAAGCTAGTCTTTGAAGATGTGGTGGTTTCTTTAATCACTGAAGATTCAAGGCAAAAGACATCTCAACGATCTTCTTCCAATGAAGCCCTTGTTGCAAGAGGCAGAACTCGGGAAATAGAAAATACTAATCATGGACAAACTAGGTTCAAATCCAAGGGGTAGAAAAGGGTGAAATGCTAGAACTGTGGCAAGAATGAACATGCCAAGAAGGATTGCACGTTGCCAAAAACAACCAAGGAGAATCCTAGTACACATGCATCTGAGGCTAACACTATAGAAGTTCAAACACCATTGGAAGATGGAGAGGTATTAACTGCAAATTTGAGGGGCTCTCTACTTCATGTTTGGATTCTTGATTCTGGTTCTTCCTTTCATATGATACCACACAAAGATTGATTTGATACTTATTGGTCTTGTGATGGAGGTACGGTTTACATGGGAAATGACAACCCATCTGAGGTTGTTGGTTAAGGAGAGCTAAGAATCATGATGTTTGATGGAGTAATTAGAACTATTCAGCATGTTATCTAGTTTAAATAAAATTTTACTTTTACTTAGAGTGTTTGATGAACAAGGTTATCGATTCAGTGGTGAAAATAGTTGTCGCAAGGTAACAAAGGGAGTTTTGGTTGTACTAGAGGGAGAAACAGTTGGCAATCTCTATAGGTTGGTTGGACAAACTGACATTGGAGAGGCTAATGTGGTATCTGATGCAAAGATGGACTCACTATCAACCTAGCATCAAAGGCTAGGCCAAATGAGTGAACAAGTTCTCAAGGTAGTGCTAGATAGAAATCTTCTTCCAAGTCCAAAATCTAAAGATTTGAGTTTTTGTGAACATAGTTTTTTTGGGAAACAAAGTAGATTGATTTTTTCTAGAAGTAATACCAAAAGAAAATATGTATTAGATTTAGTTCATTCAAATACTTGGGAAGCTCCTGTAACATCTATTGGAGTTTCATCATATTTTATTTCATTTATAGATGATTATTCCCATAAGGTGTGGATTTATCTTCTCAAAAAGAAATCTGAAATGTTTAATTGTTTTAAGAGGTTTAGGGATCTAATAAACAATTAGAAAGGTACTTGACAATAAAATGTCTAAGAACTGATAATGGAGTTGAGTTTTGTTCAGCAAAATTTAACCAGTTTTTTAGTGAGCATGGCATTGCAAGGCAATTGATAGTTGTGAGGACACCACAAAAAAATGGTGTTGTTGAACACATGAACAATACAATTATGGAGTGATCCATATGCATGTTGAGCACTATTGGTTTGGAGCAAAATTTTTGGGGTGAGGCTATAAATACAATTTGTTTCTCGATCAATAGATCTCCCATTACTACTCTTGATAATAAAATTCTTGAAGAGATATGGAAAGCTAAACTAGTGGATTATTCATTTCTCTGTGTTTTTGGTTCTGATGCTTATGTAGATATTCCTAAGAAGAATAGAAATAATTTGGACAAGAAGTCCACAAAATGTATTTTTCTTGGCTATGTAGAAGGTACAAAGGGGTATAGATTGTGGGATACTACTGCCCACAAGATTATTGTGAACTTTGAGATGTTTATTTTAATGAAAAATCAATGCAAAGATATGAAGAACAACAAGGTATGAAAGTTAATCCAATAGAGGTAGAAAAATGTGATGACAATCTAGATGTGTTTGATTAAAAGCAACCAGACGAAGAGAAACTAAGTGAAGATCAAACAGAAGATCAACCAGTTGAGCCACAAGATGAATTATCACTTATTTTAAGGAGATCTAGCAGAGTAATCAAACCACCTGTAAGGTATTCTCTTACTTGTAATTCTACTTATGCATTACTTACTGATGTTGGTGAACCTGGTTCATATCAGGATGCTTGTGAAGTTGAATGTGCAAGCAAATGGAGAGTTGCTCTGGAAAAGGAGATGGAAGGTCTGCATAAGAACAAGACATGGGAGCTTGTGTCATTTCCTAAGAGGAGGAAATCTATTGGGAATTGAAGTTGAAGAGGGATATAAATGATAATTTGGAGAGATATAAAGCTTGGTTAGTGGCCAAGGGGTATGCACAAAAATTTGGTATTTGATTTTGATGAAATTTTTTCACTTGTTTTATGGTTGAGTACAGTTTGAGTTGTTTTAGCTTTTGTTTCTAGTCTTGATTTGGAGTTAGAATAGTTAGATGTTAAATTAGCCTTCCTGCATGGTGATCTTGTTTGTAGGCTAAAAAAAACATTATATGGTTGAAATAGGCTCCAAGGTGTTGGTACAAGTGGTTTGATTCCTTCATGACGAGATTGGGTTTCAATAGATATGAGGTTGATCAGTATACCTATGTTCAAAGGTATGATGATGGAAGTTCTATTATTCTACTACTATATGTTGATGATATATTGGTAGCAAGTCCCAGAATGTATAAAATCATCCATTTGAAAACTCAGCTTGCTAGGGAGTTTGAGGTGAAGAACTTAGGAAGTGCAAATCAAATTATTGGAATTAGGATACATAGAGATAGAAATAATAAGAAATTATAGTTGCACATAAAACTTATGTGGAGAAGGTTCTACAATGCTTAGATATGCAAAATGCATGACTAGTTAGTAATCCATCTCCTATTCATATTAAATTATCTTTGAAACAATTCCCTAGAATAGAAGAAGAGAAGACACAGATGTCTCATGTACCATACTCATCAGAAATAGGAAGTATTATGTTCACCATGGTGTGCACCGGACTAGACATTACATAGGCAGTGGGAGTTGTCAGTAAGTACATGGTGAATCCTGGCACTAATTATTAGACAATTGTGAAGTGGATTCTCAAATATTTGAGAGGGAATTTAGATGTTGCTATCTGTTAGTGGGAGTAGTCTTCAAATTAATGGGTATGTAGATGCAAATTTTGGTGGAGATAGAGATAAAAGAAAGTCTACAACAGGTTATGTTTTCTCTTTAGTTGGAGGTGCTATTAGTTGGGTGTCAAAGTTGCAGACAGTAGTGGCATTGTATACTACTAAGGTAGAATATATGGCAGCAACATAGGCTATCAAGGAGGCAATCTAGCTTCATAGAGTTTTGGGTGAATTCCAAGTGAATCAAGATAACATGGTACTGATTTGTGACAGTCAAAGTGCTTTACACTTAGCATGGAACTCAGCTTACCATTCTAGAACAAAGCATATCGATATTCAATATCACTTTGTTTGTAAAGTGGTGGAAGGAGGATAGATCTCTTTAGCCAAGATTCACAATGATGTAAATCCTACAGATATTATGACAAAACCTTTAAGTAGAGAGAAGTTCATTTGGTGCAAAACTTCTCTTGGTCTGCAGATTATGTGATGATAGGCAACTCTTTCAGTAGAGGAATTATTCATGAGTTTTGAATTTGACTTCAAGTGGGAGAATGTTGGAATGTGAAGTCCAAATTAGATTCCCATCTTGCAGTGGTTGATTTATCTTGGATTCTTATCTTGTAGTGGTTTAGTCATCATGGATTCTCATCTAGCAATGGTTGAGTCATCGTCAACAACACCCATATGTATGTCACACTAAGGTTTTAACAAAAACACCTATATGTATGTCACATTGATGTTTTATCAATCTAATATGGAAGAATATATATTATTCTCAAAAGAATGCATATCACAAAGGAATAAATTCTTGCACAATGAGGACAATTTCTTTCTATAAATGATTTGGTGGATATATTGATAATTTTATTTGAAGTAAAATTATATTGAATATAAATGATCTACTCTTAAATCATCTTTTTGAAATCAATGTATTGAATGTTCTTTGCCAATTGATAAGGTATCAAGTTCATTAAGATCTTGATTTTGAATTCTTGTTACTAAAATAAGTGATTGATGATTGGTGGAAAGAAAATTAAATATTAGTAAAGATTTTCTAAAATTAATTAAATTAAGTGGTATCACTCCTAACATCTTGGTATGTATCCTTGGTATAAGATTGAGACAAGTTACTTCTTTCTCAAGAACAAACATGACCAAAATTGAGATAGACAACACTTTTGGGAAGCTATTAACACAAGGTAGCATCAACCAAAGATGAAGAGAAATTACTCATAAGAATGAGTAGATTTTGCATTTAACCATATCGAACCTAGACAATAAATTACATACATACTTCTATTATACAATACTGATTCTACAAGTTAACAAAATAATTTCAATCTTGAAAAAAGTAAAACAAAAATCTAATCGTAATCATGGAAAATCTATCCTACTGAATATATTTTTTATGTGAATAGTGGATAATAAACCCTCTTACAATAATGAAGTCATCAACATATAAATCTTAGATAAATAATCCATTACCCTATCACAAGATGTAGAAATTTAATAATAGAATAAGAAAAATTTAAGTATTAAAAGGAATGATTCATGTTTTCATACCATACATGAGAGGTTTATTGGAAGTCATAGATTAAGTTCCTATTTTCAAGCCATGGAAGAAACTTGAACAAATCCCTCCAGCTAGTCTATGCAAATATATTCCTCAAAATATGAATATGTGTTAATAAAAAGACTTTCTAATATCCATTTATTGAACATCTCAATGGTTCGTCATGGAATTAGTATTGTGGATGGAGATCATTTTGGTGATGAGTGAAAAATTCTCTTTCCAACCAATCATTATTTGAACTTATCTACCAATCCGTTTAAAGTAAATTATTTTTGACATATCCACTTACACCATACTCGTTTTCTTCCCTTAGACAAATGGATGATACCTAATACAATAATGGTATTCTCCCACAATAATTTAATTCCACTTAATAATACTAGATGTTCATAAAAACATCATAGACCTAAAGAAGATGAAATAAAGACATGTGAGTTCCCATAAATCATGATTTTGTCCTCTATAATTTTAAATGATCTATTGCTAAAGTACTAGTTTCCTACTGAGTTTATCTAGCCCAACATGGTCTTAAAATAAGATAATCTCCAAGTGAAGAAAAAAAAACATGTTCAATAAAATAAAATAAAGACATCTAATTGAATTTTGCAAGGTATTTTTTTTGTTTCATTCACACTTTCTTGATAAAGTGGCTCTAGAAGGTGGGGTAAAAACTAAATATCTAACAAAAATTCTATGTTCTATAAATTAAATGAATTTTTTTAGTTGTTTGTATAGTTTTTATATAGTCTTGTAGTAATGTTTCTTATGTAATCGACATCTTTTCTATTGTTTCTTTTATAGTAGGCATCTACTTTGATATTCCATCAAGAATCTTTAACCTGACTTAACTTATTTTTTTTAACTATCAAATTGAGATAAATACTCTAGACTAAAGGTTTATATTTAAACTATGAATAGTCATTCCTAAAATGTGAACCCTTTTAAATACCAAATTTAAATTATGTTAGAATCTTACTAAACTATATGAAAAAAATTGTTATCTAAAAACAAAGATAAATATATATATATATATATATTTAATCAACTTTTATTTGATTAAAAACTCTTTCATTCTTTAATAACCTTATATGTACACAAATCTTAAGAAAATATAACTCTAATTTCATATTAAATTTACAACAACAAAAAAAATCAATCAATAATACTATATGATACCGAAACCAAAAATAAAATATGCTAAATATCATTATTCCATTGATAAGAGTTGCAAAATATTAAGACTAGAACTTGCACCTTAACAAGGTGCAATGGTTACGTTGATAGCAAGATATGCTTTGGGTAATATTTTAGAGGGTAGGCAAAAGTTGGAAGAAACGAGCATTGCCTTTGTTAGGAGTAATTATTTAATACAATTGAGTTGATCTGAAAATGTAGAAAAAAATCTTCAACCACAAAAGTTTGATTGAATTAATGATATAAAATTCTTGTGTTTCTTAATTAAACTAGAAAATATCTAATTTTGAAAAATAAATTAAAAAACAATTTTTTTTAGTTTGAATACTAATAAAATATACATTTAAATGACACTATTATTTTAAATACTAAAAGAAATACCTCAATAATAACAATAATAAGTGTCAAATAATAATACAAAATAAAAAAAATAAAAATTATTGATAAAACTTCCAATGATAATATAGTAATGAAAATATTAGAGTAGAAATATATTTCAATAAAGAATAATAAAATATTATAATACTTGTTTTAAGTGTATTATATTATTATTTCATTTTTACTTGAAAAATGGAGATCTTGAGGAGAGGGTGAATAAGGATGGTAGAGGAATCAAAGACAAAAAAAATTATAGGAGATGGTAGCTATAGAGTGCCACAATACAAGAATGGAGTATCGTGCATGCCGCATCCCCTCATATATACTCTTATTTTGATACTTAGTTGTGTTGATGCCTTGGATACAGGTTTCTGAAACAATGATTTTAATGCCCTACAAGATTTTGGATTTGGTAAACAATGGTATTTGGTTAAACAATGATGCCCTAAATGGTATTGAATGCTAGAAATGATGGTTTAGCCTAAATGGTGCCCTAGTTGGAAATTGCTTTATTTCTTATTTTGAATATTATAAAATATATGAAATGTTGTGTTGTTTCATTTTCATAAAGTAATGTTGTAACTCATCTTTTGATTTAATGAATATAAACATTAAGGTTGAAATGTCGAGATGTCAGACTAACTACTCTAGTTTGGACAAGTGGATGCAAGAAAGACTTGGCCTCCAAGAAGAAGGGGAAAAAGATATCACCCAAAAATAGGGAAGTGAAATGGTTATGGTCAATGATTGTATGGTATATAAGACTGGTATGTACTACCTAATGTCAGCTAGTGTGACCTTGTCAACCTAGTTTTCCCTATTAGGACTATGAGAATTATGTCTATTAGTGTCTCCAACTTGCCCCAACTCATTTGTCGAACCTTTGTACTTGCGTTTCAAAATCATTTTTATGTATCTTCTAATATCGTCTTAATTAACACCTTTATTAGACATGTTTTTGACTTACAAAAGTCTCCTCTGTATATATTTACGTTAAAAAATATATACTTTGATCAATTGTAAAATAATTCTATAAAGGTGTATTATTATTAAATTTTAATTATTTAAAAAAAAAGCGAAATATTTCTTACCTTTATTATTTAATTTAACGTTATTATTAAAATATATATATAAAGATTTAGTCTTTTAAATTTCTCTTGGACCTTTATTACGTTCTTTTAAAATCCAATTTTATTAAATATTAGTGCCTTTTGCATTAAAATGTTTTATCTTTCTTACTCCTTATCGGTGACATATTTATATTTTTTAATAGATTATCATATCGATATGGGATATGCTATAGGGAATATTTATTTTAATTTTTCCTCATATGGGATTTCGCCTTCCAGAGCCATGATGGGGGATGGCGAAATCATAGTGCAACTCCTTCGTAAAACATTAGGGTGGTGGAGCATTAAGAAAGTGGAACAATTCTTTGCGAAGGTAGTTTATTTTGTGTTCTTATTTTTTTCTTCCTTTTGCTCTTTTCATTTGGCTAGATGAGAGAACTAATGGAATGGTGAAGGCAGCGTGTTTCTTGATTCCTCTATAGTGGAAGGAAGTGCATTCCAGCCACCGTAGTAGCTAGGACTTCTCAGCCAATCAAGCTGCTACAATATTCTTCAAATTTCAAGCACGTGGACTCTCTGTTAACTTTTCGTTTCAGTAAGAAGCATATATATTGTTGCAATGAAGCATTAGATTATGACTACGAATTTTTCTTTAGTTTAGTGTTGTGATCTCTTGGGGAAACTTGCTAGATAAATTTCTTTAAGCAACTCAACAGAAGCTCTTTCTTCCTTTCTTTCTTTCTTCTTCTGCATAATTGTTTGCGAAAGAGTCATTTGGTGATAACTACTACTGGTGTCTTTATTAATTTATTTACTGTATGGTAGGGACTTCTGTTTCTAGCAAGTCAGAAATGAGAATACAATTAATGTGTGATAATTTGAATAAGGGGTTGCTCTAAGCCAGTTTAAAAAAAAGACTTGTAATGTGTGAAAAGAGTGTCAACCTCACTAGTAAATTGAGAAGAATCCTTATGAGTTACTACTTCTATTTTTTTGTTAATAAATCTAAGAGTTCAAGGTGGATAGGGTGGAATTGGTCCACATGTAATCTTGTAGACAAATCCTTGGCCAGGGTGCACTAGCTGCATGTAGTGCTTGTCAGTTATGAGATTTCAGATATAGTGATAGTTAGGAAATTATACCAGTTAGCAGGTAGCTATAGGGTGTAATTTGATTACGGCTATAGGATCTTACACCATTTCCAACATGAATTGATGTAATCATTTCCTTTACCCCTGCGGAGGGTTGGTCCACTTCAGTTAGAAGTGATCAAGGGGGATCCGAAACGATATAAGGATGGGTGGATAAATGCCCTGGTGATATCTTTTCCCCCTCCATGATTCAGAGAGAATTTAAAGATGGGCAAGTTTGCCAGATAATAAATGAAAATTACATTCTAAACCCTTCATCTTTTCCTTTATATAGAAATTAGTTGGAAAGGTATTTTCTGTTCATGTTTCCAAAGAATTAATGTTTATTTTGTTCAATGAAGAATATTTTTCTTCCCGCACTGTAATTTTGTTTTTACTATAAAAAAATGCATATGATAATGGCATCAACTTTTCATGTTCATTATTTTCTTTTAAAAAAAAGGGGGTAAACTAGTCGTTACTTTCTTTCTTGTTATTTAGTGTTCATAAACTAGTCGTTATATGATTGAGTTTTTTGATGTATGTTACATATGGTATCAAAGCTACCAGGTTCAACACTGGACCTAGGCTCGTCAACACTTGAACAAAAACAAAACTGATCAAGGAATTTTAGTTATTGTCAAGATGCTGATGATGATCCAAACTAAATGAAAAAGCATCTGAGACCCTCTTTCTATAAAACTAGTGAATGCCCTTTACAAGGATTACGATTATTCTCAATGTGCACCCTTGGGCGATCATAAAACTGTTGTAGCAACTTGGGAGAGGATCAAACAGCATAGGCACAAATGGACGCTCGAAATATGGGCTAAAGTTAAAGTAGCCCTCCTAGCAAAAAATAGAAGAACCAATATTTCTTACCACCATAGTAGCTGAGCCAGTTCATGTTCCTATTGTAACTAAACCAAATCCACTGGTTGTTCAACAAGAGCCTACTCCAGGCTACAAAATTCTACCCTATACTGAACTTCCTAACTAGGAGGAGCCCATTACGAGTAGTGAGTGCAATGAAGACAATGAGAACAACTCTTAGATAGAATGTTTATATATAAGTGCAAATACAATTTTGGTTTGGGGTTCCTATCAGTTAACAGGGGAAGCTACCAGGTGGTGGGAGGGTAAGAAAGCTGAACTGAAACTAAAACCATCTAGTTTGACTTGGACCAAATTTGTGGAGTTGTTGAGGCAGAGGTGGCTGCCACAACTCTTCTATGAATAGAAACTATCAGAATTCCAAAATCTCCGACAAGGAGAATTATCAGTTAATGAGTACATAGAGAAGTTTAATCGATTACTCAAATATGTTTTGCAATTGCAATCAGATGAAACATTTTGCTTGGGGAGGCATATTATGGGACTTAATAATAGAATTGGAGGACCGATAAATGTCCTAGATCTCTCGACTACTATAGAAGCCTATGAAAAGGTCATCTGTGAAGAATTCAAACTCAAGAAGGATTACTCCATCAGAGATAAAAGTCAAAAAAGAGGAAAGGGGTTTTAGTCCTTCAGGAAGAGAACTGACAGAGAAGAAAGTGTCATCAAGGGGGAAAAGACTTTCAAAGGTTATCGTCAAGATTTCCATGGAGACAAAAAGCCCACTTCTAATAATAACAAAGACAATGATCCACATAGTAAGACAACTGAAAAAAGAGGATCCCCAGGAGGATGTTTACATGTGGAGGAGAACACTATGCAAACTAGTGTACCACTAGGACATAAGGGGGACAAGCTCAGAGGAACCCTCTCCCTAACTAGTAGACAACCTTCTAGCAAATAATCCATGCAGCAGTAGATAATAGGGAGGTAGACTATCAAATCACTCCCATTGAGATGTCAGGTATGCTATATGGTAATCCAATATCCATTTTAATAGACACAAGAGCCACAGAGAATTTTATTTCACCTAGGATACTTAGTAGATTTCCAAAATGGATTGGGTATATGGCTAGCGCATGGACAGCTGAATATGTGAGTCAATCTAGAGCCCAAGTAGAGCAATGTTTGTTTGAGGCTAAGGTTGAGCTACCAAGCTTCGCAACATAGGTTAACCTGATTGTAGTACCCTTAGGATTGTATGACATTATCTTAGGAATGAAGTGGTTGTGGCAACATCGTGAAAGGGTGGATTGTTTCTATAAAATTGTGGAATGTTTGGATGATTTAGGCAATGCAATATCATTACACGGTATCAAGAAGGAAGTTAAGTTGAGACAACTCTTTGCATCTCAGCTGAGGTGCAATAAAAAAAAGGGATGTCATATGTTTGTTGTCAAGATGGAAGAAATGGATGGTAATGGAGAATGGAAGGAGTCCTTTGAAGATAAATACCCTTATCTTCGTGACTTTTGTGATGTGTTTTCGGAGGAGTTACCAGGATTACCCACAAAAAGAGTCTTTGAATTTTCTATAGCTCTCGTACCTAGTGTCACTCCCATATCTAAAGCACCCTATAGAATGATGACAATAGAGTTGGTAGAATTGAAAGCACAGTTACAAGAGTTGCTTTATAAGGGTCTAATTCGACCTAGCGTGTCTCCATGGGGAGCACCGGTCATTTTTGTGAGAAAAGAAAGACGGAAATCTTTGATTATGTATAGATTATAGGATGCTCAATAAAATAACAATTAGAAATAAGTACCCCTTACCCTGTATCGATGATCTTTTTAGCGAAATGCAAGGGGCCGCCGTATTTTCTAAAATCGACTTGCGGTCTGGGTATCATCAATTAAGACTCAAGGAAGAAGACATACCTAAAATGGCTTTCTGAACTCATTATGGGTACTACGAGTTCACGGTCCTACCATTTGGACTAACTAACACACCAATTGCATTTATGAACCTTATGAACAACATGTTCCATGAATGCTTGGATCGATTCGTTCTAGTTTTTCTGGTTGACATCCTTATATATTCCAGGAATGAAGAAGAACATTTGAAACATCTTCGCATAGTATTGCGGCGACTATGAGAACATCAATTGTACGACAAATTGTCCTAATGCACCAAATTTTTGAAGGAAGTACAATATCTTGGGCACATCATTTCCGGAAAAGGTAGTGCAGTAGATCCAACTAAAATCAAAGCCATTTCTGAGTGGTCAGTTCCTTGAAATGTACAAGAATTCAGAAGTTTTATGGGGCTAGCAGGGTACTACAAAAAGTTTGTCCTGGATTTTTTTTAATCGCACATCCCATCACTTCCCTCCAAAGAAAAGGAAAATGATTTCAATGGATAGAAAAGTATCAACAAGCCTTTGAGCTCCTTAAGTACAAGCTAACCTCGACACCGATCTTGAAGGTGCCAGACCCTGAAGGACAATTTTTAGTAGTAACTGATGCTTCAAGAGAAGGCTTAGGGGGATTGTTAATGCAAGGAGGGCAAGTAGTTGCATATGAGTCTCAAAAACTCAAGAATTATGAAATGAACTCAGACCATCAAGGATTAAAGTATATATTTACACAACCAAATTTGAATGCCCACCAAAGAAGATGGTTGGAATTAATTTCTGACTACGACTTTGAAATCAATTATATCAAAGGGAAGGAAAACCATGTGGGAGATGCCCTGAGTCATAGACCACATATATCGGCTATAACTTCCATCCAAACAAGCTTTAGACAATAGGTCCTTCAAAGTTTAGGAAATGACAAATTCTATCTCTAAGTAAAAGAAGCTCTCCAAAATAACCCACAAGATCATAGGTATGACAGATTTAAATTTGAACCCGACGGGTTGTTACGATTTGAGGGAGAATGTATATTCCAAAATCTCTAGAGCTAAGGAAATTAGTGTGCAAGGAAATACATACTACTCCATATTCAGGTGATCCCGAAGTTACCAAGTTTTTAGCAGATGTTAGACCTTTTTATTTTTGGAAGGGCATGAAAAGGGATACAAACAAATATGTAGCCAACTATCTTGAATGCCACAAACTCAAGGCAAAGCACCTGCACCCAGTAGGATTACTCCATCAACATGCCATACCAAAATGGAAGTGGCAGGTGATCAGTATGGACTTTGTTCAAGGCTTACCCATGTCACAAAATAAGAACAATACCATCCTTGTAGTAGTAGATAAAATTACAAAAGTGGCCCACTTTATATCAGGAAACCTCATAGACAGACCACCCACATTAGCCAGCAAGTTTGTGCAAGAAATTTTCAGACTTCATGGAGTTCCAGAGAAGATTATATCAGATAGAGATGCGAGAATAATGTTAAGATTTTGCTAGACACTTTTTGTAGCATTGGGCACTCAATTGAATATTAGCTCAGCCTACCATCCAGAAATTGATGGTCAAACAGAGCAAGTCAACCAAATATTGGAAGACCTACTTAAAATGTACTGTATGGAATAGCAATACAAGTGGGAGGACTATTTACCTTTAGTAGAATTTTCTTGTAACAACACTTATCAATCATCTATCAAAATGGCTCCATTCAAAGTTTTGTATGGAAGGAGCTACATAACTCCTATTAGCTGGGATAAGATGGAAGATAGGATAGTCCTCGATCCAGAGATGCTTGCAGAAATGGAAGGGCAAGTTAAACTGATCCGACAGAGATTAGTGGAAGCTAACGGTCGACAAAAAAGTTATGCAGATGCAAAATGAACACCCAGACATTTTGAGGTGGGAGAGAAAGTGCTCCTCCAAGTCAAACCTCAAAAAAGTGCCATCACCTTTGGAAAATCCTACAAATTAGCTCCCAGATATGTAGGACCTTTTGAGCTTATGGAAATCATCAACCCAGTCACTTACATGATTTCTCTACCTCTGGCTCTTGCTTGATTGCATAATGTTTTCATGTATCATATCTTAAGAAATATGTAACGAACTTTAACCATATAATTGATTGGAATTCCTTGCAGGTGCAGGACCTGGGAGTGGTTGTGATCAAGCCCGTTAGGGTGCTCGAGACATGTAAGATTTGCTTTCAAAACAAAGAGGTTAGACAATGCAAGGTCCAGTGGGACCAATACTCTGAAGACAATGCTACCTGGGAAGACTATGATGAGATACATCATAAATTTCCTTGTTTAATGCTTATAATCAGTTAATTTAGCTTAGCAAAATTTTGATGTAAATACTGTAAATAATTTAGATTTTTCAATCATCGAGGACGATGATTCACAAGGGGGAGGATATGTCACATCCCCTCCTATATAATCTTATTTTGATACTTAGTTGTGTTGATGCCTTAGATGGATACTAGTTTCTGAAACAATGATTTTAATGCCCTACAAGATTTTGGTTTTGCTAATAGTGGTATTCGGTTAAACAATGATGCCATAAATTTTATTGAATGCTAGAAAGAGTGGTTTAGCCTAAATGGTGCCCTAGTTGAAAATTGCTTTATTTATCATTTTAAATATTATAAAATATATGAAATGTTGTATTGTTTCATTTTCATAAAGTAATGTTGTAACTCATCTTTTGATTTAATGAATATAAACATTAAGGTTGAAATGTCGAGATGTTGGACTAACTACTCTAGTTTGGAAAAGTGGATGCATGAATGACTTGGCCTCCAAGAAGAAGGGGGAAAAGATATCATCGGGAAAGAGGGAAGTGAAATGGTTATGGTCAATGATTGTATGGTATATAAGATTGGTATGTACTACCTAATGTCAGCTAGTGTCACCTTGTCAACCTAATTTTCCCTATTAGGACCATGACAATTATGTTCGTTAGTGTGTTGCTCTAGCTCATTTGTCGAACCCTTATACTTGCGGTGCGAAATCATTTTTGATGTATCTTCTAACATTGTCTTAATTAACACCTTTATTAGACATGTTTTCAACTTAAGAAAGTCGATTCCGTATATATTTACATTAAAATATATATACTTTGATCAATTGTAAAATAATTCTATAAATGTGTATTGTTATTAAATTTTAATTATTTAAAAAAAAGAGAAATATTTATTACCTTTATTATTTAATTTAATGTTATTATTAATATATATAATGACTTAGTCTTTCAAATTTCTCTTGAACCTTTATTACGTTCTTTTAAAATCTAATTTTATTAAATATTAGTGCCTTTTGCATTAAAATATTTTATCTTTCTTACTCCTTATCGGTGACATATTTATATTTTCAAATAGATTATCACATCGATATGGTATATGCTATAGGGAATATTTGTTTCAATTTTTCCTCAGATGGGATTTCGCCTTCCAAGGCCATGACAGGGGATGGCGAAATCATAGTGCAACTCCTTCGTAAAACATTAGGGTGGCAAAGCAGTAAGGGAGTGGAACGATTCTTTGCGGAGGGGGTTTATTTTGTCTTCATTCTTATTTTATTCTTCCTTCTACTCTTTTCATTTGGCTAGATGGGATGGAGTGAAGGCATCATATTTCTTGATTCCTCTGTAGTGGAAGGAAGTGCATACCAGCCACCATAGTAGCTAGGACTTCTCAACCAATGAAGCTGTTACAATATTCTTCATATTAAAGGAATTTGGACTCTCTGTTAACTTTTTGTTTCAATAACAAGCATATATACTATTGCAATGAAGCATTAGATTATGACTACGAAGAGCTCCTCAATTTATTGTTGTGATCTCTTGGGGAAACTTGCTAGATAAATTTCTTTAAGAAACTCAACAAAAGCTCTTTCTTCCTTTCTTTTTTTCTTCTTTTGCATAATTGTTTGTGAAAGAGTCATTGGGTGATAACTACTGCTGGTGTCTTTATTAATTTATTTATTGTAAAGTAGGGACTTCTGTTTCCAGCAAGTCGGAAATGATAATATAATTTGTTGGTGTAAATAATTATTCATCATGGATATTATTACACCTTACTTAAGTTTACTTAGGTACATGCATTTCATAGTAGTTTGGGTATTAGACACTTGGGTGTTTGTGCCATATTGGGATAATGTGTGTAGGAGAATTTCCACCTTTTATTGTGTTGATCTTGTTACTACTCTATCATATCTACTTATTATGGAGTGATAATTCCACCTTCGGTGGGTGATCCATCTCATGTGGAATATTTTATTGTTTCTCCTACCTACCCACACCTATTTCCTACCTACCCTTGTTTCTCAGTGAGCCACATGCCATGATTGTGTGCTCGTATATCCATATGGCCTTGCCTATATAAGCAGGCTCATATTCATTGTATTGGTTAATCCAGTTGATCATTTGTATATTGATGAGAATACAGTTTGTTGTTGTCATTTTATTGTCTCTCTTTATGCTTTTCATTGTTCCCTTGATATTGCCAAAATATCACATAATTAATGCGTGATAATTTGAATAAGGGGTTGCTCTCAACCAGTTTTTAAAAAAGACTTGTAATGTAAGAAAAGAGTGTCAACCTCACCAGTAAATTAAGAAGAATCCTTATGAGTTACTACTTCTATATTTTTGTTAATAAATCTAAGAGTGCCAGTCGGATAGGGTGGAACTGGTCCACATGTAATCTTGTACACAAATCCTTGGCCAGGGTGCACTAGCTTTGCATACATTATATAGAAAAGATGCACCAATTCCACTATCAAGATAATTAATTGAAAATGGAGGTTCTTTCTCCAAAATTAGTTTCATGCAAAATTGATTGATCACTTAGTGGAGGAGTTACATGCAAGAATATGGAATTTGAATTTTATCTCTAGAAGCTTCTATTTCCTCCTACGACATGTGCTAAATTAATATATTGAGAAAATAAGAATTTTCAAAATTAATTTCATGTAGAATAATTGTTGTCATAGTGGGGGTTACACTTGACCATGCATTTGAAATTTGAATTTGAGATTCCTTCCCAGAAATATTTTCATGCAAGACATATTCCTTACAACTTGTTATAGTGGTAGTTACATTTGACCATGCATTTAAAATATGAATTTGAATTCATTTCTAGAATATTTTATTTCTCGTACACCATGTGCTCAATTATAATATTGAGGAAATAAATAATTTCCAAATAAATTATGACCTCACGTGCAAGTCACCACTTATTAATTCTTCTCTTTAAACTAATTCCACCCCTATTAAAATTTTCATCTCTAACTAACATGGCTCATAAAATTAATAGTAGTAGTAGTAGTAGTAGTAGTAGTAGTAGTAGTAGTAGTAGTAGTAGTAGTAGTAGAGTAGTAGTCATGGTGGTGGTGGTGGTGGTGGTGATAATAATAATAATAATAATAATAATAATAATAATAATAATAATAATAATAATAATAATAATAATAATAATCATAATAGCAAGTCTAATGAAGGTCTAAAAAGAGGGTTATGACACCCTACACTAAAAGCCAAAGATTGCTAAGAAACAACAACTTCAAAGTGAATGTGATGTTGTTGATATATGGAGAGTCAAACTTGAATGAAATCCTTACCCTTGTTTGATCCTCAAGTAAACACTTCCCCTCCCTGGTTGAAATAATAGTATGATGCTTTGCTAATACAATTGCTTTAACACGACATTGTCTAAGCCTAAAGATTGATTGATGAGGTGTAATTATTACAACTTAAGCACTAAATATTGTGTGTCCAATTAGAATCCTAATTTTAAAGTTTTGTACAAGCTTTTGGTTGGAATTAACAACAAATGAACTTCATTCCAAATTATAGCATTACTAAATGAGATTAAATTCATCGTTTTGGTATTTGAAAACTTATCAAGGATGTCATTTCACCTTTCCATAATTAATATTTATATTTTAAAATGAACTTGACAATTTTAAATTTATGGGACATTTAATAATATTATTATAATTGATTTTAAAAGAGCTTTTTAAACACTTAATTATAAAAAATATTTTTAAATACATTGGAGGGAAGATTTAATCCAATGGTCCATTTTGGCAAGGTATAAAAAGGTGGCACTTGGCTTCATTTGTCATCTATATTTCATTTTCGAATTCTTCACTTTGGAGTGTTAATGCTTGAATTCATAGTAAAATCATAACTGAGCACAAAACCCCTTGGTTGTTTGGATCTTTGAAAGGGTGAAAACCCTCTTGAGCTTACTTTTTGGAATTGGGGATGAAACCTTCATTTCCATTTAGGCTATCCTCACACAAGAGTTCCATTGGAGTTAACTTTGAAGAGTTTGCATCAAGTTTTCTAGTTGGGAAAATTGGTTTATAGTTGAATCTAAACCACCTCTAGGTCTGATTTATTTCAAGGGTGAGAGACAAAGATCATAGTAAAAACCCCATTAGATCACAAATTTTAGAGCTTAATTGTTGGTTTGATCATAACCTACAACTATTCCTTAGACAATAAAATGTCATTGTTTATTTGTAAGTGCAAAATTATATTCATTTGGCATAAGCTAGGGTCTATGAATCAACCCTTATTTTGATGTAATGAAGTTCAAATCTTACCCAAAAAAAGTTTAAGCAATTAAAATGTTGCATAAACCATTTGACCTTTAATTGGTTCTCCATTTCTAGGGACTTGATATGAATGGGTATTGTAGAAAGTTTAATGAAATAATTGAAAGACAATTTCTATTTATCATCTTTTTTTTGAAATTTATTGCTATTTTGTTGTCAGAAGGCTGAAGTTACTCCCCATAAAATGATAAAAATATTTGAAATTTCAAAATCAATGAAATGGTGCTCATATTGTCATCCACTTCATTGGATATATTCATTTGTAGAGGTGTGGAGGGAAAACATTATTTTGACATATGCTTATGTAAACTTTGGTCATTGGATTTGATTCATTAAAGTGTCTTTCATCTTAGTTGGGCTTAGGATTATCATTGATAATGTTTTTCAATTCATTAGAGATCATATTTCAATTTAGTAGAGATAATATTAGTATATTATATAAAATATGTCTTCAATATTATTCATTTGTACAAAGTGTACAAAAAATATGCTTTCACATATTTTAATCTTTAAAACCTAACATAGTAATAATGAACTTCTTTTAATATTATGATTGATAAATTTAATCTTTTTTTTAAATTTGAGTAGGTAACTTGTTGGTGAGATTTTTCTGACATGAACAATGAATTTGTTTATTGGTCAATATATGGAGAAAGATAACATTCTTGCTTTGATTTTTATTCATTTGTGGAAGCTTAGAAGTTCTAATCTTTAGAGGTTTTTTTGGTTATTTTTTTGTGAAATGTGTTAAGATTTATTTTGTTAAAATATTTGGAAAAATTATATCTATTAAGATTTTAATGAGATTTTATTCATTTAAGGAGATTTAGGAAAACTAATTTTAAAATTAGTATTTCTTTGTATGAAAAAAAACACTTTTTAGTTTTCAATTGCAATGATAATCTAGAAAATGCCTATAGTTGCAATTGGAATTCGAAATCATTTTCATTTGCAAATATGCCTCACATACTCAAAATTATTACCATCAAAATTTAAATAAAATAAGTATATTTTGATAAAGTGATGCATACTATAAAAATTACAATTGGTATAACCATTGCACCTCTTTTAGGTGTAAGTGCTAGTATTATCACATAGGCAAATGCTCATATCCAATCATCAAGAAAAAAAGGGTCAATCAGTTAACTATTATTAAAGTTTACAAAGACAACTTAAGTGATTGGGCTAACTTAGAAATTGTTGAAGTGTATGTCTATTAAGATGAATACTAAGATTAACCACATGTGCTTGTAGACTAAGCTTATATTCCTATTAATTAATAATGTTGAAACTGACATTAAAGGTATCTTTACTGAGATCAACAATATTAGATCACTAAATATTAAAATATAATTCAATGGATATAATATTTTTTTTAAAAGTAATGTTTTCAAATAAAACAATGGTTGGAATTCATGAAAATGATGTTATAATTCATTTGAATATGTTTGGATTATTTATGCACCACTTTCTTACCATGGAGATGAGGTTTTCTCTTTATATTAATGTTTGGTCTTTTGAGCATTTAGATTTTTATTTCATGAGTGGAAATAGCCATAGATGGTGTGTGCATAAGATATATGTCATATGATGGAGTGTTATGAATATTGACAATAACATGGTTTTCATTTAACAATGTTTTTTAATCCTTAAGTTTGAGCCATTAATCTTAAGGGCACACCCTAATCCCTAACATAACAATATTATATAAAAATATGTTTGTTAGATCAAGTTCATATAATTTAAACATCTCTTAACATATTATTGATAGCAATAGTTAAAACCTCACATAATATAGATGAATAAATTATTTATTTATCATTTCCCTATAACAAATTAGCACTTTAAATATTAAAAAATAGGAAATTATAGTAATTTTTTATTTATTCAAATTTTAACTTAGAAATGAAAAAATAGATTTATATTAATTTGATATTTTTTTGGATATATATAAGATCTACTTTCGATATGGTTTCATTAATGTAATAGCTCATTTATTTGTTTGAATTAGCTCATAATGTTATCATCCCTTAATCCTATTAGTACTGATTTCTAAATGAGACCTTATTTTAAAAATGTATCAAATATGCTAATACAACAATGATCTTTATCACCCTTGAAAAATTAAAGACCTAGTGGGCCATATGAATTCAAATCTCATAATAGACCCAAAATGAGTTATTGCACTATTTTCTAGAAACCAGTAAGAATCATTCTAGGAATTCACAAGAGATTGTAAAAAAATAAAATTATAATAGCATTCTAATAATGCCATCAAATTATTACATTATCTTAAGTTTGTTGCATAATGTTTATTTTTTAAATGTTAGAAATATCTTTTAAATCAATTTTCATAAAAGTTACATATTTACATTTAACGTATTTGATTTTGAAATCTATTTTTTATAATATCCATAGTCAATTATAATTTCTCTCATATTATAACCATATACATAAAAATCAAAACATGCTCAACACATGTTTTATATAATATGTATAATTAAAAATAAAAATAAAATGAATATATGTATTATTTTGTCAAAATAAAAAATTAATATATATTTTTTAATTTAAATGGTACTATTTATTTTTTAAATATATAAGTATCATTTTTAAGAAAATATATTAATATCTACAGAAAAATTTATTAAAATATAGTATATTGATATACAATATTAAATTCACCTATTTAAAAAATAAAAGTAAAATTACATATAAAATGAAATATTTCTTCAAATAAAAATAAATTAAATTTTTTAACTTGAAAATGAAAATTTATATTTCTATAACCCATAGTTTTTTGTCCTTGTGACAATTGCTGCAGTTATGCTCACTTTTCTTTACTATTTTGATGTTTTCATCTTTCTGACAAATATCTGATTCTAAATTATCACAATTCAATAAAAGTAGATATTCAAGAGATTTGAGATTGCTAAAAGTGAAAGGCAATTCTTTCAAACTTCTACACCCCCTTAACTCCAATCTTCTTAGAGTTG
The DNA here is from genome assembly GCF_030272615.1 of Cryptomeria japonica. Taxonomy (NCBI): domain Eukaryota; kingdom Viridiplantae; phylum Streptophyta; class Pinopsida; order Cupressales; family Cupressaceae; genus Cryptomeria; species Cryptomeria japonica. The sequence continues at coordinate 143,565,686 of NC_081410.1, forward strand.
TAAGCTGGCCAAATGATTCTGGCAGATACTCCAATTCATCACAGCCCTCAATTCTGAGTGTAGCCAACTGCGGTAACCTACACACTTGCTCTGGAAACTCACATAAAAACCCGCAATTTGTGAAACTCAAATGCTTCAACTTATTTAGACCCTGAAGAAATTTGTTAAATGCATTTATGCTCTTATTATGTTTTTCATTGAAGGACTCTCGTTCTTTATTAGAGGAATCTATTTCTTCATCACAGGACTCTCCTCCTGAACTTGGCATTAACTCCTGCGTTTCACCTCCTTTAAAAGATAGATATACTTCTTCCAAGGAGGAATTTGGCACTATTTTTGATAAGTGCTGCGCTTCAATGTCAGCATCTATAAGCAACAAATTTTCAGGTAACTGCAGAGTTACTATTTCGTTGTCAGAACTTAAACTGAGTAAAACAATTGAAAACATAAGTTAAAATAGAATAGAAAAATGTATTTTATTGTATTGAGGACTTGCCTTCAGATGATCCCCCTCTTTAATGGAAAGCTCGCGAAATCCCAAAAAACGCAATTTTTTAAGTGTTTCTACATTCAGCCCACAAATATTAGAACTTGCTCCAATAAATCTTAACTCTGGCAGTGCCACTGCGTCTGTCGCGTGAACATCTATACTACCCTCCCAGAAGAGAATTCTTAATGTATCCTTCATCGAACGAAGGTGTCTCTTCTCAAGCATGCGATCTTTATTTTCAAGCTCGATTCCCTTAATTCCTTTCATCTTGGCCTGCGAGACTCTAGTGTCAGCAAGTATTATTTAATTATTTAGCAAGTATCAGTTAATTTATCCATCTAATAACAACAAGATGTGAAATATACCTCATCCTTTTCAGCTTCAAACCACGAATCGTCATCCGTAATTCTACTCGACTTTGACATAGTGCACCCTATTGATCGAATAATATCGTGATCAATGCTGCATCGACAAGGAATGCGACTTCCTCAGCCCCCACTATGTACTCTACATGTCGACGAATCACATTGTGAAAGAAACAGCAGATGTCTAAGAATGCCTCTTGAGTAGACTCCTCCAACTTGCTATATACAAAGTCAAACAAACAGTTGCTGAGGTCCTTTTCTTTGATTTTTTGTCCTCTATGTAAAGCTTCAAGTATCTGTGTACAACGATCTGCTTTATATTCCTGCTTTTGCAAATGTGCACCAACAATTTTCAGAACCAACGGAATACCGTTGCAGAGCTTGACAATCTCTTTTAGATCATCTTTATAACCATGACGGATTGTAGGGTCATTGCACAGAATTGTGAGCGCGTGATCGTGAGAGACAGTTTTGACAGGATAGTCCTTGCGTTGAAGACCACGTTCCTGAAGCACATCTGTTTCCTTGAGGATTCTGGTCGTAACAAGAATTCTGCTATTCTGGGGAAGACCTCGCAAGTTTTCCGGCAGAATTTTCTCCAAGTCTTTTATGTGCAGAGCATTATCAATATATAAAAACACAGGCTTTTCTGCTCCACTTTTATAGGCCTGAGTTAAGTGCTCTCTACCATCTTCATCATTTCTCAAATCTATTTTTCTTCCCTCCTCATAGCTTGGAAAGGCATCCTTCAAAATTTGTTGCTGCATTTCTTTATAGTTATTTTTTCCAGAATCCAAATCTAATTCAATTCTGGCATAATTGTAACGGTTTCTGTCTACAGTGGAGACAACAGCTTTCGCAAGTGTTGTCTTTCCAATGCCACCCAAACCCCAAATAACAACGGCAAAAGATGAGCAATCTTCCATTTTTTCCATGTCGAGGAGCTCATTTACTGCTTTCTCTTGACCTTCGATTCCAACTGTAAACAAGTAAAAGAAAAAAAGCAAACAATCATATCAATCGAAAGCAGGCTAAGCTTTTGTTTTATAACTGTTTGGAAGATTTCAAATAAACAGGAATCTATCAAATACATAATTTAAAAAATAAATGGTATAAAATCAGAAATTAGTTCTTTAAATGTTAGTATAGAAAGGGCCGATGATTATATGGTAAACCAAATAGTCACTTCTAACTGCATTCCAATGTATTCATGAATCGGTAATTATTATGTTTAACAGAGAATTTAACTTCGACTCAAGAGAAAGTTTCAAAAAGAGTATAACTATACGATTACATTTGTGATTTTAAAAATTGTGGGAAAAAGAGTATGTTAAAAGAGTTGCAAAGTGAAACATAGATATTTTATGAAATATATTTAATTCTAAGTATATTATATTTCAATTACTTAGTTTTAAATTTAAGTCATTGTCAATGTAGTTTTACTACGATTTCAAAAGATATTTATAGAAATAGAGAGGATGATTTTTAGTGTGTTCAATTTTTTTCATATTATATTTCTTTTTTTATTGGAAAATTTGGTGAAGGGGGTCAATCTTATAAATTTTTATATAAATAACATAATTTGGATTGCTCTATAATAAAAAGGCCATTGAAAGATAAGTGGATCAACCAATAAAAAGTGAGGATGTATAAGGATCCTAAATTTCACTATCACTAAATAATCTGACCTAATTTAGAGATGTTACCACTATTTTTAGAGTGTCAATGCACGTGCATATTATGGCAAGCATTAATGCTTTTGTTGGAAATTGTGTTTTTTCTTTTTTACAACTCTCTATGCATCATTGCAATCTTCTTCAATTTAATGGGTAAGCATAGATGTTATAAGGATTGTAGACGATTCATTGTGCTTCTCATGAAAAGCCAATGCTCATTTTGAATTACAAATGTTGCCATTTCTTTGGATTTTTTCTTGCCTTGAGATAAAACTTATAGATCCAAACTATTGTCCAAAGACAAGTTGAGACCCCTATACACTCTTTTGTTCTCCCATTGATCCTGCAACCAAGTAAAGATGAGAAGCAACATCCACTTTGATAGAATTTTTTTTGTCATGATTTAATTTTTATTGTTTATAGTTTTTCTCCCAAATCTCAGGTCCAGGAAAAGTATCTGAAGCATCCAATGGGCTCTCAACAATATCATGGTGAGGGGCATTGTCTTTCCACCATGGTGCTAAAATATTTTCTTTGGACTTGGAGTTGGGGTAATAAGCAACAAGGTGGCTTGTGTTCTAGCATCTTCAACAACAAAAATAGTAATCCTTTTGCAATCCACTTAAAGGATTATTTTTGTTGAGAGATCTTTTTAAGTACCTAAATCTACCAAAATGTGTACATAGGTCATGTGCATGAAATCTGAAGATTTCTTGTCTATAGCCTAATGGTTTCCCAATGCATCACCAATCGCTTTAAATAGGAGTCACTCCAATAATAACAATGGAAGATTAGAGAGATGAACCCAAACAAACTTGACACTAAAGAATTTTGTGGAAGGGTTGAAAGTGGAGTACCACGATTCAATAAAAAAAGATGTTTTGAAGCCCATAAATTACAAAAGATGATATTTTGATCCTCCACACAATTAAATATTTTTGGTGGTGGATAGAGACTAATAGATTCAAACAAATTCAAATATATACACAATCACACATAACCACAAATAAATACCTTAAATTCTACGACACATCCTTTATTCATTGACCAATCCAATTACAAATCATTGCAACTTAAATGCTACAATTCATATTTTCTTGATCACTAGAACAACTACACACTCAAATAATTAAATCATGACAGTTGCCTCTTTAAATAGAGGGACGGGAGAAATTGCACATCCTAACAAATATCATAACAAAGCAACCACCAGCACTGGATAAATTTTGAGCCTTTCTTTCTGCGATCCATTGATGTAATTTAAGGAGACAAGACCATAAACAACTAAACCTACAGGTTAACCTGTGTTTTGTAAAGAAATTTCTACTTTCAGCTAGTTCTTTCTTTACATCATCAAGAAAACCCCCTAAGCAAGGGACCCCCAAGGTTTACATGTGATAAAACTTGTTCATTACATAACATAAATACACATTATTAAGAAGATATTTCTTTGAAGAAACAAATATTGAACCAAGTGGAACTCCATCAAGTTGTCTTGTGACCCTCAAAAAGGTGTAGCTCTGAGCTAAGTTCTTGAGTTCTCAAACTACCCTTTTGTTGAACTCTCAAATCACAAATTCTTAAATTACTGGATGAGAATCAATATTGAGTTGTACTCATAGAGATCCATCAAATTGTCTCACAACCCCTGAAAGGGTGTAAATATCAATCACATGCTCATGAACTCATAGGTCAATAGTCTATATTGTTTCCACCAAATTTCTCACCTATCTTCAAAAAAAGATTCACATTATATGCATCTTTAAAATATATCAACACAAAAAGTAAACAAAGAATG